>NC_046361.1:21303863-21607798 GCF_011125445.2 Fundulus heteroclitus | reverse complement strand
AATGATAGTCCTTGCTGTCAGACCCCTCTAGTTCTTTTTTTTTTTTTCTGCAGGAGGATATTGCCAGTATAGGATTACAGCTCTTAAATATGTCACTTGACTATGGAAACGATAATATCTCGTTGAACTCCAAAAAGAGCTGCTGAGAAGTCAAAAGAGGTCTTTGCACAGATTAATTGGATCATCTTAGCCAAGAGAGGATTATAGGCCAGATGATGATCATTTTTTAAAATGTATTTATTTATTTTTCTGCCTTGCTCAAACATGTTCTTACTACAGCAACATGCAACTAAAGGAAGCGGCGTTAAAGTAGGTGTACCGTGGTGCGTTTGCCGAACCATGAAAAACCAAATGGACCTTGTGAGCGAATCGCTGTGCTGCCTTATAAAGCATGGTCGTCGTTGGCAATAAGAAGAGCTCAGTCTGTGAAATGTTTACCCTCATTAGAGGGAGTCGGGAGGTGTTGCAGACAGGATAAGAAAATGAGTTGTAAGTGTAGGGTGGCTGGAGGGGAGGGGGGGGTTCATTCATTTTCCCGGCAAAGTTTCCACTTACCGCTTCTGGCATCTGCGTGGCTTCAGACTGGCTGACTTTCTCTGGATAAGGGGGTCTGCAGAGAGGTTGCACAACGGCGTAGCTGCCTGGTTGCACAACTTTCCCTCTGCTCTGAATCTACCGACTCGTGCAGCATCGCTTCCAGCTGGACCGCTTGTGAAGAGGCAGGGTTTTAAAGCTGACAACAGGACTATCGCCACCCCCTCCTCCCTCCATGACAAGCCTTCCTATTCGTGCCTGTCCGCTGCTGTTACTATTGTCCGTTTACCAGCAGATTAAATCCAGCTTGCAGGCTCGGAGGCGCGCCGAAAGCACCAGAAGTCCATTCTCTGTGGTTTTCCTGTTTTCTCTCCCAACACTGTAACTTTAGGCATACTTTAATTCCCATGCTGAACGTGCGTTTTTTCGAAGCTCTTTGTATGTTTGGTAAGTGGTGCGGAGGGGTTCTGAATTGAGCCCAGATGTGGCGGTGCTCTGTTGCGCAACTCCAGGCTGCACTGTAGGAGGTACCAGTGCAGGCATTTTCTGAAAAGCTTTGGGACGGACTTACTGGGGAGTTGTACTTTGCTCATCCGTGCCTCACGATTCATCCGGTCCGGTTCTACAGGTCCATCTCAGTACGTTAGTTTGTCATCAAAAACTTAAGTCCTTTCAATCCTATATATTCATTACAGAGTGATAAAGCTCTTGATTGTTTCTGTTAACCCTTTTAGGCTAAAAAAAAAAACACAGTTCAGTTTCTCTGAATTGTATAATATTACATAACCTATAAAAGCTTCACATTTTGAAGAGAATTTCCAAAACAAAATGCATTTTGATCACTTTAGGTGTGTTAATATAAAAGCTATGTGGGTGTATATGTCTGCATTAAAGGACATGCAGCTGCCTTGCTGCCAAAAACCGCTTCTATTTGCAATAGCTCCCCATTCAATGTATTTTGAGTTCCCTCGTGTGAACTGTGCTAACACCAGTTTGATGCCTTCAGTGGATAAATTTATGGATGTTCTTTCGCCTGTGGAAACACGTTTTGTACGCAGTTCCCACCTGAGATGTAAAGACAAACCGAAATGGAAACGCATACAGAAGAGAGAACGTATATTCTGCGAAAATGCAGGAATGCTAGAATCGCTGTAAATGTGTCTATCACACAAATCATACACATAATGAAAGGCTTTAAAAGATCTATTGATGTTTTATGTCTTTCCCACGATAAATATGTTTTTCTGACAAGCACCCATCAGTCAGCCAAAAATCGGAATCAGGCGATTTCGGTGAGATCTGATCTCTAGGTCGGACAATAAAAGATTGTTAGTTTTTTTTTCTATTTGTCAAATTAATCAAAACTAAAAACTCCTACCATTTTCAGCTTTTAAAGAAATCAACAATATGAGCTTTGATGCACGTTTTGAAAAATTTTAGTAAGAAACTGATTTCATGCATAAAAGGTTGTGAGAAATGTTAATCTTGTTACAGAAAAGGCTTTTTGACACACCCTGCACCACATTCCTCTCGTTTATGTTTTAGGGCGCTTTGGTTATTGGCGTAAATTTGAATTGGGAGGTCGGATCTCGGGGGAAATTGGAAATCTGGATAATTTTCTAGAGTCTCGGGTTACTGTGCAAGCCTCTTTCCAAGAGTTTCCCCATGCTCTCAGACTTTAACTTTGTATTTTTAATTTCCTTCCGCATGCTGGGGATGGATAAACAGGAATGTTGGGGAAACATTTATAGATTTGCTGCTCTCCTTCCGTGTTAAGAGGAGTCATAAAACAACAGGTTAAGACATATTCCTGGTATTTGGCCCAGATTTATAACTCTGCTTACATGACACAGTCTGCCTTTTTTTAGAAGACTGTCTCACGTGCATTCCTGTCCTCTCTGCTTCCCTCCTCTGCACCCATCAGATGTGGAGCAGATGGCCATCGACTGGCTGACTGGAAACTTCTACTTCGTGGATGACGTGGACGACCGCGTGTTGTGTGCAACAAGAACGGCCCAGACCTGTTGTGACCCTGCTGGATCAGGAGCTGTACAACCCGAAGGGCATAGCCCTGGACCCGGCCATGGGGTTTGTTTACCAAAACAACCCCCCCCCCCCCCCCCCGTGCTGTTTAAGCAATGCTTGATGGGGAAAGCTGACATGTCATACGACAAGCCACTGACCGAGCAGCAGAGGAGGACAGAGTTCACAAGCTTCCTGACTTACGGTTACTTGAGTTAACCCGATAGCATGTGATGCCGTTTCTTCTTTTCTGTTGGTTTCTCCAAATGTTCTGCACCAACCACAGTTTAAATTTCTCTCTCCACCCTCTCCAACCTGGTCCTCCTCTGCTGCAGGAAACTGTTCTTCCACGGACTACGGTTTCCACGCCGAGGGTGGAGCGCTGCGACATGGACGGCCAGAACCGCACCAAGCTGGTGGACAGCAAGATCGTCTTCCCCCACGGTATAACCCTGGACTGGTGAACCGGCTGGTTGTACTGGGCCGACGCCTACCTGGACTACATCGAAGTGGTGGACTATGAGGGCAAGAACCGACACACCATCATCCAGGGTCTGCTGGTGAGGCTTTATGGATGGGTGGATAGCTGTCCACAGTAAAAGATAAAAAAATAAATAAAAATAAAACACTGATTACATCCCAGATGTCCCAGAATCCCGACACGCTCACTACTCTTCACATCAGCAAACAGCAAACATTTGTTTTGCCAAATACGGCGTCTTTAGAAGCCACATCCTCCAGCTTCCTCCTGTGTATCTGTGCCTTCCCAGCCCGTTTTATTGCTCTTACTGATATTACTTCATGAATGAGATTTTTGCAGCCAATCTCTCTCCAAACTATTTGCTCTGTGCTCTGGCGAGGCTTGCGTCTAACTTATCCAGCAGACATAATCTAAGCTTAAACATGATTGTGGTGGTAACGGGACATTGGTTGCGTTTGCTTTAGTTATCGATGGAGGGAGGCAATATGAACCCCTAGCATACGGTTCATTGCAGAATGGTCCACATTTTGAAAATATTTTTAAAACTATTTACACATAACAAGTCAGCTGTCCTGTTTTTGACTCCCTCCATCTTCCTATCGGCTCCTCACAGCATCCCTGCAGCCTGATGCTGCCAACGTCTTTTACGCTAATCTTCAGAGTGACTCACAGTTAGTTCTCTTTTGGCTTTTCCCTTTCAGGGGACGCCACGATTGGACATCTGTCTCCATCAACCCCCATCTTCTGCAACCTTTAGCAGGCTTTCTTTTTTTTAAGGCTTTCTACAGAGCTGCCTGGATCCTGGACCTCCGTAGCCTCTCTAGAGATTTAATTTGCCTCTCACTGCTTCTCAAAGTAGCGTTTTCCTTACCCGGCCTGTCACTTTAGCTGGACGGCCATTTGTTGGTAGGCAGCATTTTTGGTTGATGAATCTCTCAGATGCTCAGCGCTTTGTAACATCACCTAGCCCTGCTTTAAACATCCCCATAACTTTTATCTGTGACCTTTCTGGTTTTTCATCAACGTTCTCTAACCATCCTCGGAGAGCCAGATTTTAAAGACCATGTCCTAATTTGTATTAAACAAGTCTTGCGTTGTTAATTTATCTGTTCACATATTGCATCTTACTCTTCTATTTATGAGGAACAAACTAGTGGTGTTGGTTTATTTCGTGACTTCTTATTCTGACCGAGGGGTTAGGGCGACTGGGAAGTGGTTGGCGAGGTTGAAAGGAAGTTGGTCGTCCGGCTTTTCATGCAAGCCTGCAAAAAGATCTGGGCTCCTAAAACTGGCTTGCTTTATGTCCTGGCGTTTAAAATCAAACCCTTCGTATTGCATTACTCACAACTGGCTCCTTCATCAGGGGAGAGTGGATATTTAATGAGACTAGGGCAGCAGGGATTTATTTCAATAGTTGGCTATTTCTAAAGCTGAGTATTTACTGCAGATGTTGCAAGCTTTTTGTAAAAGCACTCGAGTCACATGCGGAAAAAACACCAATTTAGGTTGGTGTTGAAGCCGTCTTGTTTTCCCGGGTTCGTTAATTCGTGTGCAGGACTTAGAGCAAAAAACTCAGCCATGGACACATAATTCAGTTTCACCTTCGCGAAGGGAGAGCAGGTGCGCCCGCCGCATCTGCGGGCCGCGACTCCGGCTTGTTTTTATTAACTTCAAAAAAGGATTTTCAGAGTCACACGAACATAATGACGTACACACTTTATCGGTTTCATACTCCCTTAACATCCGGTATATCATAAATGGAGTTGTTGTTCTCATTTCTTGGCTCGCTGGTGGCCTTGAAAACATTTGAGACCCTCTCCTGGTCTTTGCACAAACAGCACATTTTACTCTAATCCACTCACATTCTACTTTGAAGCATATAAAAGCATATAGAAGCATATAAAAACATGTTAAACCTTCCTTCACGTGTATAAAAACGGATCAAAGTTAATACATTCCACATTGGGAAAGTTGTATTTAACTTGTTGAGCTTAAAAAGCGAATTAAATATTAACTATTAAGTAAATTAAGTTTGGTTATATATCATGTCTCGTGTAGATCTTAAATTCAAACCATAAAAGGGTCTTATCGTGTTTTGATTTCAACTTACGGAAAGCTGCAGAAACCTTGCACAGCGGGTTTTGCTAAGTGCCTAATATCTCCTAATATCTTGCAGATTGAGCACCTTTACGGACTGACGGTATTCGAGAACTACCTCTATGCAACAAACTCCGAAGAAGGCAACCTCAACCCAAAGACCAGCGTGATCCGGGTGAACCGCTTCAACAGCTCAGACTTCCAGGTGGTGACCCGCTTGGATCGGGGAGCGGCGCTGCACGTCTACCACCAGAGGCGCCAACCTCAAGGTGCGCAGCTTAACGCAGCGTTCAGCGTTTAGCAAGGATTTACTGCCACCCCTGGTAAAAGGGTATATGTTTTTATTGCTGTAGCGAAATCTTCCATTGAATATGTGAAAAAGCACCCGGTGCCCACTGTCGAGTGCAGTGGGCGATTTGTGATGCTGTGGGCTGTTCTTCCTGGAAAGTCCCTCATAGCCTTCTGTTAAAAATAGTTTATGTGAATTACCAGGACATTTAAAACCAAAATCTGGTGCGTTTTGTCAGGAAATGAGTGTGGGATAATGATCCATGAGACATGGCCAATTCAGTTAAAATTAATTAAAAGTTAAATAGTTTACCTCAAATCAACCCTCCTCCTTGGCCATCTCTGTCCCCCAATGCCGTCCTGTTTCTGGATAAGTGGAGTGAAATGAAAGAATTTCCCTGTTTTTAATGACTATTTTCAGGCTTTTACTTCAGTTATACCAGAAGTGCCAATTTGTGCGCATATCATCACACCGCTCAGATGCTCTGTCTTTTTTTCCGCTCAGTGCGCAGCCACGCTTGTGCCCTGGATCAGTTCGGAAAGCCTGGGGGCTGCTCTGACATTTGTCTGCTGAGCAACAGCCACAAGACGCGTACCTGCCGCTGCCGGTCCGGGTTCAGCCTCGGCAGCGACGGGAAGTCCTGCAAGAGTGAGTGCAATTTTCTCAGCAAAGCTGTAGAAGAGTGGGATTCAACGGTTTGTCTCTCTGGTGAAGGGAAAGCTCATCGCGTTTTGGCTTGTGGCCTCCATCAGGAACGACCCTGATGGAGGCCACAAAGCGTTGCTGGAGTCTTGCCTTCACCAGATCTCTGACCTTCTCCTTGCACGTTGGGAGTCGGCGAAGTTGTGCCAGTGACGTTTGGAGCTCCCTCCTCATTTCCTTTTTAATACTTTGCTTCACTGCAGAGCCAGACCACGAGTTGTTCTTGGTGTACGGTAAAGGTCGTCCTGGAATCATCCGGGGCATGGACATGAACGTCAAGGTGCCCGACGAGTATATGATTCCCATCGAGAACCTGATGAACCCCCGAGCGCTGGACTTCCACGCCGCCAGTGAATTCATCTACTTTGCAGACGCCACCAGCTTCATCATCGGCCGACAGAAGATCGATGGCACAGAGAGAGACAACATTCTGAAGGATGGTAACGCTGAAAAGCTACTTCCGTTTTTGTCGTTTTTCAATTGCAGGATGGTACGGATGTTCATCCTGGGTTTGTCCTCCCGTGGTTTCTCTCGCCTGTCTCAGGTATTCACACAGTGGAAGGCTTAGCAGTCGACTGGATGGGAGGAAACCTCTACTGGACAGACGATGGGCCTAAGAAGACCATCAGTGTCGCCCGGCTGGAGAAGGCTTCACAAACTCGCAAGACTCTCATTGAGGGGAAAATGAGCCACCCCCGAGCCATTGTTGTGGACCCGCAGCATGGGTGAGACCATCAGCAGGTTCTGAGTGCTCATAAAAGCTGCAGATATCATGCTTGGGTGCAGCATGTGCTGCAGAAACTCACACGCATGCACACTCTTATCTCAGTGTTTGCGTGTAGGAGGCGGCTTGTGTTTTCCAGATTTCTGGATACTCCTTTCTTTGCTTACTTGTTGGATACTTTGTAGATTATCAAAGCTATGCAAGAAACATTTGCAGCTCCAACAGAAATGTCTCACTTTGATTTTTTTATTTTTATTTTTTATTTTTTTTGTCCTCCCTAGGTGGATGTACTGGACTGACTGGGAGGAGGATCCCACAGAGAGCAACAGAGGTAAAATCAAGAAAGCGTGGATGGACGGTTCCCATCACCAAGTCTTCCTGACCAGCAAAACTGTGCTGTGGCCCAACGGCCTGAGTCTGGACATTCCTCAGGGCATCCTGTACTGGGTGGATGCCTACTATGACCGAATCGAGATGGTCTACCTTAACACCACGGAGAGAAAGGTGGGGGAATATTCTCCGAATAAGCTGTGTTTGCTGTGCATTTGTGGTCTTTTTAAGGAACAAAAATGGTTCCTTGACATAGGCATTTTTAAAATAATTAGAAACATGCAAAACTTTTAAACCGCCCCGAATCTCTTTACAGCTGCACAATAACAGGAAAACATATGAGATACTATTGCTGGATATTGCATTGTCATGTAATGTAGTTATTTCTTGTCCCTACCACGCTTTGTGAGCATTAGAATCTCAAACACTAAATTAAACGCAAAGGCAGAAAAAGGCAGAAAATGTCCTTTCTTGTCATGCAGACCTCCTACCAAACATTGCATCCAGGCGTCCGTTTGTGATTGTGATTTTGCACACACGGATCTTAAGACGATTATTATGTTCTCTGACCATTGTCGTTTAACTAGAGCTTGTGACCAGACAGTGTTGCACAAACAACCATGCATCCTCATTCTGGCCCTCGGTTCAAACTTCAGCAGGTCATCTTCACTATGACTAGATTCATAGAGGCATTAAGCTGCCGCTTTGAGCTTGTGATCGACATAATTGCTCTTTGTGTTCACAAGCAAACGGGTGTACCTAACAAAGTGGCCGGTCAGTGCCTCTTTTTCAGTCAGCATGCCGACGTGATCCGCCTCTCTGATCGAACAGGTGGTCTACGAGGGCCAGGAGCTGAACCACGCGTTCGGGTTGTGCCACTACAAACAGTTTCTCTTTTGGAACGAGTACCGCGGCGGCAGCATCTTCAAGCTGGACCAGGTCACCAAAACCGTCACTCTGCTTCGCAACGAGAGGCCTCCTATATTTGAGATCAGGGTGTACGACGCGCACCAGCAGCAAGGTACGCCGCGGCCTGTCATTTGGTTTCAGGTGGTTTAAAAGACGAGATAACATCTCCCCCCCACCCTTTTTTGTGCAGGCACCAACGCGTGCAGGGTAAACAACAACGGCGGCTGCAGCAGTCTGTGCCTTGCCATTCCCAACGGCAGGTCCTGCGGCTGCGCCGACGATCAAATACTCGACGTGGACAACGTCACCTGCAAAGGTACTTAGCTGCTTCCCCAGACAATGAATTTATCCTACGGTCGGCGTGCAACAGCTGTGGAAAGTTCATTATTTAGCAGGAGCTGAGCTTTAAGTATTCCTGGCTGCTCTTTAGGTTTACAAAATGATTGAGCTTTGGTGAGTATTTTTTCTGAAAATGTTCCAAAAAAAGTAAAAAACAAAGCAACTGGACTTGTTCACTGCAAAAACGGAACTTAAAATAAGTCAAATGTTCTTAAAATGCGTGCATTTGTCTTTGATTTGAGCAGGTAAATAAGATTTTTTGCCAATGGAATAAGATTTTTGCACTTAAAATAGGAACAACTCATCTCCATCTTATTTCAAGTGCAGGATGTCTCTTTATCTTATTTTATGGGTCAAAATACTCATTCCATTGGCAAATAATCTTATTTACCTGCTCAAATCAAGGACAAATGCACTAACTTTAAGAACATTTTACTTATTTTTAGATCTGTTTTTGCAGTGTTTTCCGTAGTTGAAGACGCTTTACTTCCTCTCCAGGAAGCTTTCTCAGTTCAAAAAGTCTAGAGCAATGATGAGTACCAAGGCCTTTGTTTGGGCAGTAGTATAAAGCTTGGTACTCATCATTACTCCAGACTTTTTGAATTGAGAAAGCTTCCTGGAGTGGAAGCAAAATGTCTTCAACTACGGAAAACAAGTCCAGTTGCTTTGTTTTTTACTTTTTTTGGAATGACCATGACCTGGATGACTGAGAATCTTCACAAACTTTTCTGAAAATGGTGCACAGATTTACTGCAAAGCCTCTCAAAGATCAAATGACTTTGCAGCAATTTGTTGTTGTTTTTTGTGATATAATCAAAAGGAACACAGTTTAGCGATAGAACATGTAAAGAGGATAGTATTTTCCAATAGAAAAAAAAAAACTGCTTGGTACCCACTGAGCTTAAAATAAACACACATAAACGGGATAATATTAACAGACCGGTGTGACCGGGGTCTTGTTTTAGTTCTTACTTCATGTCTTTGTGAATTCTCTAATTCCCGACTTCCACCCTGATCTCATCTTTAGGCAACCCCAGCTACGTTCCCCCGCCGAAGTGCCAGCCAGGGGAGTACGTCTGCAAGAACAACCGCTGCATCCAGGATCGCTGGAAGTGTGACGGGGACAACGACTGTCTGGACAACAGCGACGAGGACCCTGACCTCTGCCGTAAGCGTGTGCCGCCGCGTCATTGTCATGGATACAAAAGCAACACACGGGTAAACAGGATTGCGTTTAAAGGGTGTCGGCTAACACAGACTGACAAGAGCACGCAGCAAAGTTTCCAGGATTCGTCTCTTTCCATACAGGGTGACGTGTGCGTTTTTCAGGGGCCAAACGTTTGTCCTCGTTGGCCGAGTCTAACCAGAGCTCCTAATTGTCCTGGACCTTTCTCTTGCTATCCGTTTAAAAACGTAATTAACGCAGCGTTCCAACGCAGTCTGGGAAAGTATGGAAAAGTATTGAACTTGGATTTCAGGTCTGGAGAAGTTTGGAAAGAGAAAAGTGTGAACAGCATTTCCCAACTTTGTTCCCTTTCCTGCTGTCCAAATGTTGCCTGCCTTTATTTCCTCATTTCTGTCTTGTGCGTGTCCTTCCCTGTATCCTACTTTCCTTCCTCTGTTCTCTTCTTTTCTTTCATGTGTCCTACCTTCCCTTCTCATTCTCCTGCCATTTTCCTTTCTCATATCATCCATCATCTTAGACTTAGACAACTTTATTTGTCATTCGGTATGCACAAAGTGCTTACAGAACGAAATTTCGTTTCGTACAGCTTTTGTAAATCGCAGTAGAAGTTAAATGACTTTTAGGCGCGGCAGAGATTTAGAAGTAAATAGTAGATTTTAAATATACAGTATACAAACAATTGAAATGTAACAATCTCTTCATTTTCTACCTGTCTCCTCCCTCCCTTAGCTTCTTTCCTTGTGTTCTGCCTTCCTACTTTTTCTTCCTTCTGTTCTATTCTCCTTTCATTCTTTTCGTGTGTCCTACCTCCCTCTCCTCCCTGTGTACTTTTGTCCTTCCTCGTCCCCTTTCTTCCTCACTTGTGTCTGTCCTTACATCCTTCCTCCATTCTTTTCTACCTTGTGTTAGAGATTATGAGATTACAGAGACCTTATGTCCTTCCACGTTTCTTTCCTTTATTCCTCCTTTGTGTGATTCCCTCCTAGCATCCTTCTTTCCTTACTTGCTGGCTTTTTAGATAAAGCCTTTCTGCTGTAGAAATCCTGCCATAGATTCATGCTATTTTAATATTTAATGGACTAAATAGGATAAAACCACCACAATTAATGTTATGTGCCTGATAAACAGATTGTGATTTTAAAGTTTAGACTTATCTTCTGTATTTCATCCTGCAGACCAGCACACTTGCCCTGCAGACAGATTCAAATGCCAGAACAACCGCTGCATCCCGCTGCGATGGCTGTGTGACGGTGACAATGACTGCGGCAATGACGAGGACGAATCCAACACCACCTGCTCTGGTATCACTTCACTGCCGTCTTGTTTCAATGCAGAAATATTTATTTTATTTAAAAGATGTGTGTAACATTTTACGTTTTATGTATTTAAATTCCTTCCAACATGTTTTAAAAAGGAGAAGGTGGAAGTACAATGTGCTATTTTTCTACCCTACCCTTTAAAATTTAAAGGGTGTCAAACTCATTTCTATATGGGGCCACTTTGGCGTCATGAAGTCATTAAAAGGGCCGGTTGTATGTGTATAGACGATACTTTTCATTTCATAGTTTCATTTCAGTTCACATAGTAGTATAAAAAATGCACGGTAACATAAAAGTAGCCCCGTTTAAACAGTTTATCTGCAAAAAAAAAGTTGATATTGGGGTGAGTTACACTTACAAGAGGCACAGTTTTAGCCACTTTATACACTTAAAAGGATATATATGTCTTTACTTTATGACGTAATATGCCTTTTTTTGGCTCTTGAGGGCCGGATAATTTACCTTGATGGGCCGGAATCGGCCCGCGGGCCTTGAGTTTGACACCTGTGCTTTAAATGATGCGCTATGACTTTGTTAATGTTTTTAATTACTTTCCCTACTCATAGTTTAAAACAATATAATTACTCGAGTTTTCTGCTAGTAATACAATAAAGGAACAACATTTATTTTCTTTACAGTGCAATTGCTTTCCTGGATTAAACGACTGCTCTTTATTTTTAAAATTTAGATTTTGTATGCGTCTTTTTAACAGATTGTATGTGTCTTTGTTTTCGTTTACAGTCATTCTGTCATGATTTGTAGACTGAACACGAACACAACCACACACACACACACACACAGAGCTCTGTTTTGAGAGTTTATTGAAGACGATGAGTTGTGGAGGATGAGAACCAGGGTCTTTACCGGGCTGGAGCAGGTGAATACTGAGGGCAGGAACTGGAGGGGTGCTGCGTTAAGAACCAGCAGCACAGCAGAGAGAGTTGTTGGAGTGCTGGAGGTAGCAGGAGAACCAGCAGCACGGCATAGAGAATACTTGCAGGCAGGCGTAGACGAAGGGAACTCAGGCAGGAAAAGGATGAGGTGAGCGGTAATGAGCAGACGATCCGACAGGGAAGAGCTGACTGCAGGAGGTTTAAGTAGGAGTACTGACAGGTGGATTGAGTCCAGGCTTGATTAAGGCTGACAGGTGATTACTGAGGTGTGGAACCGGAGCTGTATGGGAGGCGAAGAGTGCCCTGAATGTGTCCACGGTGCACCATGACACATTCTAACACATAGCTATAAACAAACGCGTGTGATTTTTAAAGCTGTTCATTTTAAAATAAAATTGACGTCTTTATAATATCCCTCTATCTCTTTCTAAACAGTATTTAATTTTATTCGTAAGTAAGTCATTTTTTGCTTTGAATATCATTAGTTTACATTTCTTATCAACTAAACCGATAACCAAACCCACCCCACTCATGTTCATAAGGCAGATGTATACATATTAGTATTTTTATTTTAGCAATTTAATTAAAAACAAGTAATGCTGTTGATTTTATAGATTCATTGTCAATTGTATACTTCTGCTTTTTGTTGTGACCATGACCTGTACCTTAAAAAAAATCTCTTTGGGGAATGATTGGAGGCCATCATAGGGAAGACCAATTAAAAGACAGTCATTGACAAGCTTCACAAGAAGGGAAAGCCACAAATGACCAGTGCTAAAAAAGCTGCAGGCGTACTACTGGAATGTTGAGTGGAAGGAAAAACTGTGGTAGAAAAAGATGTACATGCAGAACAGGATAACAACAGTCTTAAGAGGACTGTGTGTCAAGGGTTAGGGTTATTTCTGTTTAAAAATGACGTCTAAGGAATATCTAATAGTCTCTCCAGCTGCCGCCAGGCGTCGTTTAGCTGGATGCCACACTATGATCCTCTGTTGAAGTCAATCAGATAACCAAAGGAAAATATCCAATGTGCAGTAACAGAATAGAGGGGAGAAAGCGGAAGTAAAAGTAAGTCTGACGTATTTTCTTGCTAGCTCGCACCTGCCCACCAAACCAGTACCCCTGTGCCAGTGGACGCTGCATCCCAATCTCCTGGACATGTGACCTGGACGATGACTGTGGAGATCGCTCCGACGAGCCAGAGTCCTGTGGTGAGTCTTTGCTGCACTTTTACGCTTTTTTTCGCTTGACTGTTCACTGTTCCATGATAATCGTGGGATGCGTTTCATGTCTCATCTCTCTCTCTCTCTCTCTCGTAGCCTATCCAACGTGCTTCCCTCTCACCCAGTTCACCTGCGCCAACGGCCGCTGCATCAATATCAACTGGCGCTGCGACAATGGTGACGAGCTGAAAACAGCCCTAAAGGCAAGAACGAAAGAAAAAAAAAAGAAAACCCACAATAAAGTCCATTGTGCGTCTGATTTTGTGCAGACAATGACTGTGGAGACAACAGCGACGAAGCCGGCTGCAGCCACTCTTGCTCCATCGTGCAGTTTAAATGCAACAGCGGCCGCTGCATCCCAGAATACTGGACCTGCGACAGCGACAACGACTGCGGAGACTACAGCGACGAGACCCACGCCAACTGCACCATCCGGGGTGAGGATGGTATAACACAGCCTGAAAATCTTTATCTTTGCATCGTCTCCACTCAGTAGAAGGCTTCAGTGATAAACGGGATGTTTGTCCTACAGCTGATTAAAGCCCTTCTCTCCTGGTGGATTGTCTTTCTTTGTGCTTACACATCGCCCTGTGTCTCAAAGATCAGATCTTTCTCCTCCTTTTGCTCTGTCCTGGGTTCATCGTGCCTTTATTTGCACTGCAAAAAGAGAACTAAAAATAAGTTAATTTTTTTTTTAAATGAATGTATTTACCCTTGATTTGAGCAGGTAAATAAGACTATTTGCCAATGGAATGAGTATTTTTACCCCTAAAATAAGATAATTAGATATCCTGCACTTGAAATAAGATGATGGAGATGAATTGTTCCTATTTTAAGTGCTAAAATCTTATTCCATTGGCAGATGGTCTTATTTTCCTGCTCAAATCAAGGGCAAATACATTAATTTCAAGAAAATTCGACTTGTTTTTAAGTTCTATTTTTGCAGTGTGCTTGCTGTCTCCCGCTTATTATCCTCTGAAAAACCCTCTCGTCTTGCTCTGTTCCGGATGTGATAAACTTTTGCGGGCTAAACAACAATCGAACTTTTTGGTGGTCTCCTGCAGACTTCACAGATGTTGTGACTGCTGCAGAGATATACTTGTGTGTTTACAGCTTTGGTGGCTGTGCAGTTTCAGTTTAAAAAGGGGGGTGGTGGGGGTGGGGGGGTCTTGATGCTCTCTTCCTTCAGCTGTTGTGTGCGCCCACAAACATGAGCTCATGTGTGCTATGCTGTGTGCGTACTGTTTGATCCCGGCACAAATGTGGCTCGCTGCTGTCAAGTCCCAGCATGCAGAAATGAGGCCCAGCATGACCTGCTGCTCTAATGTGCAATCTGTGCTCGGCTCTGTGTGTGTTTGTGTGATTTCTTTGTCTGTTCCCTATTAGAAAAGGGGAAAAGGCAATTATGAAGCTGATCCCTCCTGCACATTCTTATCCTTTTGGTGGCTGTGGTTTTATTTCCTGGTTTAGACGGGGCGGTCACCAAATGTCAGTCTGCCATTTACTCACTTGTGCCCCTTATCTGCTTTTGCACTTAACAGCAAGATGTGCTGATTGATTTAGCTTAGTGAGATTGTGCATGGAGCTGAAACACAAAGCGACGAAGGATTGTCTGCAATAGACTTTTTTTTTCTCTGCCTGGCCAACATAATTGATTTCCTCAACAAAACTAACTTTAAAGCATTTTGTCAGGATTTAATATGATAAACCCAATACAAGGAACTGGTGTTTGACATTTTCTTTATATAAAAAATCATGCTTTACATTTTTAACGAACATCATTTACTCTTTAACCGACTGTCTTCAGTAGACACCTAATTAGTTGCAGAGGAGCTTAAAGAAAGCTGGTAAACACTTTAAAAATTGGACATCTTTAGTTCTTCATGTGAAAATAGAAAGATTATGGCACAGCTGCAAAGCTTGGTGCTTTGGCCAATTGTTATGTTTCACAGAAAATTAACACCACAAATCATGACATGGTGGTGGCAGCATCATGCTGTGGGGATTCTTATCCTCATCAGAGACTTGCACTGCAAAAACGGAACTAGAAATAAGTAAAATGTTCTTAAAATCTGTGTATTTGTCCTTGATTTGAGGAGGTAAATAAGATGATTTGCCAATGGAATAAGAATATTGCACTTAAAATAAGAACAATTCATCTCAATCATCTTATTTCAAGTGCAGTATGTCTAATTATCTTATTTTAGGGGTCAAAATACTCATTCCATTGGCAGATAATCTTATTTACCTGCTCAAATCTAGGATAAATACACTAATTTTAAGAACATTTTACTTATTTTTAGATCCGTTTTTGCAGTGTGAAAGCTAGTTTGAGTGGATGGAGAGATGGACGGAGCTAAATAAAGGGCGGTAGTATAGTGATGGTTCATCTTCTAACAGGGCAACAACACTAGACGTGCAGCCAGAGCTGTCCTCTGAGCTCCTCCCCTCACTGTGGCTGCAAAGCCACAGACTGGGGCTTTGAAGGTCAAAACTAAATCCAGAGAGGGAACCTGTGGCACAACTTGCAAAGTGATGTTCATAGGCTGTCGTCGTCCTATCTGGGCTGGAGCAATTCTTCCAAAAGAGACGAAAAAGAGCCAAAATGTTGGTCTGTAGAGGCGCACAGCTGATAGAGGCATACCTCCAAAAGACTTACAGCTGTAACCGCAACAACAGAGTTGATATTAGGCTGTTGTGTTGGTCTATTATTTAAAATCTAAATTAAAATTCATTGAAGTTCATATTGGTACCGGGGCACAATGTGGGGAAGTTCAAGAGGTATATCCAGTTTCCCAGGGCTCCGTTTATATCAGCGCTGCTCATTAAACACACATTCTCAGTGGCAGATTTCTACTCTGTTTCTAAAAATGTGTCTTTTCTCCAGAACCCCGCCCGGCCGGTGGCTGCCACGCCGATGAGTTTCAGTGTCGGATGGACGGGCTGTGCATTCCCATGCGCTGGCGCTGCGACGGCGACACCGACTGTATGGACCTGAGCGACGAGAACAATTGTGACGGCTGGAATCACACCTGTGACACGGCAGTGAAGTTCAGCTGCAGAGACTCGGGTGAGGAGCCGAGCCTTTCACACTTTCTGAAACAAATCAAAACACATAAAACGCCTAATTGTGCATTAGGTATGGAGTTCATTTTAAACGGAGAACATTTTCAAACTGAGAAACTCATAAAATCATAAATATTTCTCATTCTCTAGCTTGAAGGGAACTGGAAGTGCATGTTAAAAACTGAGATTCATCTTCTCTTTTTTCTTTCCCTGGCTTCGTCAGCTCGCTGCATCAGCAAAGCCTGGGTGTGTGACGGCGACAGCGACTGCGAGGACAACTCGGACGAGGACAACTGTGAGGCGTTGGTGTGCAAGTTGTCTCACCACATGTGTGCCACCAACGACTCCATCTGCCTGCCCGCCGAGAAGCTGTGTGACGGCAACGACGACTGTCCGGATGGCTCCGACGAGAAGCTTTGCGGTAAGCAAAGCAGAATATTTTTACAGCTTCACACGTGAAGCAAATAAAAAAAAAAAAAACAACGTTACATGCTTTCTGTCAAGATTGCGCGGTGACTCTTCTCTCCGCGTGCTGCAGACTTATGCTCAGTGGATAATGGTGGCTGCAGTCACAACTGCAGCATTATCCCCGGTGAGGGCTTCATGTGCTCCTGTCCCCTGGGCATGGAGCTGGGAGCCGACAACAAGACCTGCCAGATCCAGAGCTTCTGCGCCAAGCACCTGAAATGTAGCCAGAAGTGTGAGCAGGAGAAATCCAGAGTCAAGTGTTCCTGCTACGAGGGCTGGGAGCTGGAGGCCGATATGGAGAGCTGCAAAAGTTCTGGTGAGGAAGATTAGAAACTTTGTTAGAATTTCATTACAGAAACCTCTCGTTCTACTTAAAGCTCTATGTTGTTGTCTAATAACTATTTTTCTTTCTGTGGAAATTGCCGCCGATTTGTACATTTTTGAGAAGACTATAGTGGTATTGCGACATAAAACCTTTTTTTCTTTCTGCAGATCCTTTCAAGCCTTTCATCATCTTCTCCAACCGGCACGAGATCAGGAGGATAGACCTTCACAAGGGAGAGTTCAGCGTGCTCGTACCAGGCCTGAGGAACACCATCGCCCTGGACTTCCACCTCAACCAGAGCACCCTGTACTGGACCGACGTTGTGGAGGACAAGATCTATCGTGGCAAGCTGTCTGACAACGGAGGTGAAGCAACTTTACTAATTATATTTAAGATCCTTCCTTTTTTTCTTCCTTTCTTCCTTCCTTCTTTCCTTTCTTCCTTCCTTGAGAATCAATAAACCACCAGCCCAGTTCGTGCTCTGTTACATGTTACAAACACACTACTGGTAAAGCCTATTTGCATATGTACCTGCCAGTATCTACTTTCCTCTAGTAATTGTTTTGTTTTTCAATAAATTAATAAAAGCACACCTTATTTCTAATATAATTACACAATAAGAATGAATTTCGTTCAACTCAAAATGTTAACTGTACTGTCATTGGTCTATGCACATTAGATCATTAGTAACATTAAAAATCAAACAATAAACGTTTACAGAAGTCTTTCTGATAGTTTTCTACTGGCAGGTTTACTACAACCGTAGAATAGAATCCTGAAGTTGCGGGTTTTAGTTTCAGTGCCATCCCAAAAGTTTAAGTGGCTCCATCTGGCCACCCCTATGAAACATTTGTGGAGGCGCCACTGCCCATCCATGCAGATTTGCACAGATCAGTAAGGTTTAAAATGATTGCACAGCGTTTATTGCAGGCATGTGTGCGTCAACAATGGAGCATTCCAGTGATTAATTCACGTGACAGCTCAGTAATTTATATCTTTTGTAAAGAGACTCCTATCTGACTTTTTGCACTTGGATATGAGTCTTATTAGACTTATTAGACTAGGAAACTTGTGTTGTTGTGGTTGTGTGTTATATTTATCCGGTGTGCACCCTGAGCCAGTGTCTGTCGCTCCAAAAATGTCATTATTATTATTATTATTATTAAAAATTCTGGATTCTTGATTCCTTCCCTCCTTTCTTCCTCCCTTTTTACTCGCTTCCTCTTGTTCTTCCTCCCTTCACGGCTAAAGGAAGTGGGAACTCTGGAAATACTGTCTAGAAAAATGGAGAAAAAAAACCCGAACTGTGAGGAAAATAACTAATCTCCTAAAATCAATGTGTCAAAGTGTTCAGCGGAGGCAGTCTGTGACCCATAATAAATCCCCTCAGGTCATGGTCTGCCTTTCTTGCCCCAAAACCCCAGGTCTCCTTGCCAATCAAGGTTGTGTTCCCAGCGCAGCCCTTCAGGGGACGTGGAAGGCTTTGTCTCTCCCCATTTGTCTCAGTACTCGCTGTGCGTGACTCTTACAAGAACACTGGCGTTGTGTAGGAGGAACAAAACTCTGCTGTTCCTCTTCCTGGCTCTTCAAGTCCTCCATAAATTCAAGCATCAAGAGCAGGAAGCTCACAGATCAGCCCCTGCTGCCTGCTGGGACCATTTCGGTGTCTCCAAACCTGTAATGAACAGCGCTAAGAGCTGAGGGAGGATGTGCCACATTCATACAGTCCCTCGCCCCAAGTATTTATGCTCCAACCTTTTCATATGAACTTGAATTAAATGTATTGGGAATTTATTTATTGAATATTGAAGAGCTTCTTTTTAAAATAATCCACGGCAGCTCTGGGTATCTGTTTAGAGCTGTTATCCTGTTGGAAAGTGACCCTCCAGCCTCTTGAAGAGTTTCTTTAAGAAATGAACTTGGTGCACCAAGTTCATTTTCTACCACAAATAGCATTTTGCGTCTAGAGCCGATCATCTTCGTTCACACGTTCGCTGTGTTTCCTCCACATGGCTTTTGGTAAACTGGCTTTCTTCGTGCCTCTCTTCCATTAAGGCCAGATTTGTGGAGTGTCCAGAGTAACCTTGGCACTTTTGGCTCCTTCTCTAGTTAATGCTTTCGTTATCTAGAGAAGCCGGTCAGGTTAGGCGCACGGCCATGCAGTCACATGAATCCCAATAAAATTAGAGGAAGTTTGTGGTTGGAAGGTGTTAGTTGGCACAAGGTTGCTTTGATTCTGGGAAATAATAAATAATTAGGAGTGAGTGCCGACACAGATAGATCCGTCAGAGCTTCTCCAAGACCTACGAAAGTGAGGAGTGCTCAACCCTGCGATGTGTGTTTGTTTGTGCCAAATGCAATATAAAGAAAAACCAACGGCATCTTTATTTCATATCCTTGATTTATTTTTTTTTTTTTTTCCTGTGCTTTCTCTGTCTGATCAGCTCTGACCAGTTTCGAGGTGGTCATTCAGTATGGCCTGGCAACTCCAGAGGGCTTAGCCGTTGACTGGATAGCAGGAAACATTTACTGGGTGGAAAGCAATCTGGACCAGATTGAGGTGGCCAAACTGGACGGGACCATGAGAACCACCCTGCTGGCTGGAGAAGTGGAACATCCTCGGGCCATCGCTCTGGACCCCCGCGACGGGTGAGAATCACACATTAAAGGGGATCTAAAGCAGGCTGGCTTTAAAACATCTTATTATTTACACAATATCTTCAAAGGAAAATGTACAACATTTATTTGAATCAGAAAAGCAACTATTATTCCATCTTTTGCTAAAACAGTAAACACTTTCAATAGAACAGTTAGAGGAATATTACCAGACCTTTTGTTGTTTGATATTCTGATGCACTAAAGCAAAAAGTTGCCTCTTTAACAGGCCTGCAGCTCGTAGCTGAGCAACTGTAGGCTTCAGCGTTGCCTTAAAATGAATGACGTGTGGCACACCTTTAATCTTTATGTTGACTTCCCATGTTTTTTGTAATTGGTATTCCCAACATATATTACCAGTGTTTCCACCTGTTTCTGGAGAAAATCTATAAAAGCTGTTTGTTTGGGGCGCGCTGGTGGCGCAGCGGGTATCGCCACCCATGTACGGAGGCCTTAGTCCTCGACGCGGTCGACCCGGGTTCGACTCCGACCCGCGGTCCTTTGTAATAGTAATAATAATAATAGTAATATCATCTTTATTGTCATTGAAACATACATTACAATGAAATTTGTTCTCTGCTTTTAACCCATCCTCTTGGGGAGCAGTGGGCTGCCATGTGCGGCGCCCGGGTAGCAATCTGGGGTTAAGGGTCTTGCTCAGGGGACCCAGAGTGGAGGCGCTGGGGATCGAACCGGGTACTTGCATCCTTCTCTGAGTGCAAGCGCACTGCTCTAACCACTAGGCCACGAGCCCCCCACATGGGGGGCCGCATGTCTCTCCCCCTCTTCCATCCCCCCTTCCTGTCAGCCTACCGTGTTAAAAAGCGAGCCATTAGAGCTGTGAAAAATCTCCCATATAAACCCCAAAAAAAAATAAAAAAAATGTTTCAACATCAAAAAGTGAGATTCACCAGAGTAGATTAGAAAGCAATCTGGGTGGTTTCAAACTTTCACAGAGTACTGGAAAGTTGCTGTAATTTGAAGAGCTGTTCAGAGAACGTTCAGTTCATTCTGTGTACGGTATCCTCTATTAACCTTTATATAACCGTGTGCACATCTGGGGAAAAAAAACCCCAAAAAACATGACTTTCCAATTTTTCTGTTGGCAGAATTTTGTTTTGGACAGATTGGGACGCTAGTCTGCCCAGGATAGAGGCAGCGTCCATGAGCGGTGAAGGCAGGCGCACCATCCACAGGGAGACGGGCAGTGGCGGCTGGCCCAACGGACTCACTGTGGACTACATGGAAAGGCGTATTGTCTGGATCGATGCCAGGTAGCATTTGCCTCTGGGTTTTTCATTTCTCGCGCAATAGATTGTCTTCTTCAGGTTTTTTTTTGTTTTTTTTCAAACATTGCATCCAAAGCATACGAAAGTAATTGATTCATCGCCCCCTTTTTCCTGAAATTCCCCCAGGTCGGATGCCATCTACTCCGCGATGTACGACGGCTCTGGGCTGATTGAGGTGTTGCGAGGTCATGAGTATTTGTCCCACCCCTTTGCTGTCACCATGTACGGGGGGGAGGTCTACTGGACCGACTGGCGGACTAACACGCTCGCCAAAGCCAATAAATGGACCGGGCACAACGTCACCGTTGTGCAGCGCACCAACACGCAGCCCTTTGACCTGCAGGTCTATCACCCGTCCAGACAACCTCTGGGTATGTTTCACAGCAAATGCATGAACTGCCTTGGAAAAAAATATATTCTTGCCTCGTAAGCTTATCCAGATTTTGATCACATCACAAGCACAACTTGGATGTATTTTGGTTTTCTGTGATGCACACTGCTTAACTTTAAAGTTGAAAAATGAAAGTGACACAGGCCTGCTATAGAAGTAAAAATCTGAAAAGTGTGGCGTGCATTTGTATTCTGACCCCTGACTCAAAAATGACGTGTGTGAAAATGGGTCAAGCTTGTTCAGATTGAACGGAGAGTGCTTGTGAATTTTTAAGTCTCGCCACAGATTTGCCATTTGGATTTATGTCTGGACTTTGACTAGACCATTCTAAACAAACATACATACCTTCATCTAAACCTTTCCCTTTGTAAATTTGTCTCATGATCTTGCTGAAAAGGTAAAGTCTTAAGTCTTGTTTTTAGCCTCACAAGGTGTTTTTATTTCCTTCCAGGATTGAATTGTATTTAGCTCCATCTCATTTCTATCAAATGATTCCCGCAGCATAACGCTGCCAACGCCATGTTTTGCCAGGGGGATGTTGTGTTCAGGTTGATAAGAAAAGTTAGCTTTCTGCCTCATTTTCTGTGTTGCACATGGGCCAAAGAGTTCGATTTTTGTCTGATCTGAGTGCCTTGATGGAGATTCATGGAGAGAACGACTAATAGAAGTCCCTTCAACGGATTCCCATTAAAGTTTGTGGTTGCTACACTGCAAAAAGGGAACTAAAAGTAGGTAAAATCATCTTGAAATGAGTGTCTTTGACATTGATTTGAGCTGGTAAATCAGACTATTTGCCAACCAAATAAGATTTTTGCACTTAAAATAAGAATAATTCATTTCCATCATCTCATTTCAAGTGCAGGATGTCTAATTATCTTATTTTAAGGGTAGAAATTCTCATTCCATTGGCAAATAGTCTTATTTAGCTGCTCAAATCAAGTAAGAATATACAAATTTTAAGAAACTTTTGCTTACTTTTAGTTCCCTTTTTGCAGTGTACATGGGAAAAAGCAAAAGAAATGAAAGCATTATAAGTACTTTTGTAAGACGCTTCAGGAGTAAGGCTAGAAATACAAAGAGGGTAACTCCACACCCCAAATTGACCCTGTTGAACACGTTGATCAAGCTGAGCTTTAATCTGGCGGAGAAAGGGATGAGCTCACAGCCCATTGCTCACCGTGTTATTCCCGGCTCCTATCCCCCAAAAGACAGCTGACCTTTTCCGCGCCATGAGTCGTGTTGTTTCCTCACGCAGGCTCAATTTGGACACCTGCGGCTGCCTTGTTAGGGGAAAAAGTCACCTTATTGTTCATCCTTTCCCCAGCAGACCTGGTTTGAAAACAAAACCTTGCTTCTGCAGCGTAAATGTCACATGTTGATCTGAAGGGCAGGCGGGCCTGGCGAGATGGCGAAATGCTCGTCACCATTGTTTGACTGTGTTCTGTCACATCAAATTGTCACTTTGATATTCAGTGGCAAACAGCTCAGGGATGATGTGTGTGTGTGTGTGTGCGTGTGTGTGTGTGCGTGTGTGTGTGTGTGTGTGTGTGTGTGTGTGTGTGTGTGTGTGTGTGTGTGTGTGTGTGTGTGTGTGTGTGACAGGGTCCGTGCATTGATAGCAAGGAAAACAGATTTTAATGAAGTTGTGACAACTCCTCATGGAAATCATTAGCCGTTAATTTTCCTGTTTCACGTGTTCAAGATTGCCTTTTCATTATGATTTTCTGTTACTTTCCTGTGTGTAGTTTGTGTTGTTTCTTTTTATTATGACAATGTTGATTTAACCCCTTATTGTTTTCACCTGTACAGTGTCCATGAGTGTTTAGAAAGGCGCTTGAAATAAAATGTATTATTATTATTATTATTAATATTTCAACAATAACCTTTGGGTAGACAAGGTTTTTAAGACCAGGAAAAGCTGCAATGATTTATTTGCATATCTTTTGTCATAAGGTTGTCTAAAACTGCGCCGCATTCTTAAACATTCCCTCTTTTTTTACCTGCATACTCCAATTTTTTCCCCCCCCCTCTTATGACATGTTTGTTGTTCCTTTTTTATGAAACGTTGAGATGTGCTTTCTTCCCACCTCTTCCCTTCAGCTCCCAACCCATGTGCCACAAGCGACGGTAAAGGCCCCTGCTCCCACCTGTGCCTCATCAACTTCAACCAGACCTTCTCCTGCGCCTGCCCCCACCTCATGAAGCTGCAGGCCGACAGGCGCACCTGCAGAGGCAAGAATAGAAACTGTGGCCTACGATCACCGCCGTGTGGGTTGTTGTCATGCATCAAACACCACGGGGGGGGGGGGGGGGGGGGTTCTAGCGTCCGTGTTGTGAAGAAGGAAGGGGATAGATTTAGTTTATGAGGACGTGAGCTACACATTTGCATGTTCATTGCTCAGGAATGGACAGATTGAAAGTGAAGTGTGAAAATAAAAAGTTCTCCCAATATGAAACCAATAGCAGTAGTTGTGCGGTTGTAGTAGTTGTTAATAAATGGAACATAAAGTGTCAATTTTCTGCTGTTTTCTTCCTGACTTTATGAGCGCAGGTTGTAAAGAGAAAGCGACATAGACGGAAGCATTAGTATGACTTGTTGTTGCATACAGCAAAAATGTTTTAGTTCAAGGCTTGGATGCTGTGAATGCAGCGAACTTAAAACCCTGCAGCAGAAAAGTTTAGAGGGTGTGTGTGTGTCTGAGAAAATCATGCTGTTAGATTTCTTGAAAGTGATATGAAGGCCAATTAACCCTGAACATCTGTGGTTTCCTAGCCATTAACGTGAGTCACTACAGTTGTTTGCTGCAGTTTTAAATTAAACGGCGTTTGTTAAAAGCTATGAGCATAGTGTCCATCATCCCAGCCTCTAGCTTCCCAGTGGTAAGAAAACTCTAAAGAATGATTTTATTTGGTCCAGAGTGCGCTCCTTGGTAAAAATTCATGTCCACAATCATTGTACATCTGTATTTAAAGCACTTTTCTCTTTTGCTCCATGTGACTTTTTCGCCTTATTTTCACCCTTTAAATTCAATAATCTGCTGAAGAAAAAGAAAATGACTAAATAATTTTTTTTAACCTAATAATAATAATTTATTTACTTAATTTCGGTGGAAACTGACGTCTATGTGTGCATTCTGTTTCCAGAGTCCCGCAAGTTCCTGCTTTATGCCCGACAGATTGAGATCCGCGGCGTGGACATCGACAACCCTTATTACAACTACATCATCTCCTTCACCGTGCCGGACATAGACAACGTGACCGTGGTGGATTACGATGCCGTGGAGCACCGCATCTATTGGTCCGATGTGCGAACGCAGACCATCAAAAGGGCGTTCATTAACGGGACAGGAGTGGAAACGGTTGTGTCCGCGGGTAAAGCCAAGCCCAGGAGCACATGTTATAAAAATGTTTAGTAGCTGGAAGTTGGATTTACTCTTTTCCCCTTTTGTTGACGTTCTTAAGACCTTCCTAATGCCCACGGCCTGGCAGTAGACTGGGTGTCCAGGAACCTCTTCTGGACCAGCTATGATGCCAACAAGAAGCAGATCAATGTGGCGAGGCTGGATGGATCTTTCAAAAACGCCGTCATCCAGGGGTTAGACAAGCCCCACTGTCTGGTGGTTCATCCTCTACTGGGGTGAGTGTGTTCTCCAGTAACATGCAGTTTGTCAATTAGCTCTTTTATTATTTTGTAATAAACATCAGACACTTGCCAAGTGAAGATTCTTTTAATTTAATTATATTCATTATATCTTTTTTTCATCGTTGACCAAACTGTTTCTTGATTAAGTTCAACTCGTTTGTGCAATACCAAGATTGTTTTAAAAGGCATCAAATAAATCAATGACGTCATATTGGCACCCTTTCTCAGGAAGCTGTACTGGACTGATGGCGACAACATTAGCATGGCCAACATGGACGGCAGCAACCACACCATGCTTTTTACCAATCAGAAAGGCCCAGTTGGTGAGCTGATGTTTTACTTGCTCTCAAACATGCAATAACTGCACAATAATGCACAATCACTATTTACGTCTCCATGGTTTATGCTCAGGATTAGCTAAATAATGAGAGATTAACTAATCAGATATTTGGGGATGATTTCTTTAACTTTTCTTGCATTGGTTTTACCTGCTGATGCCTGTTTTAGCTGATTCCAGTTCCTCTATATAAGAATCACAAGATAAGAAGATATTAGAAAAGCATTATACTGCTATTTGTCTTTTGACACTTCACGTGTGAGAGAATAGTCTAAATAAAACAAGGTTTACAATTTTTAAAGTAAATACAAAAACTATTATGCGGCCGGCTTTTTAAGCCGTCGCTGGAGTCTCATCTTCACAGTTGGCTAAATCAGGTTGTGTTGCTAAATCAGATTGTGTTGCTAAAACAGCAAAGTGATCACAGGCGTTGGAACGTTTTGCCATATTGGCCAAAATTAAAGTAATTGCTGGACACAAAAAAAATAAAAATAAACTTTAAATAACTTCAAAGATGATTTTTATCGGGATTTTTTTATTTTTATTTTTTTATTTATTTGCTCAACGATAAACTGAAAATCCCAAATTTCAATGAAAAGAAACATAGTAGTAGAAAAATAATCTATAAATCGTATCTAAACATTAAAAGGATCTCATATTTTTGGCAAGTTCAAATAAAGCCATATAATGTCCTCAATTCTTTAGTTTGATAGTTTATTGAATGGGTGCCTCTAAGTCTGCTTTTGAATAAACTGGATGTTTTTTGTACTTTTTATCAAATTAAAAGTAATGTTTTGTACCTAAGATTTTCAACTAAGAAGATTTCTGTGTTTGCATCCTGCACGGCCTCCCGTCAGGGAAGGTCCTGCCTCTTTAGATGTTAAGAAATAATCCACTTGTGTAAACCACCTGTGCTGATGTGCCTAATATGTATAATTCTTAAATTGTGATCACAGACCACAGAGAATCATTCCACAGCCCACAAATGACCCCATTGCCAAACTTTGCAGCCCTCTGCCCTCCTGAATCCGGACCTTTACTTTAGCTTGAATCCAGGCTGTTCTGTAACACAGGCTGAATGCTCATAGGGATAAATCTGTCACTTTACCGTAAAATGGTCCCCCTTCCTGTTATCCACAACAGGTCTCGCTCTCTCTTGGCCAAATGAAACTCAACATGCCACAGAAAATATAGTTCCTTTTGAATAGCCTCCTGCTATAACTGTGATTAGAGGTCTAAACACCTCACCGGTACTGGAAATAGCGTAGAGTCGTCTTCATCCACATTAAAGATTGATGTTGTAACCATGACACTGTAGTCCTGAGACACAGGATGTTGCATTCACTGATCAGAAAAAGATCTGACTTTTAATTTTCGGAGAGGCTAGTCATCAGTCGGAGCAAATCGAGCTCAAAATTGTCCAATTTCTTGGTTCATCCCTGTTATTTTGACAGTAATGTAATGCCATATTTGTTTTCTCTAAGGGCTTTCCATTGACTATGAGGAGGAGCAGTTGTACTGGATCAGCTCGGGTAACAGCACCATTAGCCGGTGCAAACTGGACGGGTCTAAACTGGAGATCCTGGAGGGTGTGAAAGGCAAATTTACCAAGGCGACTGCTCTGGCTATCATGGGTAAGATGAAAAGCCCACAGTAACTACAAGCAGTATTCTAAAAGGATGTATTTTTTTTTACTGTTGGTAATCCTGCGCCTTGACAATAGAAAAATCTGGACCAAAAAAACATGAATTTCCATGACTGTAGGAGACAAGCTGTGGTGGGCGGACCAGGGAACAGACCAGATAGGAACATGTGACAAGAAGGATGGCAGGAACTGGAAAGTCTTGCGGAACAACACCTCCCCCATGATGCACATGAGGATCTACGATGAGGATGTGCAGAAAGGTAGCACACCTAACCTTTTTCAGAGAGGTTGGAGTCTGATGTGGTTGAACAAGTGAAGAGAGTAAAAGATGAACATTTGATCTCCTTCTGCTTCAGCAGGTATCAACCTGTGCAGCAACAACAACGGCGACTGCTCGCAGCTGTGTCTGCCCACCTCCCCAACAACAAGATCCTGCATGTGCACGGCTGGATACAGCCTCAAAACGGGACAGCAGTCCTGCGAGGGTAGGAAAAACGGAAACCCGTAGCTACCCAAAGTATGCGTGTGATTCTTTAAAGGTATCCCAAAACATGTGGCGGCCCCTCTCTTTGAGCAGGTATGGGATCTTTCCTGCTTTACTCCGTCCACGAGGGAATCAGGGGCATCCCGCTCGACCCGGCAGACAAATCCGACGCCTTGGTGCCGGTGTCTGGCACCTCTCTGGCCGTCGGCATCGACTTCCACGCTGGTGAGAGGCACTTAAGGAGATGTAGGTAAACAGAAGGCCACGTTTGGGGCCACGTTTGAGAGCTGCAATTATCTCCTGCGCAGAGAATGACACCATCTACTGGGCGGACATGGGACTGAGCACCATCAGCAGAGCAAAGCGAGATCAGACATGGAGAGAGGATGTGGTGACCAACGGCATCGGCAGAGTGGAGGGGATCACCGTTGACTGGATAGCAGGTTAAGCTTCAAAGCTATTTAGAGCTTCTTTTAATCATTTGCTTATGCTGAAATATTTAAAATGCTGTATGAAATGGCACCGATTTGTATAAATTTGCATTCATAGGGAACATTTACTGGACCGACCAGGGGTTTGATGTGATTGAAGTAGCCAGGCTCAATGGCTCGTTCCGCTACGTGGTCATCTCCCAGGGTCTGGACAAGCCCAGAGCCATAACCGTCCACCCAGTGAAAGGGTCAGCCTCTTTACCAGCACCTCACCTCTTCCTCGTGTCACAGGAGCAGCACGTCTTCGTTTCTAAACGACTCCTGAGTGCTCCTCTAAGTGTGTGTCTGTGCGCAGGTATTTGTTCTGGACGGAGTGGGGTCAGTACCCCCGTATCGAGCGCTCTCGCCTGGATGGCACCCAGAGGCTGGTCCTGGTGAACGTCAGCGTCAGCTGGCCCAACGGGATCTCCATCGACTATGAGGTGCGGAGAACCCGTGAAATCACTGCGTTTAGCCATCCTCCCTGTCATAACAGAGCGTAGTTAAATATATTTAATAAATACTGATGCTTTACTGGTGTTTTTATAAGTAATAAAGTAACTTATCACTTTATTGGATCTATTGGATCTGTAGTTATACATATGTGTATATATATACATATGTATGTGTGTGTGTGTGTGTGTGTGTGTATATATATATATATATATATATATATATATATATATATATATATATATATATATATATATATATATATATATATATATATATATATATATATAATGTGTGTGCATATCTGGAGCATGTAACAAAAGTAATTTCCCCCTGGGATTATTAAAGTATGTCTGATTCTGATGATCTCTGTGGCATTCAACAAAAACTGACTTCATAAAAAAAAATGACCAAATCTTTTTTAATAACACGAATTTACTTCTATACTTGATTAATCCATAAGAGGTTTTCTTTAATCTATGCTTATTTGTATTGTATACTATTTTAAAGCTATTTCTTCATTAATGTTAGGTGTGATTAAGGTAACATCAAGTTTTTTTTTACTTATTCCTTTCCCATTACTCCCTGAATGTTCTGTTCAAGTTATTTAAAATAAGAATTTTCTTTGATTCCCCAGGATTGCACAAAATTCATAGCATTTTAATTATGCTTTTTCATTTAAAACCTACAAAATAAACAAAAAAAACCCTCTCATACAGAACCACGTGTTTCTTACATATTTTATCGAAAACCTTAATTTTTAGGAAGGACTAAAAAGATGATGCCGAAAAACTGTTATTACTAAAATGTAATTTCAGTTTAAATGAATGAGGGCATCAAACATTTCCAACTGTACAATTGTAGCATTTTACAACATTTTCTTGAACGACTACCGGCTACTTTTCATTAGAGCATTTATAGGCTTTTTATTTCAAATTATGCCAAAAATATAGGCTGACATATAACATGAATAAAACATTTTAATAGCATTATTATGTGATTTCAGGTGATTATTGTTTTTTATCTGCATTCATTTCCTTTTTAAACCACAAGCCTGCTCATGCTGCACCTTCTTTCGTTCACCCTTTTTGTTCTAATTTTGGATACGTTTGTCTAATATTAACATTAGTTTAATCTGAAACGTGTGAGAGAAGAGAGAAAACTTGCCTGAATATTGGATTGCATTTTCTTCTGTTTTGCACTGTAGGAAGGTCTGCTTTATTGGTGCGATGCCCGAACAGACAAGATCGAGCGGATCAACCTGGAGACGGGAGAGAACAGAAAGCTGGTGCTGGCCAGCAACAACATGGACATGTTTGCCGTGTCCGTCTTTGAGGAATACATCTATTGGAGTGATAGGTGAGCGCTTGTTCTTCCCCGCTCGGCTCTAAAGAAATGACAAAAGACGCGTCGCGATTTCAGATTTGTTGTCTCTTTCTTTTGGTTCAGGACTCATGCCAACGGGTCCATTAAGAGAGGCAGCAAAGACAACGCAACACACGCCGTGCAGCTCAGGACGGGCATCGGTGTACAACTGAAGGACATCAAGGTTTTCAACAGGGCCAGGCAGCAAGGTGAAACCGGCCGTGTGACTTTACGTTTGAAAAGAATCCTTTTCCTGTTCAGTTCCTGAACGCGTCCCCCCCTCCGCCACAGGCACAAACGTCTGCAAAGTCAACAACGGCGGCTGCGAGCAGCTGTGCCTCTACCGCGGCAACGGGGATCGCACCTGCGCCTGCGCCCACGGCATGCTGGCCGAGGACAGGCGCAGCTGCCGCGACTACAACGGGTACCTGCTGTACTCGGAGCGCACCATCCTGAAAAGCATACACCTGTCCAACGAGACGAACCTCAACGCGCCGATACGACCGTTCGAGGACCCGGACCACATGAAGAACGTCATCGCCCTCAGCTTCGACTACCACGGCGGCGGAGGGAAGGGAGCCAACCGCATCTTCTTCAGCGACATCCACTTCGGCAACATCCAGCAGATCAACGACGACGGCTCCGGTCGCAAGATTGTGGTGGACAGTAAGTTTTTAGTCGTCCGTTCAAGGGTTATTGCTTTAAAGAAGGAAAAAAAAAAAAAAAAAAGAGTAAAATGAGTGACGCTAAACCAAAGCTAAAATTTGTTCTTGTAGGACTGAAATCACCGTATCACTGTGTAAAATGAGGATAATAATAATATTGCAAATGGGCTATTTCAATTAGGGCTGGGCGGTGTAGCCTAAAATCAATATCGCAATATGATGAGCAGTTCATATCGATGACGATAAATAGACGATAAAACTCTTCCTTAATGTTCCATACAGAAAGCTTAAAGCTTGTCTGTCCATTTCTCCAATATCGTCTGGAAAGTGTGCCGTCTGGAGGTCTCTGGTCTCCATTCATAATTGTTATAATATACAGTGAGACTAACATATGGGACCGTGGTGCGACTGAACCAGAGATCAGATGTGGCCGCAACGTATTTAACAGCTGCTCCTCTTCCTCCTGGAGCGGCTCTACCGCCACCGCTGCTTCAACTTTTGAAATTTTCTCCATTTTTCTCAACCTCCCCGTCGCTTTCGCTTCTTGTTTCAGACTGGATGGGGTGGAAGTGCGTGACCACAGGCTGTAAATGTAGCGCAGCGTCTTAAAGGGACATGAGCATAGCCTACTTTTACCTATTAAAAACGTCTTTTTCTTTTGTTTTTTTTCCCCCAATATCAAAAATACCGACATGAGCAAAATGATGTCGGTCATTGCCATAAAGTTCAATGTCGGTGTATCGCCCAGGCTTAATTTAAAATGCAGTAGTTGTTGACTAGAGTTCAATTTTCACCCACTTTATAATACCTGTTTGATAGTTTGATAATGCAGTGGATGTTTCTACTTAACAAACTACAAAAGATCATACAGAAACCAGGAAGAGCAGATGAGAAAACAGCCTAAGCAAAAAGTGGATTTATCACAAATGATATCAGAGCTGTGAATACAAACAATGACGTAATGTCACAGTTTTGTGACAGTGTTACCGTTTGAGTAAATATAGAAGCTAAGATTAAAATCTCCCAAAGTCTTTTCATTATAGTAATGCTGCAGTGGATTAAACTCATCATTTCCATCTCCTGTAAGTCTTACCGTAGATAGGGAGACAATGTATTACATTTAACACCAAGTGTTTTGTGTGTAATTAATTAGGCCATTTAAATTACTTTTTTTATTTTATCTTTCTCCCAGTGAAAATATCTTCATTCTCTGTGCTTTTTGACACCTCTCATACAATAAGCTTCTCTTGAATTGTATTAACAGCATCTCACACTGTAAAATAATTGTTTTCAACAAAGCAACAGGTGTCCCTCCTGTTGTTAACACAGCTGTTAGTAATTTGCACATCCACCTTTCTCCCAAAAGGGAAACACTGAGTCTTTTCTCATTACATTTGCAGAGGTTGCAAAAAGCACAGCTCTTTAACTATTCCTCTCATCTGTCTAGATCTTCCGTTAAGCTCTCTATCCTGATTTTTCTGTAGGGTCCAGGTCTGTGGACTAAGATGACTATGAAAGAAGGTTGATTTTTGTGTTTATGGGGCATGTAAACATCATCTAATGAATAGCGTAGAGTCTTTGTAACGCCAGGATGCCGCTCTAAACTTCAGTCCTTGTTCAGCCTTTTTTGTCATAGTTGTTTTTAGGCTATTGAAGATTAGGTAATCCTTTTCTAACAAATGATCATCAAAACACCGCCTTGCTAAATCGGCGTGTTTTCTCGTCTTTCCCGTTTTGAAGAATGGTTTCTGTGTCATCTCATATTTATACACCGGCAAAACAGGAAGTTATACGTGACAAATTTAAGATGTACGCATATGCCGTTTAACTAAAGTATAAATAAAAAATTGCCTCGTCACATTTATCCTTTAGGGCACAGGTGTCAAACTCAAGGCCCGCGGGCCGATTCCGGCTCATCAAGGTAAATTATCCGGCCCTCAGGAGCCAAAAAAAAAGGCATATTACGTCATAAAGTAAAGACATATATATCCTTTTAAGTGTTTAAAGTAGCTAAAACTGTAAGTGTAACTCATCCCAATATCAACTTTTTTTTGCAGATAAACTGTATAAACGGGGCCTAAGGGTGCTACTTTTATGTTACCGTGCATTTTTTATACTTCTATGTGAACTGGAATGAAACTATGAAATGAAAAGTATCGTCTCTACACATACAACCGGCTCTTTTAATGACATCATGACGCCAAAGTGGCCCCATATAGAAATGAGTTTGACACCCTTGATTTAGGGGTTCCAAAAAAAGAATAAGTGTGGCATCGGAGAGTTTATTAGAAACAAAAACATATACAAGTGTACTCAAAGTAAAGGTTGAGGTTTAGCTACTGCATTAAAACAATAATTACTTTTAAAGCTTTTCAAACCTCTTCACCAGAGGCTTCCATAAGTGTAGATTTAGTCCAGAAATGAGCTGTGTTGAGCCACAGCGTTTTTATCTTGGATAAAGAGTCAGTCTGGACGTCTCTCTGAGGTAGTTTCGTGCTCAAACGGCCACACCGTGTCCCTGCTCATCAAGCGTGGACAGCGGATCAGACGGCTCCGGCACCTCGCCCAGCGTTCTCTCCCCAGCTCCACCAAGTCTCGTCTAAACTTCTGGGACATAAAGCCGTAGAGCAAAGGGTTGGCGACAGCCACCGAGGAGGATAAGAGCCGGGCCAGGAGGGCGAAGGTGTTGAAGCCAGGCGAGCTGGCTGGAGTTCCTCCGACGATGGAGAACATGAGGATGTAGGAGGGCAGCCACAGCAGGGTGAAGACCAGCACCAGGAGAGCCGAGGTGTGAGTGACCTGCCGTTGGTAGCGTTCCAGCTGGGGAGCGTGACCCATCCGCCGCGCGCGCTGAAGAAAGCAGTAGATTCTGCCGTACATGAACACAATGACGCCTAAAGGCAGAGCAAAGCCGCAGAGGAACAGAGCGACGCTGTAGACCAGCCGGCTGAAGTCGGACAGGAAGGCGAAGCAGTACACGGTGCTGGAAAACGTCAGCGTGCGGGAGGCGAACTGTGGCGCCGCCAACGCAGAGGCCGGGATCCAGAGCAGAGCCACCGTCACTTTGATCCTCCGGTTCATCCTCGCGCGGTAGGTCCAGGCGGGGTGCACCACCGTGAGGTAGCGCGTGACGGCCAATGCCGCCAGGGTGAACACGGAGGCCGAGGAACAGGCAACCCCCAGGAAGCTGATGGCTTTGCAGAGGAAGCTGCCGAATGGCCAGAAGCCCAGGGTGATGGCGGAGGTGTGGAAGGGCTGGCAGATCAGCAGCAACAGGTCGGCCGCGCAGAGAGCCAGCAGCAGGGTGTCGGTACCGTGAGGGGGCTGACTTTCCTTCCTCCTCCTGCCTGTAAGAATAATCATCACCAGGGTTTGACCGACGAGTCCAGTGAGCAGGATCAGCCCGTCCAGGAAGGGAACCAAAGTTTTGATCAAAGCCACATCTCCTTTACTCATCGGGTTGTGGCCGCTGTTATTCGTCTGCAGCCCAGGGGTCTCCATAAAAGCCCGGTAAAAGCCCGTCAATCCAATATACGGCCAGCGTTAAGCATCCAAATGGGACGCTGCATGTGGATAACTAATCTCTTTGGTTCAATTCATGTCTATTTAAATGAACGTATTTACACCCCACCAAGACAGCTAGCACTTTGATAATGATGGCAATTAATTAAGCTGCTGCAATCACACGGGTCGCTTCTCCGCTAACATCTCTACTGTGTTTACAAAAGAGGGAAGGATTAAAGAGATCTCTCGTAATCATTCAACACTAATGGCTTCTCCTGCTTCACAAATATGGTCAAACTGTCATCCCAGGCTGTGTAGTTTTCCTTATGGCGTCCAGTTTACTCCCTTCTTTTTAAACGTGGTAAGATGTCCTCATGTCCTTTTGTTGTGATGAAGCGGGTTAGGTCAAAAATCAGATGTCGGTGCCAGCAGCACAGAAACCAGGTGACGGCACAAATGCGTCGCTGTCGTTGCAAGCAGGCGTTCCTCTTTGTAAAACGGTCCGTGCATCTCGATGCAAAGTGCTCACCGCAGCAGGAGCCATGTTGCCCTTTGCCTTGTAGTCTGCAGAGTCTTTCAAAAGGGCATTGCACGATTAATTCAAACGGGGCGAAAAGCAGCTGTAGTTTTTCATAAAATCGGACAAATGTGGTGCCCCTGGATATCCTCCTCCTGGGACTGCTTAAAACGCTCTGTCCTGCCGGGCGATATTCTTCCCAACAGGGTCTGTGTGCTGTTTGCTCTGTAACCAGGAGCTGTGCTAATGGGAGGGCCGAGCCTAGTGTATGATTACGTAACGGCGGTCTCGTCTGTCCACAATCAAAATAACTTTTCAAGCATTCTTTTGTGTTCAGTGCTGCCCTAAGAGGCTCGTTGTTGGGCTTTTTAAAACTCAAATGAGATTTGTTTGTCTTTTTGATCTGGCTTCCAGGTTAGATGTTTAGCCTTGAAAAATTCCCCACATTAAAGCTAATTACTTTTCGTCTGAATTGTTCATTATACCACAATTATACACTTTCAGCCAGGAGCAAACAGTGACTTCACCTTTTTATTGTGTGCTGTAAGTGGTCATAAATGCGGTTGCTAGAAAGAAAGGGAGGGTTTGGAGGCACTAATGCCACGGCGTCGTGTTCTATAGTTTCCTTTTCCATGTCGTGTAGGTTCCTCTGAATTAGGAAAATGGTTTTCCATTGTAAGAACTAAGTTTGTCCTACTGAGAGACGTTTCTCTTTCTGGAAACAACAAGTAAAAACTAATGGTTTCCAAACTTTGAGTGAAGACCCCATTCTGGTCCCTGAAATACATTGTGTTTGGTTTTAGGATGATCTCTGGATTTGCATCACCTTTGATCACTGCAAATCAGATCATGCTTTGGTTGTAATTTTTACAAGACATTTTAAGTGGTGGTCATAAAAGCTTAAAAACAGGCTGTCTATGCCGCCACTTGCAATAGTCAAAGTTCATAAGTCTCTGCTAGTGTTATTTTGTGTTCTGTGTAGATATTTTCCAATCCAGTTTTTATTTTTTATTGTTTTTGGTTTTTTTTGTTGGTAATACTAAGCAGAATGATGTAAGGTTAGGAAAATGCAAAGTCTCGGTCAAATATTGTTAAAGGGGACATATGCAAAATCAACTTTTTAATCTTTTTAAATATATTTTGTTGTGTCCTAGTCTCTAGGATTGCAGAAAATTAGAATATTGTGGCCTTGATATTACCTTATGTCATATTTTTCAAGTCAGTTTTGTCTGTTTTCTATAAATTTTTTGAACAATTACCTGCTAAACAAGGTCATGGAATTCCAGCTTACCAATCTTGCGAATGCACCATTTTTTTTTCTCAGAGAGACTTTCTAGTTCAAGCTGAAGGATGCTAAAGCTACAAGCGGAAAAGGCCAGAATGATTAGTATTTCAGCTGCTCTCTGTCCTGCTCTCCTCACAGAGCCGCACACAGAGCAGGTCACATGACACAGACCGACTAAGAGCTGCAGCAGCCAACACAGTCTCTATTGCTTTGAAAGTCATTTTAAAAGGGGAATGAATATTACTTTGTCAGTGGAAACCCAGCTTTGTTAGACTAACAAAAAACATGAAGCGCTATTGTACACATTGTCAAGCCGTATGCATAAAAATAGACCGTGTTTTTTAAATGGATTGAGCAAAATGCAGCTGTAGGGCTAAATGGCTAGCTCTGTTGGTATGGGAGACTTAAAATTACATGGAGTACATCATCTTCAGGAATCGGGGGTTGAGTTTTGTGTATAATACTCATCATTTTAAAAAGCCTTGATCAGGCCCTTATCCAGCTCTTGGATCAGATCAAGTAATCTCTTTTTTTGAAGTTTGGGCAAACCACACCAGGAGATGACACGTTTCCTTGTGCATCATAAATCATTCCTCAGTATCTCACAATGTATTAGCCGATACATTTGAAAACCTAGATGGCGTGCTCTAAAACCTTGGACCGTATTGACGTTCTTCATTTACCTTTCAAAGGTTATTCCAAGTTTTTCAGGACATATTCTTTTGTAATTTCACAATGATATCTACATTTTCTCTTTTTGTTTGACAGATGTCGGGTCTGTAGAGGGTCTGGCGTACCACGGGGGCTGGGACACGCTCTACTGGACTAGTTACACCACCTCCACCATCACTCGCCACACAGTGGATCAGAACCGCTCTTTGGCTTATAACCGCAACACTGTCATTACCATGTCTGGAGAGGACCACCCCAGAGCCTTTGTGTTGGACGAGTGTCAGGAGTGAGTCAGCCGTGTTGGCCCTTTGTCGTTTGCATTTATTTTACCTCGGTGAGCCGTAACATCTAACAGGTTTTTCTGTCTTCCCGCCACAGTCTCATGTTCTGGACAAACTGGAACGAGCAGGCTCCCAGCATCATGAGGGCCTCCCTGAACGGAGCCAATATGATCGTGATCATTGGCAGGGACATCAAAACTCCTAATGGCCTGGCCATAGATCACCGTGCTGAGAAGCTCTACTTCTCTGACGCCACCCTGGACAAGATCGAACGCTGCGAATACGATGGAAGCAGCCGCTATGTGAGGCAATTTAAAGTTACCTGTGAAGAAGACAATGCTGCCTTGCTGCTGAAACACAATTTTTTTTTTTTTACATTTACAATTGTGTGCATTAGGTCTTGTTGAAGAACGAGCCTGTCCACCCGTTCGGCCTGGCGGTGTATGGAGATTACATCTTTTGGACGGATTGGGTGAGGAGGGCTGTCCTGAGGGCTGACAAGTTCACGGGAGGAGACATGAAAGTGCTGCGCGCCGACATCCCTCAACAGCCGATGGGCATCATCGCAGTGGCTAATGACACCAACAGCTGTGAGCATCCGTCACTGCACCAATTTAGTCAAATCTTAATATGTTCACAAGTGTACAAAACATTTATTTTATTTTTTTTGGACCCGCCACCCACGGAATTTACAAGCGACATAAAAAAAAAACAAGCCCAACGTCGCTTATAATAAGCGGACTTGGCAACACTGTTTCCTCCCATGATGACAAGTTTACTATGCGGGAGAACTGCAAAATGTGCTAAAATACGAGCAGTATAAGTCATCATTTAGGCGTACACAAGACCTCAAATCCTGGAAATCGTGAACGACTCCTTATCATACCTTTTGATTATGTGTTTCATGTTTTTGCTTTTTCTAAAAGACTTAGAAAAGAGCTGCGGTAACACTGGGTTGAAGAGCTGATATCTCTCTCTGGTCCATACAGCAAGTGCTAAAATAGTTTCACATCTGTGGTATTTTTCAATATTTGATTACTGATTTACTCAAAATAGTAATTTATCATTACAGGGAGGTTTCCGAGCTGTATAAAGTTAAAAACCTTCCACGGGAAGGTGTCACCATATAGCTGACAGTTCATTATTCATTATTTAACTCTCAACTACGATTTTTAGCTTCTGATTTGTTTGCAACTATAATGTTTAAATGATTTGTATTCAGGCCATTTCATTTTTAAATTGTGCTCTGACAAAAAAAAGCTTTTTCTTGTACCTCTATAATGACCTTTTCTAACAAAGGGATACGGTAAACACAATCACAGAGCCAAGAGTACTTTCTAAAGAGTAGCTAAGCACCATATCTCTGGGACATGAGTACTTTCTACCAACAAAAGGTTGGTAGTTTCATATGTTTTATTGCAAATTACATACAGAACACCAATTTTTCAGCATACACTGAGTTTTTTTTTTTTTTTTTTTTTACATAGCTGACCGTTTACTAAGAGGTTTCTTGAGCATAGGTCATGCAGAGAGAAATATGCGGCATAACATGCTTCCCCAAACAAACCATCATGTGTTCCTCAGGCGAGTTTTCTCCGTGCCGAACTAATAACGGAGGCTGCCAGGACCTGTGCCTGCCCACATCCGACGGCCGGGTGAACTGCAGCTGCCGCGGGGACAGACAGCTCCTCGACGACAGCACCTGCTCCGGTAAGTCAGAAGGAGCAAAAAAAAAAAAACAACCTTAGCTTTTGTGCGAGTGTTTCTGAAATGTAACGTTTTTCCCTCTCACCAGCGCTGAACATGTCATGCGGAAGCGTCGACGGCTTTGAGTGCGGGAACGGGGACTGCATCAACTACAGCCTCACGTGTGACGGGATGGCCCACTGCAAGGACAAGTCAGACGAAAAGCAGTCGTACTGTGGTGAGTTCTGACTGAAAACAGTCGGGCGAGAAATAACAAATTAGCATCGCTCCATTTCAACATCTCGTATCACAGATATGTGGCTCGTATGTGGTGTGTAGTGAGAAAAGTTACCTTTGAGGCTAGAAAAAAGAGTATTTGTTTAGATTTTTTACTATAACTGAAGATAAAAAACTGTTCTCTGCAGCCAATCGCATTTGTAAGAAGGGCTACAGACGATGCGTTAACGGCCGCTGCCTTGGCCACCAGTTCTGGTGCGACGGCACAGACGACTGTGGCGACAATTCGGATGAGGTGCCCTGCAACAGTAAGTGATGCTGGTCCACGCAAACTGTGACCTTTTTGCAGGCGCTTTTTAAATTAAATTTAAATTCCTCTTGCTACTCCTCGCAGTGACCCTGTGCAAAGCGGGAGAGTTCCAGTGCAAAGACGGGAGCTGCATCTCCAACCACAGCCGCTGCGACCAGGTGGTCAACTGTGAGGACGCCAGCGATGAAATGAACTGCCGTATGTGGGCCATTATAAATTTCAGCAAACGAATACCCTGCTGGGACTCGTCTGCATTCTAGAGGTGGTTAATATCTATCTTAAAAAGCTCGTTTTATCTTCTCAGAACCGACCGACTGCTCACGTTTCTTCCGCCTCGGAGTTAAAGGTGCCTCCTTCCGGAGCTGTGAGAAAACCACGCTCTGTTATCTGTCCTCATGGGTGTGTGACGGCAACAACGACTGCGGAGACTTTTCTGATGAGCGAAACTGTCCAGGTCGGGTGTCTTTATTTTTCCTCTAACACCTTCGGCTTCCTCTTACGCTCCACAGACCCATCTTAATGGTTTTTTTTGCCCCCCCCCCCCTTTATAGATAAAAAGAAGCTGAAATGTCCCGTTAACTTCTTCGCCTGCCCCAGCGGGCGTTGCATCCCGATGAGCTGGACCTGCGATAAGGAGAACGACTGTGAGAACGGAGCCGATGAAACACACTGTGGTGAGTCTAAAGAAACGCAAACTGAGCCAGACTGTTTTTCTATTAGGAGCCCACCCACCCTCTTTTTTCCTGCAGACAAGTTTTGCTCGCCCACTCAGTTCGAGTGTAAGAACCACCGCTGCATTTCCAAGAACTGGGTGTGCGACGGCTCCGATGACTGCGGCGACAACTCCGACGAAGGCCAGACTTGTGGTAACTAACGTCAAAGTTGCACATTGACTGGAAACATTTCGCCGTCACACCTTCAACTAACTGATCCGTGACTTCACAGAGCATAAATCATGCAGCCCTGACGTTTTCCAGTGTCCGGGCTCCCACGTGTGCGTGCCTCAGCGCTGGAAGTGTGACGGAGACAACGACTGTCCCGACGGGGCCGACGAGAGCGTGAAAGCTGGATGCAGTAAGTCGAGACGGTCTGTCGGGTTTGCGGGAAACGACCCGGGAAAATCTTCCCTTTTTTAATGAAAGCGAATCTTCCTGCTTTCAGTGTACACCAACAACACGTGCGACGCCAAGAACGAGTTCATGTGCCAGAACAGGCAGTGCATCCCCAAGCACTTTGTGTGCGACCATGACGTCGATTGCTCCGACGGCTCGGATGAATCCCCAGAATGCGGTCGGTTTTATCAAGCCAGTATGTCTTTGTTCAGGCACCTGCTAGTTTTCAATTTAAAAGTCTATAAGCTGTGGTGGGGCTTCTTTTTGTGCAGAATACCCGCCGTGTGGCCCGGAGGAGTTTCGCTGTGCCAGTGGTCGTTGCCTCAACCAGAAGAAGTGGGAGTGCGACGGGGAGTTTGACTGTCCAGATCACTCCGATGAAGCGCCCAAAAACCCTAACTGCATTGACTCAGGTAGGAGCACGATGCGTTTTGTTTTGTCTTGCAGAAACTAATAAGTGGACGAGAATTTAGAAACTTTTTTTGTATAAAAAAAAAACAAAACAAGATCGTTAAAGTCTTTGTACCAGAGAGAGTTCCTGAGGGACCGGAGAGTCTCCAACTCTCCAAAGCATAAGATGACGTATTACTGCACCCCCCAAACTGTTGCTGCACACTGCTATTCAGCTGGCTGAAAGAAAGCTGCTTTTCTTTTTTTAAAACCTTACCACAAACACAGAAGTGGTTGCTTATGTCTGATGGCAGAGAGCAAATGAATAGGAAGCCATGAACTGTCTGCTAAGCACCCAACTGCAGGCTGCCCACCTGAGCAGATAGCCTGACTAATTAATTACACTGCTAATATTAGCTTGCAAAGCTTGCAAAAAAAAGTATTAATATTCTGCATAATAAGTACTTAAAAACTACCACAAAATATAGCAGGTGTTTATCCATATCCCTGCTCAATTTTATGTTTCATAATCAAAACGGTAATAAGTAAAGTTGAGTAAAATCCTCAACACCGCATAATAACCATGTTATGCGTGTGTTACTTCAACAGCAGAAAGAAAAAAAAAATACTGCAGACCAATTTTAAATCTGAGCAATTTTATAAATAAATGTCCTCATTCTGTGAATCTGTGGTATGATTGCTCAGTTACTTGAGCAATCAAGCACAACATGATGCATGTGGCTAATATATAGTGATAAACATGTTTAGTTTCTTGTCCTCTTGCAGATTTTATCTTTTAAAAAAGCAAATAGCTGGACTTTAGATTATTAGCCTGCAGGAAGAATCACCCGCATTTTCTGCACCGCTAAGCAGTAGACATAAATGTCCAGCCATACATAGTTAATGTGCGTTTCTTTTAGTAGCCTCCTGGGGAAAAATCATCTTTTGCAAAATGTTAAAAAGGCAGGCTAATTTGCTGTAACATATCTGTCAAAAATGAATGAATAATGTAATTTGTTACATTGAATCAATGCAACTGTGGTTTCAGAGAGGATCTGTAATGAGTCGGCCTTCGTGTGCCGTAATACGAAGTGTTTAAACGAGACTCTGCTGTGCGACCGGAACGACGACTGCGGCGACGGCTCCGACGAACTCAACTGCTTCATCAATGAGTGTCTGAACAGCAAGCTGAGCGGCTGCTCGCAGCTCTGCGACGACCTCAAGATCGGCTTTAAAGTAAGGCATCTCACTTCTTTCAGGTTTCACTTTTTAATCTGGGCCTCCAGCAGACTTTCTCGGCTTTCACTGGGAGCGCAGGGCTAACGGAGACGGCATTTTGCCGATTGTTCAAGACGACCTGGTAGAAGATGTGAAGCTGGTCTCTTCAGGTTTGCTGTTATGCAAGATGAAATATTGTTTTGGCCCTCATTCCTGACAGCAGGCCAGTCTCGGGACAGCGTGAACTCTGTGTGAACTGTTACATCTGCTGTGTGTATTTTGTACTCACTTTCTACTACCCAAGTCATTTTATTCTGCTTCATGTTTGGTGTCTGCATCACCTTTCTACACTTTCTACATATGTAAGCTAGTCGAATACACAATGGATGGTGCCTTTCAACAATATTAATATCTATTGAACTTGTTCATATTTCGTTACATTGCGGCTACAACTTCACTGTCGGGGCAGTCATAGACCAGTGTGATGCCTTCATGAGCGTCAGAAAGCTATGGTGCATTCAGGAGCATGGGACATTTCAGGAAAGAGGCATAAAACGGAATAGAACTTAATTCCTACAGTAATATATTTATCCAGAAACAGCGTGGGCTTTCTTACAATACTGAATGCTCTATAATTGTATTTCTGATATTTTTTGATTATGCAAAATCTATAATATTACATATAATATAATATTACAGCAGCAAATTATCAAAGTTTTTCAGGGGATGCATTTTGTGTTTGTCTCTAGAATCCTCGCCGATGATATATCGTGTGTGATGAGATAAGAGATTTCGAAAGAGCGATATGACTGAAATAAATTCAACATGTAAATTCAGTTTCAAATTCCAACCCTGTATTTTTATCATAAAAATTCGACTTGGTTCGTTAAGAAATGTTACTGTGAATAATAATATTAAGATGAATAGACCTCACCTAATCTGATCTGTTTTATGTGGTGTTAGTAATTCAAATTAAACTAATTTTATGCAAATGGAGATTACCTTACCTTGTTAAAACATGATGATAACATCATGTGAAAAAATAATGTTTTAAGAATAATAATCAAAAAAACAAAAGGTTGTTTTTGAAGAATTGATCATTCACTTAATTTTTTGCCTCTTATTCAATTTGAAACATGCACTCTGACTCTATTGTTTAAATAATCACCTGTCTTAAAAGCTTCCAAAATACATCAGGGAGACTCTATTTTTCAAAATTCTCCCCTCCGGGGCTCTGGCTCCGGCATAAGTGCACCCTCCTACCTGATAGTGTGTGGTCTGCTACTGTAAAAAGGTTTGACTGCCCTGTACTGTATTTTATGTGACAAACTAAACACAAAGTAGAGCGTAATTGTGAAATGGAAGAAAGCGAGCCATAAAAAGCCCCACTGGTAGTTTGCTGCAAACCGTATAAGTAACGGTGCAAACTCGTGGAAGAAGGTGCGGTCAGATCAGACAAAACCTGAGCTTAACGTCAAAAAACTAACAATGCACTTTACCACCTCCTGTCCAGAGTGAAACATGGTGGTGACAGCAGAGTGCTTTGGAAATGTTTTTCTTGGAGTAGGGTGTGGAAGCTGGTCAAAGTTAACGGGAAGATGACTGGATGTAAATACAGGGCAGAGCTGGAAGAAAAAGACTTGTAAAGGACTAGAGACTACAGCTTATTTTAACGGCCTTGTACTCACATCTTGCCTGCATCGTTTCTAGAAACAACACTGTACACACAGCAGGATTGTTTTTAGAAAAGTTTCCATCCATGCAAACCCTCACAAACACGCCACTGAGCATTGTTTTAAACACGCCAAACGCATAGGGGGCAGTGTCGTCCAATCAGAGACCTTCAAAACAATGGCGACGTTTAACTGCATCGTGCCACTGTGTCGGGAGGGAGAGTTGGTGTAAAAAAGCTGATTCCCAGGTGCTCTGTGTCCTTTGGGCTCGAAAAAACAAACGAGCAAAAAGCATCTGAACCAACTGCATAATGCTCCATGTGTGCTTTTACTTTGAAATCTCGCTACCGAGGTGAAGACGGACCCTAAAACTCCCTTTTGGCGTTTTGTCAGATCTGTACTTTGGCCAGAGTTTTCAGAATGAATCGTTTTTAGTGATGTAAAATTGTGTTTTCATGTGGATGAAAGGCCAAAACGCATAAAAATTATTAGTTTTCCCAGATATCCAGTTAGGTGTGGACAAGGCCAACATCCAGACTTTCTACTTGATGCTCTTTTTTCTGAAATCTATGTTCTCAGAAATGCTCCATCCAATCTGACAGAGCCTGAGCTATTTTGCAAAGAGCGTTGCGATTGTAAGGTGACTAAGTGTGGAGAAATCAATGTAGAAATGTGTGAAATCTGGTTTCTGTTCTTTCAAAACACATGCATAATTCAGTTTTCCAGCTTTAGCAATAATACATACTAATGAAGCGGAGAGGGTAAATGTCCTGTGCAGGACAAGAAAAGTGGCACGCGACCAAAATAAACGTGAGGATTGCTTGAACGAGTTCGTCCGTGAGATTTTAACACATGTGCTCTGTTGTTGGTCCCTGCAGTGCAGATGCCATCCCGGCTTCCAGCTGAAGCGCGACGGGAAGACGTGCGTGGATATAGACGAGTGCACGACCACCTACCCCTGTTCACAGCACTGTCTGAACACACACGGCAGCTTCCACTGCCTCTGCGTGGACGGCTTCGAGGTCAGCCCCAATGACCCCACCGTCTGCAAGTCCACATCGGGTAAGGCAGCCGTGATTTAGAACTCCCTCATTGCAAATGTGTGGTTTCAGTCCTGAATAATGTGTTTTGGATGGTGTCTGTGTGCAGAGGTGGAGCCCTACTTGATTTTTGCGAATCGTTACTATCTGAGAAAACTCAACCTGGATGGGTCCAACTACACTCTTATAAAGCAGGTGGGATGCCTGGTTCTCTGTTTGAAGAAACCTTGTCGTTCTCATTGTTAGCTCTCCCTGTAAAGATAACCACTGTTCCTCATGTGTTGCTTTGAATCAGGGTCTGAACAACGCAGTGGCGCTGGACTTTCACTATGCGGAGCAGATGATCTACTGGACCGACGTGACCACTCAGGGAAGCATGATCCGACGGATGCACATGAACGGCACCAACATGGAGGTCAGGAGGAAAAGTCCACAAGTGTTAAAACTCACGGCTGACGGTATCTCGGCGTTTGGTCAGATGAAACGTATGCTTCTGCTACTTTCTGACTCATCCGACAGGTTTTGCACCGAACCTCCCTGAGTAACCCTGACGGTCTGGCTGTCGACTGGGTCGGTGGAAACTTGTACTGGTGCGACAAAGGCCGCGACACCATCGAGGTCTCGAAGCTCAACGGAGCCTACAGGACGGTGCTGGTCAACAGCGGTCTTAGGGAGCCGCGTGCTGTTGCTGTGGACGTCCGCTACGGGTCAGAGACGCTATTTTGCCCGCATCGTTTGAGTCTTCCTTTGAGTCTCTTAGTATTTAAGGTCATCTTGTTTTGTCTGCTGGTCAGGTACCTTTACTGGTCCGACTGGGGGGATAACCCCCACATTGGGAGGATCGGGATGGACGGCACAGACAGGAAAGTTATCATCGAGGATAAAATCACCTGGCCCAACGGACTGACCTTGGACTTTGTCAACGATCGGATATACTGGGCGGATGCCAGAGAGGACTACATCGAGTTCGCCAGCCTGGACGGGACCAGCAGACACACAGGTAAAGGAGAGGAGGACTGCAAAGTGGGTTCAGCGTGTTCAAATCACTCAGCCTAGCTCAGCCTTTTCTACTTTGAGATTCGTCCATTGAAGCGCAGGGATGGGATCAGAGGGGATCATAGTCATGGATCCTGAGAGCTATATTTCTTGGAATAAAGCAAAAAAAACCTCCATTATAACTAGGATTATCCCAAACAATTATTAGGACTGTAATAGTCCATGCCAATAACAAAATTCGCTGAACACAAAAATGTCTTTAACTGATATAACTTTAATTGATTTATACTCGAAATATTGTATGTGGTTTCCAGAGATTAATTTTTATTTCAAAGAAATAAATTTATAGAAGGAAAAAAAAGATTAGAATTTTTGAAACAATCTTTTACATGGAGTTATAAACAATGTCCTTATCTTTGATTAGCCACATCAAACCTTTAGCTTTTCTCCATATAATTGATAGTTTGGGTTTTGAGTTTCTGACAGAGAGCACACAAGAGACCACACATTCTTTTAAAACAAAAACAAGAAACATTTAACTTCTTTTTCCCCCCTCTAAGTCCCCTTATGATCAGGGCCTTAAACTGGATCTGTGGTGATTAAACTTGACATGATTTAGATGCCAAACAAAGCTTTGGAACTCCATATATTATATATTTTCTAATATTATTCCAAACAAAATAATGGGATAAAATCAGAAGCCGTTTTTCTAAAAGATGTTTGGTCCACATTCAACACGTCTTTGTGTGAAAGATAACCAAAGTAAAACCCAACTAAACGAAGAACAAACATGTATCTCTGTTCAGCACTTTAATTTCTTTTTAAAATAATAAAAAAAAAAAATCTTTATTTTTCTATCTGTGCAACTTTTAAGAAGAAACAGTTGATGATCACAAGACCAGCAAATGGATATTTAAAACGGTTATATTTTCCTAATAACAATTTAAATCTAGATCTACTGCAGGGGTCTTGTCAACCATTAACAACCATTTCAGTCTTTTGCATGGCCTCGCTGCAGAGCTTCTGCTAACAACTACGGGCTCCGTCTTACATATAGCTGTTGCATCTGAACTATTCCTGATCGTTCAGCACAATCGTCAAATGAAAGTTGCCAAAAATAGATCCTTGAGGAACTCCCACAAATTATTTTTGCCCACCTAGATTTATAATTGCCAAATTACATTGGAAAGTCCATGACTGCTAAATGACTTTAGTATATTATCATAAAACCACGCCTATTTTTCCAGTCCAACTATCTGGATGTCATAAAGTAAGAACGAGACAGAAGTAATCACTGTGGAGATGTACTGTATATATTAAAAAATTCACCAATGCCTTATCAGTGATATGGTGTAGCCTGAAGACCGATTAGAAGGTATTGAAGTATTTATTTATTTATCGTAAAGGGATTCATAACCTACCATTTTCAGTTATATTTCCTAAATACGTTAGATTGAGTATGGGCTTGTAATCACTTATTATTGATGCATCAAAACTATTTGAGCCTTGATGGCTTTTGTATCATGCAGCGTAATCTCACCACAGCCTGGCGGTCTGCTCATCAATGATTCCTCTGAATCACGCACCCTTCAACCAGCATTGCAGCCTTGTGTGTGTTTGAGGAACAAGACTCTGATAAGGACAGGCTGAATGGCACTTTGGCCTAATGCGGCTAATATCCGAGCTTGTTCCAAGGGGGTAAAAGTGCTGTTGTGTATTAATTGTGTTAAAGCTGATTATTTGTGAAAATCATTAAGTCATCGCTGGATTTCTTTATCACTCACCGTTTCTGAAGGAGGGCCGCGTGCCTTCTGTGTTTGCTCTGTCGGACGTGTTTATTGCCGCTGCGTGTTGATTTAACGCAGCGACCCTCAAACGCAGAGACAGCATGCAGGAGATGTCGCCTATATGTCGCGGACGAAAAGGAGGAACAATTAGACTGTAAAACCCAATGAGGTGTAGAAGATGTTGCATAACACAGAAATAATGGAGACTGTGTGTCCGGTCAGTTTTACATTAACAGAACAGGATGTTTCTCTTTGCAGTAACAAAACCTGAGCGAGAAGAATAGGACTTTATTCTCTTCTATGGGCTGCTCCATGTGCCTCACTAAATTACTGTATGGATTTCTAATTTCATAATTAGCAGGAAGGGCGAATCAGTGTTTGCACTTTATGTCATTTGGGCACGTCACCTCCATCTGTTGAGGAAAGCAGACTATTGATGTTATTCTTAATACATTCATTTCCATGGTTAATTTCATGATTTAAATGTGTTTCAAATCATAAATGTTCTGCTTTTTGATAAAAAAAAATAAAAAAAAAGCTAATGATTGTTTCCATTTAATGCAAACTATTGTCTGCTTGATGCTCAGGCACCGCACTAGTCCTTTTACACCTTTTGCAAAAGATGCTTTATAAACTTCACTTACCTACTTACTGCATTTGACTGTGGTTATGTGACTTAAATACATAATATCTGTCATCTGGAGGTTACTCACAGCCATTACTGTTTAGATCTGGGGTCATTATCAATAATCAGTCATGAGAGTCAGATGTGGAAATTGAGTAGATTATAAAAAGAAAAAGAAAAACATTAAATCAGAAATGCACCAATTATTTGGTCAGAGATCTGAATCTGGTATTTTCCTCTTAGATACGCCATGATTAGTGATCTGCAGGTATAAATCTGAACATTTGGATTGTTTAGCTCTTGTTCTTCAGCTGAATCCTGTCTGTAGACGCATCTACGACCAGCATGTGCCATTGATGCATTTTATCTGAGCTTCCGTAAACATCAGAGACATTTTTATTTATTATTGGGGATAAGCTGTTTATTTTCAGTTCTAGTGTAAACCTTATACCTCCACTACAGAACCTGCTGCACATCGTCTCACTTTTTTGTGTTATTGTCTGGAATTTGGTTTTGGCCAGAAAAGGCTTGATTGATGTAATTAGTTTGAATTATTACTGGGTTTCTAGTATTTTTAGGATCATTTATCTCAATAATCCCTCACATTGAGAAATACTCATATGTAATGGTTTGTATCCATGTTTAGCACAATGGTATGAAACGGTCTGTTTGCAGATGCAAAATGACGATGCATGGGGGTGAAATGGGGCTATGAATTGTTGGAGATGCACAGACCTGGACAAGCTCATTTGAAGACGATCTATAGGTTTAATTCTTATAGATTTCTTCATAAGGGCTGAAAAAGCCAGGCGACTCACTCTCTGACCGCTTCCATCTTTAGTTTCAAACAAAGAGTCGCATGAAGTTCACGTCATTTGTCAAATCATTTCATATTAAAGACTTTTTGTTTAGTAAAGTTGACTCTGAAAGACCTTTGAGTTCTTGTGACTTTCAATTTTCTCGCCTGAGTCTCTCTAAGTACACACGGTCTCAACAGATGCGACACCCCTATGTGACCAGATTAAGGGGGGGGAACTAGAAGTTGACCGTGACAACCTGACCGTGTATTTGCAAACTGTGTCTGCTTCCCCAGTTCTGAACCATGACATCCCTCACATCTTTGCCATGACGCTGTTTGAGGAGTACATCTACTGGACCGACTGGGAGACAAAGTCCATCAACAGGGCACACAAGACCATGGGTACCAACAAGACCACTCTGATCAACACCCTGCACCGACCCATGGATATTCACATTTACCATCCCTACCGACAGCCCCCAGGTGAGAGCTTTTATGAAGCGCAGTACGTTTATCATCTCGGTACTAATTCACGACAATAATTCTAGCTTTTGATGCACCTCCGGTCTTTTGCTTTTCCCGTAAAACAAACGTTGTCCGTTCACCTCCGTCGCAGTGCTCAACCACCCGTGCCAGACGGACAACGGCGGCTGCAGCAACCTGTGCCTCCTCTCACCTGGAGGAGGCTACAAATGCGCCTGTCCCACTAACTTCTACCTGGCCAGCGACCAGCGGACATGCATGTCCAACTGCACGGCGAGCCAGGTAAGCAGGCTGCCATGCATGGGGACCCTACAGTTTATTTTAAGCAGTTCCCAGGTCTACAGGAGCGTGAGTAAAAGAAAACTGTGTGGACTTTTAGAGACTTTTCAGTGCTCCATCTTTAAAAATTATTGACTAAAACAACCAAAGTGTTTCTACACTGAATGTAGATCAAACGTCCTTCTCGGGTTTCGGTTCTTCTGCATCAAGCCTCAGGTTTAAAGCTTTTTATGTTGGTTTTCTTCTTCTTCTTTTTTTAACACTGAGGACTTGAGGCGATAGCGCCTAAGGTTTCATGGTCTTTGTAAAGTACAGATTAAAAACACCTTACATTTACTGGAAGTCTACAGTAAATACTCTAGATGTCCACAGATACCCGAGAAAATGACAAAATTCAGATTTTCTGCTGGGATACACGGTCAGCTTTAGACCATAGATTAATGAAAATTTACCCTCAAAATACAAAAGAACAAAAAGCAGAGCGTAAAAGAAAATCTATGCTGGAGTGACTGGGATAAAAACAAACTAAAATTGTGTTTTCTTTTACACTTTTTATAGTTTCTCCACTTTTTTTAGCACACATATAAAGTTTAATATAATCATAGTCAGGAAAACTGTGAAGTTTATGCAGTGGACATAATCCATTATGTCCACTGCTAAATTTCTTCGAATGAAAAGTGGGGCAACACTTTGACTCAGTTGAAGTCTGAGCTCATGGAAATGAAAGCTTCTTCATTTCCTGGGATATACTTATTTTACGTAAACATTTCATCTTTTGGAAAATAGATAGTGCCTAGGTTTATTATGTTGTGGGAATTTAGGATTCGTTGATCTTAATCTCAGATGTGCTTTTAAAAATGCCAGACTTGCTCATTGATGGCTCTCCTGTCATCCGCTCTGATATTATGTGGCTCCAGTCCTGTTCTCAGTTTGAACCGTTTCTCCCTCCGTTCCAGTTTGTTTGCAAGAACGACAAGTGCATTCCTTTCTGGTGGAAATGTGACACGGAGGACGACTGTGGGGACGGATCTGATGAGCCAGAAAACTGTCGTAAGTATCTGGGAAAGAAGAGGATGAGTGTGTGTCGTTTAGTAACGCGTGGCGCATTTATGTGGCTGTAACGCTGCGTTTAAAAGAGAAGCGGAGGAGTGGAAATCTTCAACATACTCATGTTGAGCAGGATGTTGACAAGCCGTTTGCTTATGTGTGACAGCGGACTTCAAATGCAGACCGGGACAGTTTCAGTGTGGCACGGGCATCTGCACCAACCCTGCTTACATCTGCGACGGAGACAACGACTGCCAGGACTTCTCAGACGAGGCCAACTGCGGTAGGTCTTTGTCTTCTTTTACTGGCAGCTGTAAACCTCCACCTGCTTTAGTGCGTCTTTCCGGTAAAGAAAACAAACGCCTCCTTCTGCTTCAACTCTCTGCTCCCAGATATTCACGTCTGCCTGCCCAGCCAGTTCAAATGTTCCCACCCGAACCGCTGCATCCCGGGGATCTTCCGCTGCAACGGGCAGGAAAACTGTGGAGAGGGCGAGGATGAGAAGGACTGCCGTAAGGGACTCTTTTTTTTTTTTTTTTTTATTATTATTATCAGTGAGAATGCTATACGGCATTCTCACTTATTGTTTTCCTGTTTTTTCTTTTTTATCATTATTCCGTCGGCGTGTAACTACTCCCGCATACTTCAACCGATTTCAACAATTTTGGTATCAAAATGTTCGACTCGTTTCCGGCATGACTGCTATATCTCATGGTTATGCTAACTTTTACACTTTTTAAAATATTTCACTTTTTGTGCTATATATATATATATATATATATATATATATATATATATATATATATATATATATATATATAATTTTTTTTTTCTTTTTTTTTTTTGGCTGTTCCCATTGAAATCAATTCAAATTCTTCACATTCTTCAAATTCTTCCAATACTTTCAATTCTTCTGATTGTTCTAATTCTTCAAGTTCTTCAAATTTTTTAATTTTTTTTCAAATTTTTTAATTTTTTTTCAAATTTTTTTCATATTCTTAAAATTTTTTCAAATTCTTCAATTTTGTTAAAATGTTTTAATTTTTTCAAATTTTTTCAAATTTTTCAAATTTTTTCAAATTCTTTAAATTCCTTCAATTCAATTTATTCAAATTCCTTCAAATTTTTCAAATTCTTCAAATCCTTTCAAATTCTTTAAATTTTTTAAAATTCTTAAAAAATTTTAAAATTCTTCAAATCTGATTTCAATGTTTTTCAGCTACTTTTTAACTTCTGCTCAAATCATTCTGCAGATTAGCATTCTCACTCCCTGTTACGCAGGAACAGCTTTTTCTAGTTATTATTATTATTCACTCAGTTTAAGCTTCAAAACTAAAAATGTTCTTCTTATTGTCCTCAACAGCGGAGGTTACATGTGCTCCCACCCAGTTCCAGTGTGCGATGACCAAACGCTGCATACCTCGCCTCTGGGTGTGCGACCGGGACAACGACTGTGCGGATGGATCCGATGAACCGGCCAACTGCAGTGAGACTTTTTTTTTTTACTCACCTGACTTTATAATAATTTATATGGAGAGCTTTAAGTCTGCCGTACCTGTCGTGAATGTGACTGAACGTTGTGCCCAAACGCCGGTCTTCCCTGCAGCTCAGATGACGTGTGGCGTGGATGAGTTCCGATGCAAAGACTCTGGCCGCTGCATCCCCGCGCGGTGGAAGTGCGACGGCGAGGACGACTGTGGCGATTCCTCCGATGAACCCAAAGAAGAGTGCGGTAGGGACGAGCTGCCCGGCAGCACTGCACAAAACGGAACTAAAAATAAGTAAAATGTTCTTAAAGTTAGTATTTTTGTCCCTGATTTGAGCAGGTAAATAAGATGATTTGCCAATGGAATAAGATTTTTGCCCTTAAAATTGGAACAACTCATCTCCATCATCTTATTTCAAGTGCAGGATGTCTAATTATCTTATTTTAGGGGTTGAAATACCCATTCCATTGGCAGATAATCTTATTTACCTGCTCAAATCAGGGACAAAAATACTAACTTTAAGAACATTTTACTTATTTTTAGATCCGTTTTTGCAGTTAGAGAAGCCAGTGGCGCGGATGTTTCCGGGTCTTAATTGCTCACTGCAACGTGTTTTTTTTTTTGTGAACCGTGCAGCGGAGAGGACGTGTGAGCCGTACCAGTTCAGATGCAAGAACAACCGCTGCGTGCCGGGCCGCTGGCAGTGCGACTACGACAACGACTGCGGGGACAACTCGGACGAAGAGAAATGCCGTAGGTGTCGCCTTCGGGCAGCAAAAACGCTGCCTCCGCACTTCATCCTGTCTGCATCTAATAGCTCGTCTTGTCCACTACCAGTAACCCACGCGCGTCCTCCACCAGTGATAGTCACGTTTCTCCTTTTTTTCACAACATAACAGCTGTCGATGAGCTTGAATGCAAATTCACTGCATTGACATTTCTAAAGCATCTCACCTCATCTGATATTTGTTTCATTTCATACTGTCCTGTTGGTATGAGCCAGAGGTAAGTTGGTCCACCTCCCCGCGCTGTCTCTGTTGTGTCCACCCTCCACTTCCAGCCCCTGTTTCTTTCCGCCGACCCCCGTGAGAGTCTGCAAGCAGAGCTGTAAGTCTGTCCAACTCAATTTTACTTGTATGCCGCCAATTCACAACACACGTCATCTCAAGGCACTTTACAGTCAGGTTCAATCAAATCATACAGACAGATTGATTAACAAGTTTCCTATCTAAGGGAACCCAGTAGATTGCATCAAGTCTTGACAAGCAGCATTTACTCCTCCTGATAGAGAGTAGAGCTACAGGGACAGTCGTCTGCATTGTCCATGGCTTTGCAGCAATCCCTCATACTGAGCATGCATGTGGCGACAGTGGAGAGGAAAACTCCCTTTTAACGGGAAGGAAAACCTCCAGCAGAATCAGAACCAGGCTCAGTATGAATGGTCATCTGCCTCGACCCACTGGGGGTTACAGAAGACAGAACAGAGACAAAAAAAACAACAACAAAAGCACACATTGATCCAGGAATCCTTTCTATGTCAGAGGATAATGGAGGATGATCTGCACCGCTGGATGGTGTCACAGCTAACAGAACACCAGACCAGGTGTACCTACCATCAAGAGAAAAAAGACAGAAAGAACATAAAGTTAAAAACTGAAATGACAACAAATTGTTTGTTGCAAAGATTTAGCTTTAGTTGTGCTGTTTTTGGAGTGACAAAGTTATAAAAATGATTCTCCTTAAGTATTAAGGGTGAATCGGCGAGCGATAAAAAAGACGTCTCCTTGCAGTCTCTCACATCACCCCCTGAAGTGTCGTCTACCTACATACGTGTTGCAGTCTCGTGTTTTGCGCTTAAGGCTTGCTCACCTGACTCTCATCAGTGTCTGTCAGTGACGCGAGCCTCTCTCCTCCTGCAGAGCCTCGACAATGTTCAGAGAGCGAGTTCGCCTGCACAAATGGCCGCTGCATCGCCGGGAGATGGAAGTGCGACGGGGATCACGACTGCGCTGACGGATCTGATGAGGTGGGGGCCGTTGATTTGCCCATCAGTGCCGAGGTTTCATGGGGTTCCTGTCCAGGTTTTGTTCAAATGGCCAATATGACTTTTTATCTAAAAGCTAATCTTTTACATATGTAGAAGTTTTGTTAGATAAGAGATGCATCTTAACCTTGTGTTAAAGTGTTTTTTTTTTTACCTTTCTCTGTATAATGTAACAGATTTAAATGTCTTTCATAGTAAAAAGAAAGAAAGAGTTAAGCGCAGATCTAGTGTCCTTTATGTACGCAGCAGCGTCGTTTACCACTCTCTAAATCATCCGACGACATTTTTAACTTCTCATTGTAAACTAACGGTCACTTTTTTTGGGACTTTTGGGACATTTTTAGCACGGCTGTGATCTGAAGTGTGACAACGACCAGTTCCAGTGTAAGAGCGGCCACTGTATCCCGATCCGCTGGAGATGTGACTCGGACCCTGACTGCATGGACGGCAGTGACGAGGAGAACTGCGGCAGCGCTGGTGAGCCCTTCCTCGCAGGAATTTATCCTAGAAACTGAAGCCGTTGTTGGGCGTTTATTGCTTCAGAGGAACCAGACGTTCTTGTAATCTTTCTTCTCCGTGATTCTCCGGACTTTCTGGAGATTTCATAGAGTCGAAATAACACGTAGGTCAGATTTAAGTTGCTAAACATGCAAATAAAACATTCCTATGAAAGAGAGCGGGACAGTATATCAAAGCACAGTCACCATAGTATCGATATATGCAATGTCCCAATTGGTTGGATCCACTGAAATAAAAAATTTGCTAGGACAGTATCCTGCAAGAGTCAACTCATGCATATTCTGCATATATTTGGCCTGTTGGATGGACTTTAAATATCCTCATCAATATCCACACTATGTCTTTTCTTTGATGGTTGAAATGCTAAGGTTCTCAAGTATAGATGGAGGCATTATGACAAACTGCTTTTAAGATTTATGGATGCTTGGCTGCTTGGAAAATGGATTACTGAAGACTTTTGCAATGAATTATGTTGCCTCCTTTGTTAGCAAGCTAACTTTAAATCCAAATGCCATGAACAAACTGTCCCAGTGCAGCGATGGTTAAAAAAATAAACTCCTCCTCGTTCTCCTGCTGCTCAGCGGCGCGTCACTGCCCTCAGAACGAGTTCCAGTGCAACAACACGCTGTGCAAGCCACTCGGCTGGAAGTGCGACGGGGAAGACGACTGTGGCGACAACTCTGACGAGAATCCGGAAGGATGCAGTGAGTCCGGCTTTTTTAGCTCCGCGCTTCTCGAAACGCCTCCACCAGCGTCATGCGTTCTGAACCCCGTTTCTTTTGCTCCGCCTCGTCCGCTCAGGGAGGTTCCAGTGTCCCCCCACCAGGGTCTTCCGCTGCCTGAACGACCGCGTGTGTCTGCACATGTCGAGGAGGTGTGACGGCGTCAACAACTGCGGGGACAACTCGGACGAGCTCAACTGCGGTAAGGAGTGGAGTCGTTCCGATTTCTTACCATTACCTGGCCAAGTGTTCACACTCTAAACTTGATACACTGAATAAGTGGAATGCTGATTTTTTTTTTTTTTTTAAACATTTTAACAAATGAAAATCTAAAAAGTGTAGCAGCTTTGATCCAAAGCACTCCGTCGTAGCTCTGGCTGCATGTTTAGAGTCATTGACGTGATGCTGCCACCGCCATGTTTTACTCTGGCGTGTTCAGCAGTTTTACGTTGATACTTTTTAGCTGATCGCAGTGTTTTGCATGTCTTAGAGCAGGGGTGTCAAACTCATTTCTATATTGGGCCACTTTGGCATCAAGAAGTCATTAAAAGGGCCGGTTGCACGTGTATAGATGATACTTTTGATTTCAATTCAGTTCACATAGAAGCATAAAAAAAATGCGCAGTAACATAAAAGTAGCAACCTTATGCCCAGTTTATTCAGTTTATCCGCAAAAATAGTTGATATTGGGGTGAGTTACACTTTAAACTCATCATTCTGCATCACTTTTTTCTCCCCCAAAATATATTAATTAAAATTTTGACAGTTTAAACAAACATCTTGAGCAATTTACAAAATATGACAACAGCAGTAGTAGCAGGGTCCGAAATTAACACTCGCCAGTCGCCAAATGCGAGTAAATTTCCCGTTTGGCGAGTGAATTTCAGAGGGCTAGCTGCCACATGGCGAGTAAATGTTTGTACCAAATAAAATAAAAGTAACATAAAAATAACAAAACCCATACGATCCGTTCACAGCTCTGTCCATCCAGAGCTCAGTCTAGACCCGCCTTCTGCGGTGCTGGTTCAGCTTCTTTCACATTCAGAACCAGTCATGGCTGCACGCTGGATCAGAAAACAGATCTGCTAACCAGATACAGTCTAAAACGCCAATTAGTCTGTTTATAAGTTTCGTTCTTATTTATTCGGATTTTTTTTAACTACCTGCGCTGCGGCTCTGTGCTTCACCGCTCTTACTGCGCCTCCCCCCCCCCCCTCTCGGAGCAAGGTGCTTTTATCAGCGGCCAGCCTTCAAAACGTGAATCGCTACGTTTAATGTCCTTCCACTCGTACCAAAATGTCTCAATTAAAGTCAGTAGGAGAGTCGGTAACTGTTTTTCATGCTCTTTTGTTTTTAACGACACAGAACCAGCGGTGCTTCGGTGGGCGTGGTGCGTTGCGCTTGAATTCAGGTGCGCAAAATTACGTTACATGTAACCTGTAACATCGGGGGCGCAGCGCACGAGGGTAAAATCCAGCAGCGAGATCAGCGTAAAGACGCAGCGTGAACCCTCAGTGCTTTAAGTGTTGCAGCTGAGGGGAAAATTTTGAACCATACACAGGGGCGGTTCTGAACAGGGGCCAACAGGGGCCTATGCCCATGTAGAACTGTTCCTGGCCCCTGTTATGGCCCCTGTACTAAAAACATGATGTTAAATTTCTTAGGATGATAAATGCTGACAAAGATAACGTGACTGACTGGTCATTTGGATAAGTTGCATTTTTTTCGTTTATGGTTTTACCCAATAATAAAATAACAAAATAATAAAAAAAAAATATATAAAAAAAAATAACAATAATTAAAATCAAGCTGTTTCACGTTAAGCTCCCGCTGTATTGAGAAAAGATCAGGGGTCTGCAACCTGCAGTTCCAGAGCCACAATTGGCTCTTTGGCTTACTTAATATTTTAAACGATGAAATGTTGACCTGTTAAGTTCCCCCCCCCCCCCCCCTCCCAAATCTTTTGTTCTGTGCCCCTGTGAAAAAACACTGGCCCCACCCTGACCCCCCCCTGCTACATTTGGTCTAGAACCCCCACTGACCGTACTGGCTTGATGAAACTCTGCCTCATTCACAAATAAGGCCAACATGGATAGAATAATGATAATCTGTAGTGTTTTTTATCGGCTGGATGTGAATCTGATAATTCATATTGTGTCTTTTATAATTAACTACAATATATATATTTTTTTAAATTCAGGAAACAAAGATTTCTCTTCCAGGTTCCAGTCAGCCACGCCCCCAACCACGCCCCCCATAATTAACATAATTTCACTCTTAATTTTTATAAAAGTTGAGGTCTGGTCAAAATTAATATTTTGGCCGGTAAAAAATATGCCTGGCCGGTTGATTTTTACATCTACCGGCCAACTTGGCCGGTGAATAACAAAGTTAATTTCGGACACTGAGTAGTAGTATTACTTGTTCAAGTCAAAATAAAATACAAACAGGAAAAAAAAAAACCTCTCACAGTATTAGTTCCTGTGCAACTAGTCACATTTTGTACTCAACCTCTTTATATTGAGTTTAACAGTAAATGTCCAAAAATAAATTCTGCATCACTTTTTCTCTTTTTGGACTTTTCTGAGTTGTTCTAATGTGTTGTGAAAAAACTGACATCTAGTGGCAGGATGCTGTTACTACACAGTTCAAAAATCTACATTCGCCTTTGAGGAGGCATGGTTTTAACTACTTGATACACTTTAAAATAATATATGCCTCTATCTTATGACATGATACGCCTTTTTTGGCTCTTGAGGGCCGGATAAATTGTCTTGACGGGCCGGATTTGGCCAGCGGGCCTTGAGTTTGACACATGTGACTTAGAGGGTCTGCAGTTGAGCCAGAGTCTTGCTCCTTTTTCAGAGGATGGATTGAGTAGAGCTCCCTAAGACCTGGGATCTTGTTTTGCAACCTAATCTGGCATGAAACTTCTCCAAAACGTCCCGACTGATTGTCCTGCTGTGTTCCTCTGTCTTCCTGATGCTATTTTTTATATTTTATACAGAGAGCACATCACATACAGGTGGGCTGTATTTAATAATAAAGAGTACTGGGTATTGAATACAAATGTCCAGGGGTTTCTTTGTTGGAGAAAAGAATCCTTTATCTTCATTCTTTTTTTTTCATTCATACTTCGCTGCTTTATACCTGTAACCATTATAGTAATTACTGCAACCATGCACTATAGATGCAATAATAACTGTAATGACTTATGTGCAATAACCTATTTATACAAGGTGCTATAACCCGTGCAATAATCCTGAGCAATAATCCTGTATAAAGTGTATAATAATATTTGTGCAATAACCTATTTATACATAGAAGTGTATAAAATTGTATATAGCTGTATAACTGTATCTAACTGATTCTACTTACCTACTTTGGCACCTTCTTCTGACTTTTGACTATTGAGCCGATGGGACAAGTGAATTTCTCCATTGTGAGATCAATAAAGCTTATCTTATCTTATTTTTGCACCTTTGTGTTGGTCTGTCGCATCCCAACCAAACACTTTGACGTTTATGGTTGGGATGGAACTAGTTGTTTGGATTAGAGAGAGACGCTGAAGTTGTTTAGCTAGGATTACCACTGACCTGCCTGTGGTTCCCTCTGCAGAGGCTCACACAGCCGCTCCCACGTGTGAGAAGGACGAGTTCTTGTGCTCCAACGGCCGATGCATCAGCTCCAACCTGCGCTGCAACTCCTTCAACGACTGCGAGGACTTCGGCTCGGACGAGATCAAGTGCAAAACAGGTGCCTCCTTTCTGACCTGACCGGACCCCTCCGCGCGCTCCGCCTCACCCTTTCTGACCTCGCCTGTTTTCACCGCAGACAAAATGCTGAACGACTGTCGCAGCAACAGCACTCAGTGCGGCGACGGAGACGAGGCCCACTGCGTCACCAACGGCACGGATTCCTTCTGCTCCTGCAAGCCGGGCTTCCAGAAGACGGGGCACCGCACGTGTGGAGGTACGCAAGCAGGAGGCGCTGCGGCGTGGCTCTTAACCCGTCGCCATTGCTTGCAAATGGGACGGCTGCACTTTAGATTCAAGAAACCGGTTTGTAATTTTTATTTTTTATTTTATTTTTGGCTCTCCGTCTGCCAGATAAGAACGAGTGTTTGCAGTTCGGAGTTTGCTCCCAGATCTGCAACAACACCAAGGGCTCCTACAAATGCAGCTGCCACAAGTACTTCACCAGGATCAATGACACCTGCAAGGCCGACAGTAAGGGCATCAGACCATCTTCAGTTTGAAAACATCTTGACAATACTCGCTGTGACGTCTTCCTCCTCTCCCCCAAGGCATGAACAGCAGCCGACAGATCCTGTACATAGCCGACGACAATGAGATCCGCAGCCTGGACCCCGGCATGCCCAACTGGCGCTACGAGCAGATCTTCCAGGGCGACGCCAGCGTGCGAATCGACGCCATGGATCTGCACGTCAAGAGCAACCGCATCTTCTGGACCAACTGGCACACCGGCCGCATCTCCTCCTACGAGCTCCCGGAGCCGTCCACGTCGTCGTCGTCTTCCTCGTCTTCCTCCAACTCTCACGGCAACCGGCAGCAGAACGAGGGCGGCATCACCAACCTGCAGGTAAAGCTGCTGCACAGTTTGTGGGCTGCATCACTTGAGAGAGAGAGAGTGGGGTGGAAAAAAAAAAGTTGAACAGTTTGTAAAGGTTTTTCTGCTCACGTTCAGATCAAGGAGCTGAAGATGCCCCGTGGCATAGCCGTGGACTGGGTGGCTGGGAACCTGTACTGGACCGACTCCGGTCGAGACGTCATTGAAGTGGCTCAGATGTCAGGGCAGCACAGCAAGACCCTCATCTCTGGCATGATAGATGAGCCGTATGCTATTGTGGTGGACCCGCAGAGAAGGTCAGAGAGATTCCTTGCTTTAATACGCTGGAGCTTTGTCACTTTTTGTCACGCTGCAACAGCAAGCTTCAGTGCGTTATTGAGATTTCTTTGGATAGACCAACACAAAGTTGTGTTATTTAAGTAGAAGGCACAAGATATATGGTTTAATACTTTATTTGACGAAGGAAAATCTGAAAAGTGAGGCGTGTATTTGGATTCTGCCTCCCAATATCAAAACTGTTCAATAACAGCTGAAGAGCAACTGTTGACATCAGTTCTCAAAACTTATTACCACAGATACTGGATTTTGTTCTGGACTTAGACTAGGCCAATTTACCACACAAATATACCTGTATTTAATATTATGTCTCAGACAGCATGTTAACAGTCATGTTTAGTGTCCTCCATCGACTGAAGGGCTTGCCACAGCATGATGCTGCCACCACAATAGCTATGTTTACATGCTTAAAATTCCTCCATCAGATTGAAATGTGTTTGGAAGTAAAAAGGAAAAAATAATACAAATAGATCATTTATATGGAGACAAAATTAATCCGATCAATTCGATAAAACTTTATTTAAATAACACATGGCGTCTCAAGGCGCTTTACAAGGTCAAATTCAATCAAATCAGACAAATTGGTCTAAAAGTTTCCTCTCTAAGGAAATCTAACAGGTTGGATTGAGTCTTGACAAGCAGCATTTTCTCCTCCTGAAAGAGGGTAGAGCCACAGTGGACAGTGGTCTGCATTGCTGATGGTTTTACAGCAATCCCTCATGCTGAACATGCATGAAGCGACAGTAGAGAGGAAAACTCTCCTTTAACAGGGAGGAAAACCTCCAGCAGAACCAGGCTCAGTGTGAACGATCATCTGCCTCGACCGACTGGAAGTTAGAGAAGAGAGAGCAGAGACACAAAAAGCACAGAAACACACATTGATCCCCACCCCCAACTTTTCCATAAAAACCACAGAAGAAGATGCACTTCAGTCTGTGTTTAAGAAAAATCAAGTTGTTTTTTTTTACTTTATTGAACAATCCTATATGAACAAACGTGGTAGTATGTTTGGTCTGTGTCTTCCGAGGACCTAAGCTTCATTAGCACTCGCCAATGAAGCCACACATGCTGCTGGTCTTCCTGCGTTACAGGATGAGACATGGACCACACATCCGCAGTCAGGGCAGTTTGCCCCCATCCAAATGACATCCTGGCAACCAGTGTTTAGATGGACGCTCTTCAGGTTAACGATCGGCATCAGCCACCCGTCTCAATTGGAGTACAATTTAATTCCAACTGAGCTTAATCCGATCATAATATTCCGATCTGCGTGTTTACAAGATGCATTTTTGCTACGATCAGCCCTTTGTTGCGTTTAGTAATCTCCGTGTAAACATAGCTAATGTATCGCCATGACAGTGGTGTGTTCTGGGCGTGTTGCATGTAAACAGAATAAACACCTTTGGGCTCCATCTGACCAGACCAACGTCATCCACATATTTGCTGTGCCTGTCTTCCTGCAGTTGTCAGTGCTTCCTGACTGCTCTGCTAAATGCCATCGGAAGGCAATGAGTTGCAAAGAGCAAAGGGGAAATTTTTTTTTTGTTTGCCATGATTTTTGTTTCCACTTTTCAAGTACGGTACACACAACATTTTGTTGCTCTGTCACGTTTTGTGGTTGTAATCTGACCAAATGAGGGAGAATTTAAAGGCGTAGGAGTACTGCAGGGCGCTGAATATTAATTGTTAGATGTAGCATTGCGAGTCTTGTAACTGCGTACTGTGCCTCTTCAGCACCATGTACTGGGCGGACTGGGGAAACCATCCTAAAATCGAGACGGCTGCCATGGACGGCACCCTCAGGCAGACTCTCGTGCAGGAAAACATCCAGTGGCCCACAGGTCAGTGCTGCACGAGCGCAGAACCGTTCATTCTTTCAGGTGTGAAACGCTCCAAGCCGTTCACATTTCTTCACGTTTCCGTCCCGCCGCTGCAGGATTAGCCGTGGACTACTTCAACGAGCGCCTTTACTGGGCCGACGCTAAGCTCTCCGTCATCGGCAGCGTTCGCCTGGACGGCTCGGACCCCGTCGTCGCCGTCTCTGGCATCAAAAACAGTTGAGCTCCTTGTCCATCCGATCCGTATGAACCCAGAGAACGGAAAGCGGTCACGTCGTCTTATTTCTCCGTCTTCTTGTTTCGTCTGACTTTCAGACCTGCTGCATCCCTTCAGCATAGATATATTTGAGGACTACATCTACGGCGTCACCTACATGAACAACTTTGTCTTCCGGGTCAACAAGTTCGGCAAAGGCTCAATGGAGAACCTCACTACGGGCATCAACCACGCCACTGACATAGTCCTGTACCACCGTTACAAGCAGCCAGACAGTGAGTGGAGCAAACATCTTAAAACCGTCAATTACGCTTTTTAAAGACGATGAGGTGTCTGACCGAGCGTGTGATGTCTCTCTGTGGCAGTACCAAACCCGTGTGACAAGAAAAAGTGCGAGTGGCTGTGTCTCCTCAGCCCCAGCGGGCCCGTGTGCACCTGCCCCAACAACTACGTGGCCGACAATGGCACCTGCGTGGAAAGACCCAGCCCCACCTCATCGTCCTTCTGTAAGTCTGAGCGTAAATATCGCGCACAATAAGCCGCCGCCCGGCATGGAGGGGGGGGTGGGACGGCGCGTTATAAAGAGTGTCCTCCCTCCACAGCTCCTCCATCGGAGCCCTGCACCATCCAGTGTCTGAACGGCGGGAGCTGCTTCTTCAACGCCTATCAGGTGCAAAAGTGCCGCTGCCAGCCCAGCTACGTGGGAGCGCGCTGTGAGGTAAACCAGTGCAGGGACTACTGCAAGAACGGAGGCACCTGCACGTCCTCCCACACAGGTAGGCTCGTCCTGCGCAGCGCTTCAACAAGCTGGTAGCATTCATTGTCTCTAAGGAATACAGGACTGTCTCAAAAAATTTTAATATTATGATAAAGTTCTTTATTTTCTGTAATGCAATGAAAAAACATGAAATGTCATACATTCTGGATTCATTACAAATCAACTGAAATATTGCAAGCCTTGTATTGTTTTAATATCGCTGATTATGGCTTACAGCTTAAGAAACCCAAATATCCTATCTCAAAATATTAGAATATCGTGAAAAAGTATACTAGTAGGCTATTCAACTAATCACTTGAATCGTCTAATTAACTCGAAACACTGCAGGGTTTCCTGAGCCTTGAAAAACACTCAGCTTGGTTCAGTAAACTAAATCACAAGTATGGTAGTGGTTAAGAGACGACATGAGATTCTCACAGTAACTGGTGTACTGACCATGGCATTACTGTCCTTGATTGGCCTGCCAATTCCCCTGACCTGAACCCCATAGAGAATTTGTGGGGTATTGTGAAGAAGAAGCTGAAAGACACCAGAGCCAACAATGCAAATGAGCTAAAGGCCGCTATTGAAGCATCCTGGGCATCCATAACACCTCAGCAATGCCACAGGCTGATTGCCTCCATGCCACGCCGCATTGATGCAGTAATCTGTGCAAAAGGATTCCCAACCAAGTACTGAGTGCATTAATGGACATTTCCATATGTTTGATTTTGTTTTGCTGTTATAATTTTTTTTTTACTTGGTCTGAGGAAATATTCAAATATTTTGAGATAGGATTTTTTACTTTTCTTCAGCTGTACGCCATAATCAGCTATATTAAAACAATAAAAGGCTTGCAATATTTCAGATGATTTGTAATGAATCCAGAATGTATGACATTTCATGTTTTTTAATTGCATTACAGAAAATAAAGAACTTTATCACAATATTCTAATTTTCCGAGACAGTCCTGTACATTTCTGCTACTTCTTCAGCTGCCTCTTTTGTACCGCTAGATTTTTCCATGATTTCTTTTTTTTTTTTTTTTTTTTATCTTATCCAAATAATTTTGAATGGGCGGCTATTGCAATTTAAGCAGGTGGTGAAAACGTTTTTCTAGGAACGTGACTTTGTACGTGTTTTGTCTATTTTTTTTCAGATGGCATTTAGTCAATGTCACATTGTTCAGAAACCAAAGTACAGGTCTGTGATTTCATGTTGGGGGAAAAAAAAGCCCCAAAAGGTTTCCAGCCAAGGTTTGGTGCATGTAGGCTTAGAAAGCTTTGGCATATACGACACGTAGGGAGGGCCAAACAGGAAGCGCTTTGCTGCCATCTAGTGGTCAGAATTATACCAAGCCATGTCTAATTTTACCACCTGAAGTCTTGTATTGTTTGTGGTTTACTTTTACTTTATCTTTACTTAAATCAGAATATTTTGACAGCCACTCAAGGACACAAAACTTTTTCAGGTACGCCGACTTGTAGATGCCCTAAAGGTTTCACGGGGCCCAACTGCAACCTCCACACATGTCAGGACTACTGCCTGAATGGAGGCACCTGCTCGGTCAGCATGGGCAACCAGCCAACCTGCAGCTGCAAACCCGAGTACCAGGGAGACCAGTGCCAGTACAGTAAGTGGATTCACTTTCTGATACTTTTAGATGATCTTCTTTTAGGGGCTGAGGTCATGGATGGACTGGGCGCATTGTAAGATTTTTAATAAAGACATATCTAGTCAATTATCTTGAGTTATTTTAGAAAATAATTAATTATTCCCATTGCTGCAGAAATAATGTAATTTGTGTCGTAGATAACATTTAAATATTGTTAAAATTCTGATATGTAAACTAAAAGCAGAATACAGAACAAACACCCATTAAATGCAGTGCTTATTGTGTAGAACATTAACTCTCTGTGTCACTCGGCTCTATACAGAGAAACAAGTGTAACAAGCTGATAGTAGCTGGTTAGTTAGTCGGTCTGTCTGCTCAGTCTACATGCTTTTCATCGTTTTCTAACTGTAGTTTTAAACCGGCGTCACTTTAATGAGAATTTGTTTCCGCACCATGAACACTTTCAAAGAGCTGAATTTGTCTTTCCTGTAAGCAAGGGAAAAGTGACTTCTTTCAGCCAGCTGAGCGGCAGTGCACATCAACACGTGGGGGAGGACCAGCTCTTGTTACGGCTGCCAAACACCACCCTAAACCTGCTTTACTTTTGGAAATATTTGCTAATGAAATAAAGTACCTCATTTCACAAATTGTACTTTTAGACAATTTTCATTTATTGTAGGATACTCCCAATCATATGGCAAAATAATGAGTACCTGATTTTGAAACTAAAGAGCTCTAAGTCAGTCTAAATGATGCAAAAGCAGTGAAATGGCACCAAACTGCACTATGACCACCAGAGGCCAAGTTTTACCACTGTGTTGTTGCATGATTTGGGGTACTTACAGAAAAGACTACTATTTGAGCAGTTCAAGGTGTTTGTTTAGTCCAGAATTTTATAGCAAAAAAAAAAAAAAAAAATCCAGAGATGTTTCTTGGACAACTTTGCCGACTGGAAGTGAAGAATCCAGAAACGCTTGAAGTACCAGGGAGCAACTTTATTAACTGACTGATGCATTTCAGCTCGAAGTCCATAAGCCTTCACGCATCAGTCAGTCAATCAGGATGCAATTTTTAAACCATAAATGTGTTACAGACCCTGATTCAACACATCCGGACACACAGACAACATGTCTGCATTGCCTTTGACATGAATGGGAACGAAACAACAAAGTGGACGCCCAAATATCTATGTGATATTGAAAATGAAGAAATAATACTAAACTTAGTCCAAGATATTTACTTTATGACGCTCTCATCATCATCCCAGGAGAAGTTTACTTCTTTCACTCATTGATTCATGAGCCCATCAACAAGCAGCTCCAGGCCCAGCTCAGATGCTTCACCTCTCTTGAGTTCAGATATTTTAGTTTAGCCCACAGGGATCCGTTTAAAAAAAAAAAACTTCCACATTTCACACAAACTGAACTGCTTTAAATTAGCGGCGTGTGGTTCCTCTTCACACCATCCCCTCTGTCTCTCATCAGGTAAATGTGAAGGCTTCTGTCAGAATGGCGGCACCTGCTTACAGACCTCCAACGGCACCAGACTGTGCCAGTGCCCCGTCCAGCACACGGGCCACCAGTGTGAGCTCAACAAGTGTCAGTTCTGCGGCGAGGGCAAGTGTTTGACGTTGAAAAACGGCGAAGTAGCCTGCAAGTAAGGAACGCTGTGGACGAAAGGCCTCTATGCAAAAAAATAAAAGAAATCTGACTTTTAATGTGCATTTCAATAAGTGAGAATATGATCAGTTTTTGACTTATGTCCCTCCATTAACCACGGTAACAGGTCCTTCTGTTCTTTGTAAGATTCTGAATGAAATGATACGCCTTTTCGCACATAATCACTTGATTCTATTGCACATATTTCTGCATAATGTTTCATCTTTATAGTGACATTTTAATGTTTTTGAGCTTGCCATGCCTATGTGAGGAGGATGAACTCTCTGCCCGTGTGTCTCTCTACGCAGCTGCACCAACGGTCACACCCAGCCCAGCTGCTACACCTGCCTGGACTACTGCGCCCACGGCCAGTGTTCGTTTGACACGCGCACCCTGCTCCCCACGTGCAGGTGAGACCCCCGCGGGTGACCCTTCATCCTCCTCCTCTTCCTCCTCCTCTTCTCTCAATCAGACAATAGCCTTACGCTCCTGTCCTCGCTGTTAGGTGTTCTTCCGGATGGTCGGGATACAGATGTGAAGTGGCGTCTTCCTCTGTGGAATCTGCTGCTGGCAGTGGCAGTAAGTGCCCCCCCCCCCTCCCCCCCACCCCCCCACGCGCTCTGTGCGCTAATATAACGCGACCTTTGGCCCCTGGTTGCTCACCCCGTGTGCTCGCCCGCAGGCTCCGCCTCCATTGTGATCCCCATCCTCCTGCTGCTGCTGTTGGCGCTGCTGGTTGCTGGCGCCATCTTGTGGTACAAGAGGAGAATGCGTGGGTGAGTACCGACTTTAATAAAACACCAAAACGTCCTTTTTTTTTGTATTTTCTGATTCCAGCTTCCATTTTTTTTCACCTTTTTCTCTCCAGCTTCTCTTTCTGTGTTACATTTTGATAACCACCTCTATCTCCTGTCTCCCAGGTCTCTCTGCCCGCACAAATCTCGCTCTCGGTAACTCGATAGGGTTAAATAACCCCCCCCCCACCCTCCCCTTTCTTCTTATATACAGTCAGACTGGCTACTGCTTTTTTTTTTTTTTTTTGTCTTGTTTTAGTTTTGTATCCTTTCAGTCAGTTTGTCTTTGCTTGCCATTTCCTGTTTGCCCCCTCCCCCCTCCCCTCTTAGCGATTCCCTGCAGCAGCACTTGGGAAGTGTGTGTTTACCTGAAGTTAAACTTTCACACCCTTCCGGCATCTCCATACCTCTTTATGTTGTGCTTAAACGTGTGAATGTCAGGCTCTCCCTTCGTGCTTGCAGGGAAAAACGTTCAATTGTGAATCAGTTGTTAAAAAAAAAAACGGTTCACTAGCCTGCAAAGAGCTTAATATTTGCAGCGTCCAGCATTCTCTGCAGTAGACATGCTGCTGAATCTGCAATGCTTTTAGTCAAATGGTCTTTTTTTTTTTTATCAAATAAAAAGGCTCATTTGACCTTCAAATAGTGGTTGTGTGAACTGTGTATAGATGGATGTTATGTCAGTACCTGGTTTCATTATTAAACCCGGATCCCTGTTGACTCTCTTTGAGTCACTGTTTCTCCCAAAGAGCAGCAGATGATCTTCTTAGAAAAAACATCCATTAATCATCTTTGTTGCTGACTCTGTGCAGTGCAAAGGGCTTCCAGCACCACCGGATGACAAACGGAGCCATGAATGTAGAGATCGGGAACCCGGCCTATAAGATCTACGAAGGAGATCCGGATGACGACGCCGGGGAGCTGCTAGATTCAGACTTCACGTTGGACCCAGATAAGGTGACGAGCAAAGTAGAGCAAAGCGTCCGTCTATTTAGGTTACACGTTCTGGTGTTCTGTAGCCATGCAGATATGTTTTTGTGATCGGTTTCCGCTGTGAAAACTACCTCCTCCCATCTTTAAGCTTCCTCTGGAAGGGTTTCCACGGGGGTCTCAGACAGCCGTCAAAAACTATATTCTTCACAATGTTTCAGAGAAGTGATTTATTTATTAAAAAGTGAAACTTCCCTAGATTCACTGCACAGTGATTTATATCAAGCATTTTATCACGTGCCACTTTGATGATTTCGTTTTACATCTAATGAAAGTTTTTTTTTTGCCCCACAATATTATAGTACTAGTATTTTTAATACGGAAGGACAAGCCTACTAAAAACCATATGTCCGTGTGCCTGTGCAGCACATGCAGTCAACGCTTCGTAGGAGCACCCACTGAGCTATAATATACACTGGAGTGCTAATCGCCCGCTGTTTGAACGAGTCGCTTTGAAGCCACCAGCCGCCATATTGGTACTCCCTATTTCCCCCCAGTAACTAGGGAATATGTGCGCTACAGCATCGAATAACGAGGATTTTCTCATGTTCAGGGGGGGCTTAAAACTTTTAAAATGTCAAATGCCATATACTTTCATGTTATGTTCTAAAACTATGAAGTACTGAGAAAGTCATGTGCTGAAATATTTTGCATTTTATTCATTTAAATATATATATAACATTTAAATATATAAATAACAATATACAAAAACATATATTTACATATATGCATACATACATATATATACATAAACACACACACACACACACACACACACACACATATATATATATATATATATATATATATAATATGAATAACATGTAAATTATTTCAGCACCTAATTTCCTAGTAGTTGATAGTGTTAGTACATCCACTGACTGTAGAACTACCTGTGAAACGTTTTCACACAGCCAGGAAACTGCTTGTTGTTGAGACCAAATCCTATGGGATTCTGTGAGAGTAGGGAGTAGCAAGATGGCGGCCAGTGACTTCAGTTTTTCGGCAAAATCAGCACTCCAGTGTATAATATAGCTCAGTGGGAGCACCTTTTGCATGCATCAGTGCGGCGTTGCATGGAGGCCATCAGCCTGTGGTCCAACACCTCAGCAGCTTCCATAGCATCGTTGGGTATCAACCCCAACAACAGCAAAGTGAGCCTATAGTCATTTAGCGAGGTATTTGGTACCTTTGGCATTGTGGGTAGGTGGCAAGTCCTGCTGGAAAACAAACTCTTCATAAATCTTCTTAGCAGAAAGAAGCATGAGGCTCTTTGATGAATAGGGCCGATTATGGACTTAGGCTTGGATTATCTCTGTTTTTACGCACATTTTCCTTCCACTCAGCTTCCCGTTAATATTATTGGATAGAGCACTCTGAATACCCAGCGTCTCTAGATGCCTGTACCTGTCGTCAGTGACTTTCTGCATTACAGCTGCCAAGTAACCAGTCTCCTTTAATGTCGTGTAGTCTGCAATAGGGCTGAACGATTTTGGAAAATAATCTAATTGCAATTTTTTTTTTCTTAATATTGCAATTTAATGCGATTTTTTTTTTTTTTTTTTTTTTTCCCCAGTTTAATTTATCATGTCTTTTTAAACATATACAAACAACAAATCAACTTGTTTCCTCGCTGTGCAGATTAGTTGCTAAAACACCCACAGCATATAAACTCGGTGCAGAAATGATTGTGTTCTGACTACGATATATTTCAACCAAAATTGCAATTTTGACTTTTCTCCTCATTAACCACAAGCAACAAAAATGGCCCGTAGATAAAGATGTTTGTAAACAAGGACTATTTAAAGCAAGAACTTTTAATATTTTTATTAATCAGAATATTATTCAATAGAACAGCTTTTAGTTGATTTGGACATCAGTCCTTGTTGAACATGAAGTGCAGCCAACAAGCAAGTCTATGTATTAAAATTGATTGACCTGTACTTAATGCTATGTATGATTATATAAACTCTAAAACAAGTAATAAAATTAGATTATCTCACTGCTGCAACCGTCTTCCCTTCCATGTGGAGGCAAATCCACTTCAAACATTTTACCGACACCTAATGGATGTGTCTAATTCCCTAATTGTTACATAGCCAAAAATTGATGACCTCTGCGATTTGGAAATTGCGTTTTTTAAAATCCCGATTATATTGAAAATGCGATTAGTTGTTCAGCCCTAGTCCGCAACACAACATTTCTGCCATCGGGACTTTTAAAATTCAGAGAAAGTTTGAGCACATCGCGTGTTTCTTTTTTCACTTTACAACAAAAGACAGACGGCAGGGAGATCCTAACTCACTGAGATGCCCCCTGCATGTGTTTAAAGCACTTCGGTCGCATACTGAGGCTGAAAAACAACTTCAATTAAGCTTGATTATGTTAAATATAGCTTAGTGAGAAGTTTAATATCTGGCTGAGACTTGCTTTCAGTGTCACATAACCTTTATACTCCTGTGTGCCCGGCAGCCCACCAACTTCACCAACCCCGTGTACGCCACGCTGTACATGGGCGCCCACAACAGCCGCAACTCTCTGGCCAGCACGGACGAAAAGAAGGAGCTCCTGTCCGCCGCCGACGACGACATGAACGACCCGCTGGCGTAGAGCTCGGGGCCGGGGGAGGGAACTGTGCCGACGCGGCGGCGCTTCGTCCGACCCAGAGCCCGAGCCCACGAGCTCCCTCTAGTCTCTCGCTCTCTCATCGTATGCCTCTACCAGCTGAAAAAGAAAAGCAACAACAAGGAGAAAAAAAGAAACGCAGGAACTCTGTACAAAATGTATAAAAAAATGAAGGACTACTTTTTTAAGTGATTGCAGTATTATATTTTGTTCTTTGACATAATGGAAAAAAAAAAAAAAAAAAAATACTATCCGGTGAGGGAAAACGACCCATTTTATAGACATTTTATCAGTTCCTTTTCATTTTTTGCTCACTTCCTCTTTACATATAGCCACTACCTCTGTGCAAATGTAAAAGATGCGGGTGGGGGAGAAACACGGCTGTCGAGCAGATTTCATTTTATTTTTATTTTTGTATGGCGGGAGGGAGGGGAGGGGGGGGGTTGCTGTTCCATCCTGGAGGAAGACGAGTTTTCAGTGGCTTGGGAGAGTAATGTCAGTGCTCACCACGAATGCCTCCTGGATGCTTTCCACTTTAGACGTGCATGTTTAGTTCGCTGCCGGCAGGAGAGGAATGCACACAGAGGACTCAGCAGCTACATTCAACTGATTGTCTTTTACCTCCTTGCACAGACTAAAGTTAGATATAAATATATAAATCTATATTTCCATATATATATAAACATATATGACTCTATTAACAAAGTGTCTTGAAAATATATCCCAGGAATACAAACAAACCGTAACAAATGGCAGTCTGTAATTTTTAACGTTTCTTTTTTTTGTTGTTCTTACTTTTAAAGTCCTTGTGTAATCTGTGTCAGCAGCGATGAATGATTCAGTTGCGGTCTGAGAGTTGATGAGGATGATTGTAAGTCCACATTCCTGGATTAAAGAAGAAGAAGGGGAAAAAAACAACAAGTCCAGGAATGGATATCCGTGGCCTTTGGTTTTTCTGAGAAGCGACGGGGGGGCTGTGGGGCTGCTCCGCATCGTTTGTTTTAGGAGTTAGAAAATGAAATAAAATAAAGAGACAAAAATTGTCTGAGTCTGAAAATCAGCAGAGGTTGCTTTTAGCGTTGCGTTCCTTGTCTTTTGATTGTAATCTTTCAGGAAAGGCCAGGGAGACCGACTGATGGTACGATGTGTGAGATTTTTTTTGGGGGGGGTTTTAAACGGATGTAATTTAGGTAAATGCTCGTTATTGAGTCCATTTCAAACAGCGAGACTGATCTGCTTCCAGACGAGCAATTATTAAAAACAAATTTTTTTTTTTTTAATTTTGTGTTGCTTTGCTGCTAACCCTCCGTTTGTCTCGGTGTTGGACACTGTGCTGCTTTAAAAAAAAATAAAAAACCATCAGCCATACCTGCCATATCACACCGCATGGTGCTCACACTCGACACACTGACGAACGTCTGGCTTTACCCTTCACTTGTTAACAGTATTCTTCATCCTTTTACGTATTATGTTCTGTTCAAACGACTCATGTAAATTACAGCAATCACATCTTTTTATTTTATTTTTTTTTTTGGTTGGAGGATTTCTTTCGGTAGCAAAGAGCCCACAGGTTTGTGGATCTGATTGTCATAATTTTATTTCTTTTTTGATATAAGGAATTAAATGGATTTTTCTAGTAGAAATGTACAACGGCCCTGTCTGTCATTTTGGAGGAGTAGAGGAGCATCGTGATCCTAGGAAATAAAACACAAAGCTGTAGAAAATTGCTTGTTTTTTTTTAATGTTGCTTTGTCAAAGAAAGGGCCCCAAATGGTCTTCTTTTCACAACCCTGGACTCTGGTTAAGGTTTTTATTCAACGTGTTTATTAAACAGCAAGTGTCGTCTTTCAGCCACTCGATGATCCCATAAATCATTTCCTCTGCAAAGCACATTTCTTGATTTAAATTTTTTTTTTATTTACATTAATAAAAAAAAAACTCTTTCATGTAAAGAATAGTGTCTCATACTAGTTTAAGCCAAAGTATGTAGTGTAAGGACAAATCATTTGCAATGACTAAAAAGGAAGCTTAGAAACACAAATATAGGTGCATCTCAATAAATTAGAATATGAAAGACTTGAATAATTTCATTCAATTTGAACTCATTCTATGGATTTAACACACACAGGCTGATACAGTTCCTGCATTTATTTTTTAATTTTTTTGGGTTTTGGTTGTAGCTTAGTTAATAAAATTCCTGTAAGCTTCCTAAAAGACAGTCACTGATGTCCACTACAAAATGTAAGTCATAATAATACATCGCTAAAGAAGCCAGCTGTTCACAGGCTGCTGAATCCCAGCATATTAATGGAAAGTTGAGTGTAAGGAAAAAGGAGCGTCAGGGGAAGCTGATGCATTCAAGAGGATTCTGAAGCAAAGCGCAATAAAAATAATTTAGGGGGAGATCCAAAAGGAGAGGAATACAGCTGGAGACGAGTTTCATGGGACACCACATGCAGCTGTTTACAAGGCCACAGAGTCCACAGTCAGTGATGATTACAGGAGCCATCGTCTGCCGCTGTTGGTCCTCGTTGTTTAATCAAGTCCAGATTCTGCACAGCCATCTACTCAGGGATTTTAAGAACATAGCTGGTTTAAAAACCTAGTTTTACAAACTCTCCTGACTTAAGCCAAGAGGTCTTACTCAAAGGAAGCTCCAACATCGCCAATGAGCTGAAGGACACGATTAAAGCAGCCTGGGCTTCCTTAAAAGCTCAGCAGAGGCATGGGCTGGTTCTCCTCATGCCACGCTGCATGTATGCAGTGAAATAAGCAAAATATGCCCCCTAACGTCATATACTGTACATACTTGGCCATACTTTTTAGTAAGCAGACATCATTACATTACAAAATCTTTCTTTCTTGACCTTATCATTCATATTTTCTGATTTTAGAGCTTTCATTAGCTGTAATTCACAATCAGCGAATCAGACAGAAATAAACACGAAATATATCGTTCTGTGTGCCACAAATCTAGGATTTTCACATTTTGAACCGACATATTGAAATAAATCCTGTGTGTTACATTCTAATTGTTTGAGATGCACCTTTTGGGCAGATACCTTCCACAACACGTGTACATTTGGAGACCTGATAGATAAGTCACTTTCAAAATGCCACTCAAAGTGTGACAGGAAGTCTAGTCACGATACATGCAATAACATTCGATTATTTTACTTTTTACAACCGCTTGTAAGGCATAACTTAGGTCAGACCGTCCTAACAGAGACGTAAATAACAAATTACCTCCTAGGTGTTGTGTCGATAAAGCCTGCTTTTCAGCTTACATATTGTCAGTATTATAAGGCTGCAGGTAATAGTACAATGCTGTAAAAAAAAAAGTACATTCTCAAACAAATGAAACAACATTATGTTGACTTACAATAACACTGTTTACAAAAAAAAAGGCACTTCTTAAGAAAGATATGATTTGAGACGTTTTGGTTTGACTAGCTTCATCTAGAAGAACCAGGAAAAAAAAATCTTCCTCCTGAATACAACCTGCATAAACATTCCTCGGTATCGAGTCCTGATTGGCTGCGTCCAGGAGAGACTTGGCAGAACTCGAATAAATAGTCCACTAGAGTCTGGTTGTGACGTGTCGTGTTGGAGGATCCTCCTGCAAAGTGTCTCTGAGGCAGACGGGGCCGTTTTGGCAACCCTTTCGCGCCGCCTCCCGGCCTCGGTCCTGCAACGAGGAAGTGCGTTCGCCAGACGGACCGAAGGCCGGTCTCACCTGTGCCACACTCGCCTGGCGACCCGTCGGACTCTCAGCGCCAGCACAGCGGGGAGAGTCAAAGGAGAGGCATCCTCTTTGTGCTTTAATGGTGCCAGCTCGCTGATAGTGGCTCTTAGAGGAGAACCTCCATAAATAAATAAATTATTTAGCCAAAAAGAAAAGCTCTGCCCCGTTCCTCCCTTTGCAATGTGTGTGTGTGTGTGTGTGTTTGTGTGTTTATTGCAACCTCAGGGGTGGAGACGGACCACTGGGATACAGGGGGAAGTGTTATAAAGGGGAAGGGGGAGCGGCAGGTAAGTGGTTTAGGGTCTCTTCCAACCGCTCCGGATCAAGGCGTCAGCTCGCAGGAAGGGCTGGTTTCGGAGATCTGTGAGTAGGCGAGGAAAGAGGGATGAGAAACAGGGAGGAGACGCACAGGTTAGACGGCTTAGGAGGTCAAATCTTAAACCGTTGCTTCTGTGTTTTCGAGCCACAAGCGCAAAAAAAAAAAAAAAAGACAAACTCAGTTTCCATCTTATCAAATCGGCCTGAGGAACCGACTTGTTCCTGTTATTTGGGTCCAATTCAGCCAAATAAAATAAAATAAAAATAAAACTCTGTGCAGCCTAAAAAAACAACAACACAGTTCTCCATAACTATCAAGAGGATAAAACAACTCTTACCTTAATTAATGGAGGATTATTGTCTGCTAATATTTGGTCAGATGTTTTTTTTTTTTTTTTATAAAATAGAAGCTGAGTTTTTGCTTTGTCATATTTCAGCCAAGTGGATACACGGTGCCCTGCAAAAGTATTCCTACCCCTTTTTAGCATTCTCACATTACAGCCACAAACTTCTATATTTCATTTAATGGGATATAAAAATTAATCAAGTGGAATGAAAGCGGAACATGCTTCATAACTCTTTACACCTAAATGCCTCTTGGCAGCTTCTGTGATCGCCGCTGGCCTCGTCTGAACTCTTACTTTAGGTGGACGGGCAAAGTTATGGTGGGTCTGCAAGTTGGGTCATACTCAATCAGACGACGGTGTGAACTTCGTCACTGGCCCGTCTTTCCTGCTCTTCGGTCTTCATGATGTTGTTTGTTTAGTAATGTACTCTGCCAGACCCCCTTCGCCAGCGTTGCCTTCAAGGCTAGCTATTCCAAGACCAAGGCAAAAAGAGACCAAGTAGAAGAAAAATCCAATATTATACCTTTGCCAGATAACGTATTTGTTGTCGCAGCCTTTTCACTTATGTCCTCTGCCCCAAATTAACAAGATGTTTGGATGTAAGCGGACTGGTTGCCACCAGTCTTACTAAAATCTGACACGCTGTCAACAGGTTAAAACAGACTCTGAAGAGGGCACACATTCAGCTGAAAACAAATCACTGAGCACCAGTGTCAGGCAGCGCGAGTGGAGGCAACAGGCGGCCGTAGACGACTTAACCCACTCAATCTTCTTACTTCCTGTGTGTCGTACAGACAGAAAATCATCTATTGATTTGCACTGGATGCCCTGAGATAGACTGGCGACCTGTCCAGGGTGTACACCGCCTCTCGCCCATTGACAGCTGGAGATAGACACCCGCACCCCTCACGGCCCCACAAGAGATTGACGTGCTAGAAAATGGATGGATGGATGAATTTGCACTGAAAAATGTTTCTCCTTCTTGTTTTGTCTCTTCCTCTTGTTCCTCTCTTCTTCGGTACATGGGAAGAAGAGGTGACAGTGTTGACATTTTCACTTTACTGGTTGGATTTTTTACTGAATCCTAGCATAAAACTCTTGGAGTCCAACATGTCGAAGATGAAATGTGGCTTCAAGACCGAGCTCCACTCCTGCAGCTCTGGCCTTCACGAAAACAGTTGCATCTATGACCAGACCGAGCTACTCCCATCACCTCCGGAAACATTTGGCTGCACTGACGTTGCTCTTGGACTATCAGGGTAAAGGGGGGCTGAGAACAAACGCTACGTCACAGTTTGTGGCCGTGACACGGTAAAGGTTCAAGGGGTACGAATACTTATGCGAGGCACAATATAACCAAATGAGAGAATAAACATTTTAAGACTTAACGGTAGATGGAAGATTCCCATAACCTTGTGTTTCATCCACATGAAAAAAAAAAAAAAATAGAGAAATTCAAGGTTTTGGGGATGCAGACATAGCAACACTTAAACGCCAACAACGCGCTGCTTACCATACGGTGATCAACAGCTGGTCAGCTGACCTGGAAAACTAAATTTAGGCTAATAGTCCTTTTAAAACAAGGACTGCGTTATTAAATCGTTGGGTCTTTCTTTCTTCAGCCTGCTGACCAAACAGCTGTTGAGCACGCTGCAGATGACAGTTAGCGCAGACAAACATGGCGGACACTGTAACACCAGACAACATGCAACACGTTTCAGAAAGGGACCGGGACGATCTTCTGGATCGGGGGTGGGGAGTTAAACTGGAAATGACGCAGGGAACTTCATCTCCGAGGGGGAAAGAGTCAGATTCACTTAAAAGTTGGGCTGTTTTACTGTTTCATATACCATTACCTGGCTGCAACAATAGCTGTCTTTGTTTTTTTTTTAATTCCTGTAGTAAAATACATTTTAGTGCTGCAAAGCTGTTTTTTTTTTTTTTTGCTGGTCTGAAGCGCTAGCTGAAGCAGCTGACATCACTTGTAGCAGCACACAGGAGCCTGAGGGCCAAGCAGGCCAGATTTCAGCCAGGCTACCTTCCTTACCCGCTCTTTAGGAGTGGGAAATACTGTCATTAATCTTCTTTGTAGCTGGAAGGGGGGGTGGAATAAACAGCGTTGGTTGTAGAGGAGAGGAGGGGGGGGGGGGAAGAAAAAGAGTCATACGTTAGCCAGAAAACCAAAAAAAAAAAAAAAAGTTAGTCACACTGGATAAAACCGGCGTTTTAGCCAAACCTCTTTGTTTCATTCAGGAAGACTTTAACGAGCCTCACAGAGCCATCTGTGCCATGCATGTTTCAGAAATGCTGATTTGCAGTATTGACTGCGAGTCGACATGTTTGTCTTTTTTTTTTAAATCGACATTAAAAAAAAACAACAACAACATGTAGACATTTTCTGCAGTTTTTTTTTTTTTTTTTTTTTTTTAATCCAGGCCAAGAGGTTTGGCTGCCTCCAATCACCAAACGCCTGATGAAAGCCATCTCGAAGAAAGAAAAAAAAAAAAAACAGAACAAAACTCAAACAACCGAAGGAAGACGGCCCAAGTTAGTTAACAAGGTTGTTTTTGTTGTTGGAGGTGGGGGGGACGGGGATCATGCTGCATGCACAGTGGGGTTAAGAGTCATACGGGGAGACACCTGGACAACCTTGGCATTAGAGAGAGGGAGGGCTAGCAGTTGGCGTCGTCGCAGAGGTTGGCTTCACAGAAGAACCGTGAGCCGCGTTTAGCAGTGCGGGCGGTGAAGGGCACGCTCTTCAGTACTGGGGGAGGAGGGGCGGGGAGGGGAGGGGAGGGAGAGAAACACAGGTCACACCTGAGACACCGACACTGCCTTCTACCCTGGGGAACAAAACGGACTTCTAATCATTTAGAAGTCGCTAATTAACCTGCAACAAAATAAATACATAAATAAATAAATAGAAAATACTGCGGTTAAAAAGGCCTTAAACTCCATGGGGGGCAAAATGAGGCAGTGCTGAATAGGAATGGGCCGGTGTGAGATTCCCACAGCATGTAGCTAAAAACGTATAACATGTTTCAACTTCTACTTCAAAGTGAAAAGCAACAATTATTCTGACTGCTGCTAAAATATTAGAACATATTGTTTACTAAAGCCTAAATATATTATCTATAATAGCTAATTGTTCCATTTTCGTGACCCAAAATATTTCCAAACAGTCAGATTACGCTTTGGTGTGAGCAAAAAAACAAAAGTTAGGTATGTAACCATGGTTCTGTGAATCCCAGAGGAGCGCCAGAGATTCTCTGTCCCCCCGAATCGTTGCGTTGGTGAGAGGTTTCTGTAGGAACAGAGCCTCGGCTGAGCCAGACTATGTAGGTCCTGACTGCTCATCCAGTCAGTGCTTTCAGCACCCCCCTCTGGTGGTGAGCAGGGATTAAATAGAACAAGCCTTTTCTGGCTGAAACCAATTTTGTTTTTTTTTTTTAAAGGTCTGAGCTGCCGATTCCAACTTTTACCTATAACTTTTTATTTCTAAAGACTATAAAATAAAAATATATGTGCAGGAGGATTCTTTGATAGGGGTACGAGTTTTGAATCCAGCAAAAAAAATGACACAGTTACAAGGTTATCCCTGTTTATGTATCACAGGATATGTCCATAACTTTTTATCAGATTTGTATTAAACAAAATAAAAAGCATAGTCTGCTGCTTATTGTGTTGGGGGATAGACTAAAGTCTTAGTTTTAATGCATTTACTGAATAGGAAGAGCAAAGGAAAATCGTGTTTTGGCCGACCGATCACCAAATCAGGACCAATCAAGGTAAAATTTAAGGAACAGTGGAGCAGCTTTTTTTTCAGCCAGCTGACCATCAGTGCACAAGAGCATGAGGGGCATAACCCAGTTACTCTACGCTTTATGCACCTGCAGGAACAATGTGGCGGGACATTTTAGTGGATTTTAAACTACTACTGAACTACTTCTAAACCTCGCCATACAGTGATTATGAGAAACCGGCCCGTGCCTACTGCCTGGTGAACAAAAGCTGTTACAGCTCTCCAGCTGTTATTGCATTAAAAAAAAGTTAATGCTGACGCAACGTTGACATTATTTACACTTTTAGGGCATGATTATGGATTAGAACGAGAACATCACTGATTCACATGGAAGGGCGTATCTGTTTGTATTTCAGAACAGTTGCAGAGACCGCTGACTTTAAATTTGTATCCCGATTTCTTGCGCAACTGGCATCAAAACTGCCTTTTGTGACGGAAACCCGCTTTGGCGCAGTAAAATTTCACAGCTGGCTGGACGCCACGTTAGGAAAACAAGCCAGCAACCGCTGCTACGTGCTGCTGTGCTCCAGATGTGCTGGTGTCTGCAGTATGTAGCACAAGGTGCACTTCAAAGGAGCCGAGCAGTCGATGACCACAGTCATCCTCAGCCTGGGAACCCTGGAGCGGCTGCCGTCGCCCACATGGGGCCCTTTAATGGTTCTTTCTGGCCCACCTGTGATGATGTCCTCGATGGTGCCGTCCTTGCCCTCGTACACCGGCCGATGGTCTTTGGCTTGCCGCTTTCGCAGCTCCGCGATCAGCTCCTGCTGCTGATGCCTCTTCTTTTGCGCCTGGACCTGCATCGGCAGAGAGGATGTGTGCGTTTTGGCAGCCGACGGGTTCTTTATTTAGCACAGGGTAAACACCGCAGAGGCTTCAGTCGGCTCAGGGTGGCCTGTACCTTGGGGTCGTGCTGTTTGGCCTCCTGAGCCAGTAGCTTTTCTCTCATCGCTTCCTCTTGCTTTTTCTTCAGTTCGTTTTCTTCCACGGCATCCTGTTGTGATGGGAAAATACGAACGAAAATTTAACGGCAACTCAAATAAATCCTAGACAAGAGACTTGTGTGGGCCCTTTTTAGCACACCAAAACAGGTTCCAACATAAACAGGAAAGGCATGCGTCTCATATCTTTTAGAAACAAAACCTAAATAATTGCAGAAACTGTACTCAGGGAAGCAGATGGGAACTCTTTTCCTTTATTTCTGATTGTTCTTGTGACCCAGAATAGCCTTTTCCTTCCTCTGAACCACGAAACCAAAATCTCAACAGCAGCCCAAATCCTGACACAATACATTAAGAATCACTTTGAGAATAAACGGTAAATGAATAAAAACAACTAAAGCTAGCTACGAGAATCCCGAAGATCAAAAGCACAACAGAATCTATCCGGCCATGTGTTTGTGGGCAGAGCGCCGTAATTTGGACCAATCAGTGGCCCACATAGCCAGCCATGGGTGGGCGAAAACCTTCAGCAGTCAATTATTAGAAGGACGTAGTCTGTGCAAAATGCAACGATGTGCCAACCAGCCAGCCAACACCTAATGTACGCTGCAAAAGCGTTCGTGTTTATAGAAATGAAAAAAAAATGGAAAAGAAAAGGAGATTTCCTTCTCAATGTTTATTTTATTAAAAAAAAACATCAAAATGTGGCGCGCATGTGTCTTAAGCCCTCAGAAATCTGATACCCCTAAATAAACTACCTTCAGAAGCCCCGCATTAGCAAATGGACTGAAGTATTTGTATATCAATTTGGCGTGTTAGAGAACATTCATGAACAAACGGCATCATGAAGATCAAGGAACAGACCAGGGAGGTCAGGTGTAAAGCTGTGGCGAAGTAGCTTTAGGCTATGAGACGAGTCTGACAAGAACATAAAACAAGCGAAGCCACTAACACGTGGCCGTCTGCATGAACTGAAAAGCATCAATCAGAGATGCAGCTCCGTGGTAACTCTGGAGGAGCTGCAGAGATCCACAGCTCCTGTACAAGAACCTGTTGACGGGACAACTATTAGTTAGAAACCTGCCTCTGAGGGAAGAGTAGCAAGAAGAAAGCCGTTGTTGAAATAAAGCCAAAAGATGTCCAGTTTAAAGCCATGTAGACGACACGGAAAAGAGCTGGAAGAAGGTACTCTGGTCTGATGAAAAGAGAGTGAAACTCTATGATCTAAATGCAAAACCTAATACGTGGAGGAGCAACATGAACCCACAATCCCTGCTGTGAAACATGGTGATGGCAGCATATTGCTGTGGGCATATTATTGTTCAGCAGAAGAAATAACGATGGCGCTAGATACTCGGCAACACTTATAAAAAGACTCAGAGGACTGGAGAGTTGGCTGGTGGTTGGTCTTCCAGCGGGACAACAACCCCAAACAAACAGCCAGAGCTAATATGGAGCGGATTAGATCAGAGCAGATTCATCTGACTGAGCTACACTGCAAAAACGGATCTAAAAATAAGTAAAATGTTCTTAAAGTTAGTCTATTTATTCTTGATTTGGGCAGGTAAATAAGATTATCTGCCAATGGAATGAGTATTTTGACCCCTAAAATAAGATAATTGGACATCCTGCACTTGAAATAGCATGATGGATATGAATTGTTCCTGTTTTAAGTGCCAAAATCTTATTCCATTGGCAAATAATCTTATTTACCTGCTCAAATCAAGGACAGATACACTCATTTTAAGAACATTTTACTTATTTCTAGTTCCGGTTTTGCAGTGTAGAACTAGTGTGCAAAAAAAAGAAGAAAAATAGGTGTATCACATATCAGTCTAATGTGCAAAGGTGGTAAAATCCAATGGGAACGCAGCTGTAATTACATCAAAAGCTACTTTGATTAGTATTCACTCACGTCTGACTATATTAATGCACGCGTAACGTTTCTGATTTATATTTTTACTTCCTAATGATGCTCTACTTAGTGCTGGTCAAGCCTAGAATTTTGTTCCTGCACTCATCTCTAACCTTGTCCTGAAAACTGGAACTTTATTCCTAGGAAATCGGGTTTAGCATTGAGACTTTAGGTTGAGACTGAGAATGAAACCAGCAGCTCTGGACTTACTGTCAAACTCCCTACATGAACTCAAACAGACAAATGTACCCAGTGTCTTGTACATTTCCTTAAGCAGATCCCATAAATCCAGTTTTGAGAACAATCCCAGGATGTGTGCTGAGTGGCGGGGCCAGGGCGCGGCTGTCCGGGGTAAAAGCTCAGATGGGGGGGGGGGGGGGGGGGGGGGGGGTGGGGGGGATGGGGCAGGGGGCAGTCTAAACACCACAGCTGCAACTCTAAAGTCCGGCCCAGCTAGCCTTTCCTGTTTTTTTGCCTTCAGACTACGCGCCACGTCCTGTGGCACAGAGAGGCAGAACAAACTCTGCTCCTCTCCGCTCTGAGGCGGGGCTTCAAACAAACCAGGGAAGTTCCCAGAAGGCCCGCGGAGGAGGCCGCAGCGTGTCAGGGCCACGCAGAGGTCGCCGCCCTCACCTTGTAGGCCTTGATGAAGCGCACGAACACAGGGAAGAACACGGAGGGCGGAGTCGTCTTGGCGCTCTCCCCGAAGTAGCTCACCACACTGTTGAAGGCTTCCTAAAATTGAGCAGAAGGGAGAGAGGAAGCGCAGTCTGTGAACGCCGGTCGAGTGATTGTGAACGTTTCATCCTCTCCTCCCGGCAGACAGATCTGGGATTTAGGGAGTGGGCACCTCTGCTGCCTTGGCGTCCCTCTGCAGCTTGTCCAGCTGCGGATCGCTGGCCTGGACGAAGCCCTTCAGCACCGGGTGATCGTGGAGGCTGCATTCCCGTCGGATCAGCTCCATGCCTTTGCCCAGCTCTCGGACGTCCAGCAGCACGTTTTCCAGAGACACTGCGCACGTTCAGAAACGGGTCAGCGGGGCGTGAAATCACTAACTGAGAAATCCTGTGGAAAAGGGGTTTTGGAGCTCACTAACCCGCCGCGGCTTTATCCACAAAGTGTAACTCATTGTAGAAGTTGGCCAGTTCCGGGTACTTCTCCTTAACAATGAGAGCGATGTAGTGGAGCAGAGTCATTTTCCTGTCGGTGGACTTTGTGTCCAGCAGCTGCGCGGCAAAATAAATGAATAATAATGACATCATTAGCAAAAAAAAAACAACTACAAAACAATACACTGTTGGCTGCATTGGCTTGTATTTAACTCACCAGATCGAGACTTTGTAGTTTAAAACCATAAACGCTGCCTCGTTTACTGCTGTTCATGTAGTTTCCCAAAGCTAAGATGATCTAAAAGACAAAAGGAAACTTTTAAAAACAAGCTTTTACTCCTCAACCAGAACCGTTCCAACCCCGAAGGAGCGCGGCCGACCTCGAGCATCCTCTTCAGCTTTGGCGACGATTTCACCGAGCCGGACGCAGCGATTATGGCGTTGAGCTGCGGGGTGAGCATGCCGATGCTGTCTGCGAAGTTCCCGACGAAGGTGATGATGTTCATCCTCTGGGTGAGCCGCTCGATCTTGCTGAACAGCAGCATGAAGCGGTCCTCCTCCGCCAGCTGATCCAGGGGACGCCGCTCGCGCTCGTACTGACGGAAGACCTTCACCTCGCCCTCGGTGGGCAGGAAGCGCATCAGGCACTCCACAAAGTCCACAGGCAGAGCCTTCAGGTCAAACCTGTAGCGCAACATGACGTTTATCTGTAACCTGTTCAATGAACGACTCGTTTTGGTTCGACTTATTGCAGATGCATACTTCTCTATTGCTTTGCAGATCTCCTCTGTGGTCTTGTTGGCTTTTCGCAGCGTGATGGCTAAGTTTTTAGACCGGTTGGCGTCGAGGAGAGTGACTTTGTTCACCGCCTTCTGAGCGACTTTGCTCTTTGTGCAGGAAACATCCACAACCGGACCCTGGGCTCGGGTCTTAAACAGCTCCTCGAACTTCTCCAGATCCAGCTCCTGGACGAGAAACACATTACCGTCTCATTCTGTTGTATTCTATTGGAATCCCTTGTATAAACTCTAAAATAAATTAGTCTTTCATTGCAGTTGCATAATCTTATTTTTGTCACCCCCACTTAAAACTAGAAAACATTAAAGAGAACAACATGTGCTGAGGGTCCCTTTATAGAGTTAGCATTTGCACTCTTAGGATCTCACTGAGTTGCAACATGGCATCATGATAAGACGTCAGCTGTGCAATAAATTAACAGACCATTCAGCTACGGCCCCCCAAGCTTCATGTGGCCTTCAGATTATCTCAGGACCAGAGTACAGAGAAGAGTGAAGGGCTTTCCATGGCAGAGCCGCTGCATGCTAGACGTACATCACCAACTTTAAGGCGAAGCTGCTGCTGGGCTCTACTTCTTGGACTGCCAGTCAGTTTAGGGTGATTAAAGGAAACCAAAGTGGTGGATTTCAGCCTCTTTTAGCTATTATCACTCTAATTTATACTATTTCTTGAAGCTGATCAGATGTTCCAAAATCTTTTATGCAGTCTGACAGATGCCTTTATTTGTCCCTGAGTGTAAAACCATTTATTTTAGGCCCCTGACCACTTGCCTGGACTAAATGCCATACATACTTTGCCACCACCATTACAGAGGAGCACGGTAAGCCCACCTGATCTACAACTGTGCCCATTTCTTATTGTCACATTTCTAAAATATTTAAAAAAACAGGATGTTTAAAAATAATGTAACAGAGGTCTCCTCTACTTGGGTGTACCTCCAACACGCTCTCGTCATCGATCTCATTGAAGACGGTGCCGTTGATCTGATTGGGCTTCAGGGCCGTCCAGTTAAATACGGGCAGCCGGAACTTTGTCTTAATGGGCTTCTTGATTCTGATAGCTGGGGGGGGGGGTGTTAAATATATGGTTAAAATTAAAAATGAAGCTGTCAGGGGTTAAACGGCCCAGGAAAAAGAACATCACACGCATCTCACCTGACAGACCCATGTTTAGGATGACACAGGGAGAAGCGTCTGGCAGAGGAGGAGCAGGTGGAGGAGGCGGGGGTGGTGGTGGCACTGGTGCATCTGGGAATCATGCAGACATTCATATTAGAACACTATGTGCTATATTTACATGTATGTGACCTTCCTATTCTACGCAAGAAGGATCATTTTACTCTTAAATCAACCCCACGGCCCAATAAAGTAATATAAAGAGCTGAGTGGAGCCGTTCTGTACACACAGGAAAGCGTTTTCTTTGCTTCCCTTTCCTGTCTGGGTTAGCTGGGCAGTGCTGTGACCCATCACCTTGCTCCAGCATAGATCAGAGCTGAAAACAGATGCTCTTTGTGGGGGTAAAGTGAAAAGAAAAGTAAACTTTCACACACGTGTGTCATGAGTCATGATGCGTCACCTGAAACAGACGGCAGAGGAGGGGGAGGAGGCGGCGGTGGTGGAGGAGGCGGTGGAGCTTCACTTGCTGCCGGTAAGCCGGGGTCCAGTCCTCCAGGTTCTGTCAGCCCAGCTGTCGAACCCAGGATCAGCTGCCCAACGTTCCCCAGAGGGATCCCGATCCCGCTGCCCCCGCCGCCGACGCCCAGCGGCTCGATTGAGATGTCGCCGCCGGGTTTCTTGTGCAAACGGATGGTGCCCTGCTGCTCCAGCTCCAGGAGCCGCCGCTCGATGTTGACCTGCCTCTGGAACGCCGCGTCCTTCTCCTTGATCATCCTCCTCAGGGTGTTGACCTGGGTGCTGGTCGACTCGTACGTCTCCTGAACAGTCACCAGGGGGTGGTGAAGAGCGCATCGTGACGACTAGCAGTTTATAGAAACATCCTGTTTCCTTCTGACCCAATTTTTCATCATTGCAACTTATCTGAAACAGATCTTTGCTCAGACAGAGAAAAATCAGAGCCACGCTCGCGGGAGAAAGCTAAAAAGGATTCACGCCGTGGCCACCAGAGCCTACCCGTATCGCCTGCAGGTCTTTGTCTTTCTGGAGCAGAATCTTCTCCAAATCGGCGACTTTCATCATGGTTTCATTCTCCACCTCCAGCAGCTTCTCAGTCACCTGAGAAGACAAGACGAGCAACAGAGCCATGAGAGGGCATCTTTCCCAGCTCCACTCCCTCCTGGACACTGCACCGTCAATAAAAAAATGAGATGGGGCCAGGAGCGTAATGCATCAGGAACATGACACAGCTTTTAGTTTGGATTTTGATGACATTACACGTGCTGCTCTGGAATTCACCAAGAATCTTCCCTCTGATCCTCCCCCATCATTCCTGACCCCTGAGAACAGGGTTTGTTATGAAATTCCTCATATGATGTCAAGGCTGCCTACGACCTTTTCCCTGTGAAGGGGGCCTTTAGCAAAGCAGGCGTGGGATTGGAGGAAAAAAAAAATTAAAAAATGAACACAGTGCAGCAAGGACAATAATAACATTGTTCCTCGCACACTATTTTCCAGCGTTCCCCCACCCAATTATTATCCCCAACCAGTTGTGCAAAGCAAACACAGCGTAGATTTCTAATTGCCATGTAGAGACAGCCAAGTTAAGTAGGCACAACAGTCTCGCGGATGGGGACCGAGAGCAGCACTGGTGGTCCAGACTGGGTGGTGCACTTACATGGGACAGGTGCTCCTCCAGCTCCTCCACCTTCTCCAGCGCCGCGTTTTTCGTCTCTGCGTCTTCCAGGAGGCCGCCCACGTCGAAGACGTTGTCCAGGTAGGCCTGGATCTGCACCGATAGCTTGTCGCTCTCCGTGTGCTTCGATTTCTGACATTAGAAGGACTGATTAAGAACTAGCGCCACAGAGTATACAACCTGTGTTGCTTTGAGTGAGAAATAAGGGCTCCCCTCACCTCCAGGAAGTCGTCCAGTCCCAGCTTGGTGAATTCGAACTGCAAATGGACTCTGAAGTTCATGTCCTCGACTGAGTGGACCACGATGTTGATAAACTGCATGCACGCAACCTAGACCACAAATGCACACAGACCACGACTCCGTTTATACCGGGTACTGCGATCCCTATCTGGATAATAACATCAAATCCATGGAGTCATGCACTTACACCTGCCGGTAAAATGGGCTTTTACTTGTGCAGAGATGCAGATACGAACCACATTTTTTTATGCCAACTAGAAATTGGCTCAAAACCTGCTTGTTTGGCCTGAAACACATTCACACCCACCAAGAGACGTCTATGCATAAAACGCGGCTGGTCCTACCATGAAGTCGATGTTTCCGTCCTCGCTGCGAAAGTAATCCATCAGCCTCTCAAAGCGATGCTTCTCTTTACAAACCTGAAACAGAAAAGGTGCAACAATACAGTGTTTTTTTTTTTTTTAAATTCAATCAACACTGACAGAAAGTCTGTCTTTCACAAACTTTACTGCTTTAATATTGGTATTAAAATCAAATATTAATGTTATGAATAATAATAAGGTAAATATGGCTGCCTTCTGTAGGTTGGGACTCAGTATCCTGATGTCTGTTGAGGATGCTTGCATCTTCCAACATGCTAGCACTAGCATGTTGCTATTGATAGCTAGCATCGTTTATTACTTTAAAGTTCGACATTGTGCTCGTATTAGCCAATATGCTGCTATTAACATGTTGCTTTAAATACCAAACATTATGTATTACATGCAAGCTAGTTATTAAGATCCACCTTGCCAATATATTAGGACTAGGATGTTGCTATCAATAGCAAACATAACAGTATGCTGAGATTAGTTAGCACGCTCAGATTAGCCTATCTGCTAAAATTAGTCAGAACGCTCAGATTAGCCTATCTGCTAGTCTTACTTTGCGAGCTATTATCAGCATGTCTGCTAACCATAGCTAATAATATCTGTTATGCTAAATGATTAGACACTTAAAGAGTTTTAATACCATTATTACTATTACATTTTTATCAAAATAAAATGGAAAAAGAACTTAAATTACAGTCAAATTAACAGCTGCTGCTCTACAATTGAATCAACAGCTTTGCTTAAATACAATCTGCTTCCTGAGATTTCAGAGTCACCTGTCACCTGGTATTAAAGCATCATTTTGGAAAAGTAGCGCCACAGAATAATCGTTTTCACCCGGGACTTGATTAGCTCCTGCCTCTCCCAGGGGCTAAAGCTTGCGTGGTAATTGTCCCGTTCCAGAGTTCAGATGACGGTCTTAATCTGAGAGGCTAAGCAAGTCTTTGGGGTCCACCAGTTCCCACTGAGAGCCGATCCTTATCACGGTTCAAGCCTGACTCACATCTGGTGCCTTAATGAGGCCAATAAGCACAGAGCTTTACCCACAGCCCCAGTAGATGTGAAAATTCACCGAACTTTAATTTATATGTATGTGTTCCAAGTTCTTTATGCACAGTTGCAATGAGGGGAATTAAAGCAATTTAGTGATTTTTTATATTTTTCACTATGGTAAAATTTCAAGATCTATGGTTCTCAAACTATGGTATAAGCAGCGCTACATTGCTGCCTTTAGCATTGAAGGTTTAGTCTTTTAGGATAAATTAAAAAAAAAAAGGTAAATATGAACATGTTAACTGTGATGTAGAAGACAACAGCGAAACATAAAACGCACTTGACAAGCTAATACATTTCTACACACGTTATATTCAAACTGTACAAAAATAAAAAATGCTAGCAACATCTTTTAGTTAAAGGTATATAGCCACGTTATATGCTTATAAAAAAAGACCAAAAACTGTTTCATCATTAGAAAATAAGGTTATATACACCAAGCGTCCATCCTGATATTGTTTTGATAGTCCTTTTTTAACCTAAATAAAATCCCGGCAACAGGCGAGATGAGCAAACATAAACAGAAGTGGCACCATCTACCAGCAGTACCGCAGAACTACCACAAAGCCAGATGGCGACTACAAAATCTCTACCAAATAATGTTGGACTGAGTCTGACCCCTCTCAAATTGCCTCTCGGTAAAGCAGCAGCTCGGCATGATTGAAGACCGACCGTTATTAATCAAACAAACCGATGTGCAGCAACTCTATGAGCCTCATATCAGAACTTCACAGAGAAAGAAAATTCCCGTTCCTAAATGGAATCAGGGACACAGCATTAAGGTAAGAACCAACCAATCGATCTATCTATAATGTTTGCATTTAAGACTGTAGAGGCTAAGAAGAGCATTTCTATTACTATTATCCTTATTAATAAGGAAGTTTACTCATGTCAGACAACTCTGCAGTCACAACTAGGCCTTGGCAGCTTTAGCTTCCACTTCACTGAACACCAACGTTCATACTGTATTCCCAGCGCTACTCCTGTGTTTTGTCTCATGGAATCATATATTTCTTTAGAGTTTTTTTTTTTTTTTTTTTTTACACTGGATCTTCTCCATTGTTTCCTCACTTCACTGGGAGATGCTAATAGCCATTAGCTGCTTCCTTGTTCATCCCCTGCAGCACATGCGCAGTATTGTACCTCCATTGTTATAAATGAACATGAAAGGCTTTATTTACTAACAAGCTGAGCAAAAACAAAGAGTAAAACACCAAAATAACAACTAATACGCCAGCAGGACATGATAATCTTTCAGGTAAACTTTGTATGCAACCAGAGTGAGGTACTGAGGTAAAAATTTAAAAAGATGTCAAATAACGTGGCTATGCACCTCTAACATGTATTAGCAACATGTTTACCAAAAATGTTGCACAGTACTGTGAATGTGACTAATTTAAGATTCAACATGCTATTTATTTATATATATTTTTTCTTTTTACTTCAGCTGTAACTAAGTTTATATGTAAGGCAGCCATATTATCTTTTGAGGATGGGCTACGTCAGAATTCTGACTTCTAGGGATCCTTCGGTAAATTTCTTCCACATTTAAAGTTGGACATTTTTGATTTTTTTTTTTTTTTTTTTTTTTTTTTTTTTTTTTTATTGACATAGCTCCAAAAGTCCAATCCCCTGAGTCCTAATGTGGCCCCCCGTTTGTTTTACAAAGTTTGTAAAGAAGGTGGTACTACTTCAAAGTTTGAAGCCTCCGCCCTAGATTAAAAAAAAAAAAAAATCCACAAGTGAATACAAACAGGTGTTTTAAAAATGAGCAAACACTTTGCATTGGGCACCTCTTTGAAGTTGTCAAAAGCTGAAAGGATGATTTCATGACCTCCTCGGACAAGACAGACGGCAGCAAGGAGCTCGAGCACCAGCGCTTTTGTCCTGGAAGTGCAGGAGAATCTCATCAGCACAAAACTTTCCCAACTAAGACGTATGGCTGTTCAGGCAATACTCCACCGTGCCTGACTGCAAGCATTAACGTTAACAGGCTAGACGCTATAATCAATACCCAGTCAAGAGTAGGTGTTTACTGCTTTTTACGGGTTTGCGCTCATAGCCTTTATTATAAAGCGGTTCACCACTAATCTCTCTTTAGTAAACATTCCTTTTACAGCCTGCATGTGTGCCTCTGATCTCCGACTTCAGAGAGGAGCCGAGCCCCACGGAGAATGAGGAAACATATCGGATGAGCTTGCTGCAGGGTTTCTACCCATTGTTCTGCCCAGCCCTGGTTCTAAGGGGACGGGGTCCTCCGGTTCTTACCGTGAGTTCTTATTGTTCAAGCTGAGAGCTATTTCATTGACAGCATGTGCGTGAGACATGACCATATTGAAGCCATACTGCATGGAGAGAGACAGAGAAACAGACAGACAGTGTTCAGGATGTGGTAAAAAAAAAAAAAAAAAAAAACGGTATATTTTCGGCACTTGACAGCACAGGAAACACATCATCCGATCTGTGTCAGACTGCACCTTGCAGGACCGTGTAAAGTGAAATGCAGGTGCAGCTGCTTGATACCTGATAGTTCATGATTGCTCTCAAGCACATGATGCACACGTGCACGTCGTCTTTTTGGCTCACGAGCCGTGAGTTCTTCAGGGTCTTGCTGTTTGAGACGGTTCCGTAGCTGCAACAGATGGAGTGAAGTTACAAGTCAAAATCTTCCAGTGATTTATGCAAGGTCGCGATTCGTCCTCACGTATTTCGCCCATTTATCTGCCTCCCTCATGACTAGTTACAAGAGAGCCTCGCAGGGAGCAAGGAAATTACAGAGAACAAGGGTTGAACAAAACTTTTTCTGAGGTTGCAGCTGCAGATGCATGATGGGAAAGGTTTGGTTTCCTTTCCAATGCCAGGCGGCCAAAATGTGAGCTCATGCACCGCCGTTAATGTGACTGCATGGCACAGTCAACATTTGTGCACACACTTTGCCCCATGCAGATTCTATTCATTGGTACCACAATATGTATGCAGTGAATTAGAATCCAATTAAAAAGGACATTAATTTTAGTCATTCAATTTAAAACATAAAAAGTGAAACACATATGATATAAAGAGCTCTGGAATTTACTGGTAGACGTTTAGACATCGATAAAACATCACTGACTGTGGAGACATCTAACTGGACTAGGGCTGGGGGATATGGACCAAAAATAATATCTTGATATTTTTAGGCTGAATGACGATATACGATATTTATCTTGATTTTTTTTTCTTCTTCATAATGTAATTAGAAAAAGGCGTCTCTGAATCAAAGCTTTATCCCAAATGTCTCACAAGCAAATTCAGCTGCAGATAAATATGAGAAACAGCTGAAAAATAATCTACTGGAATACATAAAAGTATAATTATAATGCAACATAGACTATCTCGATATTAACGATATAGTCTCATTTTATATCTCTTTTTAAAAATCTATATATTTTTTTAAATCTCGATATATTGCCAAGCCCTGCACTAGACCTCAAGCAACGGGGATTCTGTGCTTCTTCACTCTTCCTCCAGTCTCTGGGAACCTGATTCACACTGAAATGTAAACTTTATTTTCATCTGGAAGGAGGACTTTCTACGGTCCTCTTTCTCCTAAGGCTCCTGACATTGTCTCTGGCTCAGGAGCGGCCTGATATAATGTAATGCAACATTTGCAGCCTACATGTAGGATTCGCCTCTGAGTGGCTCCTGATCTGCCAACCTTCACTCCTCGTGAAGCTCCTCCAAATTCTTGAATGGATTTTGCTATTTTCATCCACTCACCTTTCCATAAATATGCCTAATCACACCACTGACTGGCAAGCTTCCATAGCAAAGAGCTTCTGTGGCTTACTCTCCTTGTGGCGGCTGCTAGTGACTGTCTGCTCCACAGCTATCTGGTCAGCATTCTTCCCCATGATTGTGTAGACCATAACAAAGCTGGAGCTGAACACTTGTTCTGCTCGTTTCCTTTTTGGGCTCATGCAATATGGCAGTTTGCTGAAAAACTAAATTCTAGGTTTTCATAATTGTAAGTTATCATCAAAATGAACAGAAATACATTTATCACTCCGTGTGTAATGAATCTATATTTTAAACTGGATTCCTGACTTTTCAACTATATTCTAATTTACTGAGATGCACCTTTTACATGCAGCTATGCTAAAACACAGTTTATGTCAATTTACCTCTAAAATAAATAAATTCATAAAGCCTCGTCGTCTTCTTTTTAAATATGCACTTTAATCACCCTTAACATCTAACATCTCTTAGATTCCTCTGTATGCTGTAGTGATGAGGAGACCTGCCAGACATATGTTGCTGCTCACAGCTGGCTCTCATGTGTAGACAAAAAGGATTCACATCTGGCTGGATGAGCCATTAACAATGAGACACACAAAGAGGCAAAGGGTCAAAGATGCTCAGCTCCTATGTTTGATCGAGTTTATGCATAAGAAGACCAAGACATAGACGACCTAACCCCAGAACTTATCGAAGCAGATGCCTGAGAGGGTTGCATGCTAATTCGTGTTTACAGCGTTCAAGGGTAAAAGCACAGAGAGGCAATAAGAGGGAGAGCTAAAAGCGGGGGAGTTACGTACCGCAGGACAGACTGGCGGGCAGAGCGCACCAGCGTGTTGCAGAAGGGTTGGCTGCCCGTATGGTGCAGATCCTCTATGGACCTGCTCCATGATTTAGCTTTGTCCAAGAAGCCATCCTCCCCATTTTCCAGCCCCTCAAAATCCAACCTGGGCCGCGCGCATCCAGACAGAGACAGCCGACAACAGAAGCACAGGGGAGGAGATGAGGGATGAGGGGAGGTTAGGTTAGCGAGACAGCTTGGTAGCAAGCCAGGCGCTATCAGAAGAACTGGAGGACACGGGAAGTTGCACGGCGGAGCTTAGCACAGAGATTCGGACACATTTCAGGCAACATAATGAAGCTAAACCATGTAGCAGCTCTCCACATATACATTTGCTCTGCGACAGAGGCATTCAAACAGTGCTAGAGAACACGTTCCAGATGCACAGGCAGGGTCCACACAAGCTCAAACAGGACGCAGCAGCTGGATTCATGGCCCATCCCAGTTCCTCAGGAAAGATTTTGGGCAGGAGAGGTGTGAAGGTGTGGGTGTACTCACATGACAGCACACTGGGCAAAGGACAGGTACTCGACCAGGATATCAAGACCTCTGTTCTCCTCATTGAGGAACTCCCTGACCCACCTGTGACGTATCAAAGCAGAGAGGGGTTACCAAAGCAGGCAGGAACACGCCTTCACTGTGCACTTGAGATCTGCTTTTTACATCTTAATTACAAAAAATATAAAAGGAAGCAAGAAGAAAAGCTGAGATTGGTGTGATTTTAAATCTTCAGAAAATTTTCAAAAAAACAAAAAACTGCAAAAGCTGGAGGTAGAATAAAGGCTGCAGGAGATGAAAACAATTAATCACAGTGCAAAAATAGAAAATGCTTAAAATGAGAAGCCGTTATAAAACACAATGCACTAAAATGACTAAGTGCAAGATCAATGAATGGAGTAATGGATGACAGACGTACTGCAGCTGCAGTATAAATAGGCGCATGTGTGTAATTAAATGTAACGCAGACGCTCACTGATGCAGATGATTGCAAACGTGTGAATATATCATCAGTGTAGTCATACTTTCTTAAATTAAGAGAGCTCACAAGGATCAAAAGGCAGTTCTTGTTACAGAAGCTTTTAAACTAAGGATATATACAGTGCAGAGAAAACGATTGATACACTTTGAATTTTTGCACATTTTGATAAGTTACAACCACAAACTTCATTATTATTACTATTATTATTTATTATTTAATTGGAATTTTATATGATAGACCCACAAAATTAGCACAAAATTGTGAAAGTAAGAAAAAGGGTCACATTCTAAAGCAAATAAAACTCTAAAGTGTGGCATTGAACTGGGATTTGTCTGCTTTACTCTGATACTCAAAAAGAAAATCTACTGCAACCAACCAGCTCCAAAGGCCACTTAATCCGTAAATAGAGCCCTCGTTTATGTCCTTTAATGTCAGCGCTGAGAAGGCCTCAGAGGTTTGTAAGAAAACAGTAGTGAACAAGGAGCATCATGAAGACCAAGGAATGCTGCAGCTCAAAACAAGATTAGATTATAAAACATCTCACAGAGAACGGATTCATTTGTTAACCGAAAATGGAAAGAGTGTAGCACAACTGCTAGACCATCAAGACATGGTTCACCTAAATCAATGGGCTGGCCAAGGATAACATTACACAGAGAAGCAGCCAAGAGGCCCATGTTGACTCTGGAGGAGCTGCAGAGCTCCACAGCTCAGGTGGGAGACTGTGTACAGCAGAGTTTTAAGTCAGGCACTCCAGATAAAGCCATTGTTGAAGGAAGAAAGAAATCCATAAGTCCTGCTGGCAGGACTTATGGACAAAGAGCCAAGGTTAAAAACGGAGCGTTTTGGACCAAGGAATATTTACGTGTTAGAATGAGCCGGCGGTCAGAATCCAGACCTAAATCCAAGAAAGGATCTCCGGTAAGATTTGAAAAAGATATACAAATAAATAAAAATGTTTACGGATACCCTTCATAAAATGTGTCTGACCTTGGCCAAAAGAAGAAAAACAGACAAAACATTCAGAGTCCTGCGGAGCTGGTAGACTATGTAGCCGTTTCCTTCCATTTTCCAACTATACACTACTTTGAGTTGGTCTGTCATATAAAATCCCAGTAAAGCAGATCAAGTTTGGGGTTGCGACACTTTTCAAAATGTGGAAAGGTTCTCGGGGTATACTTACTTTGGCAAGACGCTGCACATCGCAATAGCTTTTGACAGAAGAAAGAAACCTTGTTTCATATCCTCGCATGTGGATGAAGAATACATCGGCCCCCAGTTAATGGCTGAGGTTCATGAATTAAATCTAACAATCTTCTTATGAAAGCGAGTTCTCTAAATACTCATGGGGAGTCTCAGGAGACAGCCGTGGCTGTGTTATTCTTCCTGGCAGCAGTCAGACTATGAAGTAAATACGATATTTCTTCAGATTAATCTGGTCTAGACGCTCGTGGACATTAGATAAAAAAACGAGGTAATATGGAGTTTCCAAAGAGATGTATTTACAATTTAACTAAATAACTGCATTGCATTAAAGACTAACAATGTAGAAGATAGTTGTGTAAATTCTGTTTAAAAGTAACAAATAAAAACCACAGTCATATTTTAAGGAACCCAAAAAATGCGTATTTATAAGTTGAAATAATTATTTTTTTATTGGACCTTCCTTCTTCTATTGATTTTTCTGAGTTTCAGTTCTTTATTACAGGCGTGATATCCTGTATGTGTAATATGATCAGCTCATTAAATAAGGAAGGAAAGGTCTGAACTACAAATGAGCTGTTTTTAATTCATCTAGTTCATAATCAGTGTTTTCTACAGGCAAGAAGAAAACACTTTTCTTTGCTAGAAGAGCACCAGCAGAAGAGGGGGGGAAAAAACCGCTGGAGGTATTTTCCAAGACGTTTTCCCTGCCCAAAGTGAAAGAATTGGGGGAAAAGGGTCCATGGAAACAAAACGCTTCAGATTTCTTTCACTATCCAAGTTCTCTTTTCCAGGGAGAGAACCGACTCTAAACAATGGAAATCCCATTGCACCCGGAGAAAGAATGTGGAGGGCATATGGCAGAGAAGTGGGCCCAGGTCGAACCCCTGACACTCCACGGTATTTAGTCTACCTCCCCCGCAGACCCCCTTTTTAGCTCCTCCCTGATTCTTCAGGAAACTCCTGGGGGTGGGGGGGGTTGGATTGGGGTAAAAGGTTCTTAAAATAGTCCAAAAATGCTGTGAATGATCACCGTCTGCCTGTCCTCTGATGGCGAAGTCTGACTGGAAACCCATAGAGACTCACAAATGAAGCAACAAGGAGGGAGAGATGAGAAGATGAACAGAGAAAGAAGAAAAGGCAAAGATCACCAGCTTATTGTCCAAAACTTCCTTATCCCTACTGACCTGAGACCCCCCCCCCCCCCTTCACACTTTCCTCTACATCTGTCCAACTAGTTGCCAGTTCTGATTGTCTTGGCAATGTTAGTAATAACACACAGCAAGGCTTGAGATTCCCTCTCTGTCTCACACACACACACATACACACACACACACACACACACACACAATAATACAACATCTGTTAAGCTCAGACCTGCCCACACGAGTCTTCTGAAAATATTCCTCTTTGTAGCTTTTTTGTGCTTTTATTTACAAAAGACCGTCCTAGAAAATACATTAAAACTGATATTTACATTCTTTTTATAGGCTCCGAATCATCTCAATCCTCTTTTTACGCATGACACCGTGCAAAAGTTGGACTTCCTCTAATATGCATGAAATGCCCACGTAGAAAAGTCTCTTTGTGTGTGTGTGTGTGTTTTTTTTTTCTTCTTCTGCCTTTCACCGAGTCCAGCTATCCCATGGTCAGCCTGGCTTCCTGTCCTTCTGGCGTACACAAAAAAAAAAAAAAAAGCTTCCTGCTTAACAGTTCGGAGGAACAGACCAGGCATCACAATGGCTCCCATCTGGGCATTACCAGGACCGGCTCCACGAGGCAGAGCTGCAGAGCTTGCTAAGTTAGAACAATAAGTGTTGATCTGGACACTAAAGCTCTGGGACCCCGTAGCAGCCCACAAAGGAATAGCCTTTACAAAAGAAAAACAATTAAGCCCCCCCCCCTCCCCAAGCATTGAGCACCGGTAGATACAGCTGTGCAGCTCATCAACAGATCAGAGTTGATTACCCGATGTGGTTGGTCCGCAGCGATATCTCCAGCTCTCTCAGGACTTTTGTAGATTCCTGGACGCGCCGGCGAAATTTCTTAAAAAAAAAAACACGATGAAAACAGAGTTAGCTGCAGCTTCACAATCGAGACAGACTGTTATTTAACGGGTAGTGAGAGATAAGACACATTGCTCTAAGATAAGACTCCACCGACGCTGCACTCGGTCTTCTGGGACAACACCTGAAGTCTACGGTGCCCGATAAAAGTGATCATGCCTCTTAGAAGGAGCCACGACAAAAAACTTCAAAGCACTTTTAATGGATTTTACGAGGTGGACCAACACACTTTAGCACGTGAGGTTGAAGTGGAAGGAAAATGTTACATAGTTTTTAAACCCTTTTCTGAACAAAAATCTGAAAGGTGCGGCATGCATCTGTGTAACTTCCACAAGTCTGCTGTGTTGCTGACATTCTTTTAAAAATAACCCTCTACCTAAAACTCCTTCCATAAAGGTCAGACTTAAGAATTACAACACTAATGGTAGTCCGGGTGATAGATTCAATCCACCTGAGCTGTGGATCTCTGCAGCTCCTCCAGAGTTACCGTGGCCCTCTAAGCTGATTATCGCCCTGCTCGCCCGTCCTGACCAGACGGGGAAGACAAGCATGTCTTGATAGGTCTTGCTGGTGTGTGGTCCTGTTCCCATTTTTGGACGATGGACTGATCAGTGGCATGTTCAAAGTGTGGGACACTGTTTTACTGCCCAACTTTGATTTAAACTTCTCCACAGCTTTATCTCTGACCCGTCTCTCCTGTGGCCATTGGCCTTTATGATACGGTTTGTTGGCTAATGTTCTCCGATTCTTGTGTGGCCTTTGAGGAGCAGCTGGTATTTATACTGAGATTAAAACACAGAGGTGTGGTTCATTCACTCATTAGGTGATTTCTGATGGGATGCACTAGATTCTTTTAAAGGGGGTATCAGAGTACAGGGGGCTAAATGCAAACGCATGACACACGTTTCCGAAAAAAACCCAATGAAAACCAATGAATCTTTCGATTTCCTCTTCACAATCATGCGCTAGTTTGTGTTGGTCATTCACAAAATAATGATGCGATCCTTTGACGATTGTGGCGATGGTTAGGAGTACCTTAGCAACTACTTCTTTCCAATTTCTTCAAGAGGCAGATTTTATGTTTTAGTTTGTTTCGTCAGATTTGCCAGAAATCCGTGCCGCTCACCATTCGGACAACAATAAAGAGATGACGCTTATGTTCCCACCTTTCGTGTGACTCCTGGGTCTAAGTATCCTCTGAGCTTCTGGATGTAGGTGTGAGGGGGGTTCTTCACTTGAAACCTCTCCTGAAAAAACACAGCAGAATGTGAGTTTGGGGTACGCACAGCGATGCGGCAGCGTCACAAACCGGAGGTAAACATGAATTTCACCTGATCGCAGATCAGATCCCACTTCTTCTCGTTGTCGTACTGCCTTAGCAACCGAGCTTTGTCTGGAGGCAGATTCATGGAGTTCTGAAAAGATACACACGGAAAACCAGAGCATTGATTTCATTCACAAAAACTTTACTTCTTTTTTTTTTCTTCTCTATTTATAGTAGTGATGCAAAGGCCTGTGGCGCCAGCAGCAGTGCACGGGGCAGAATTTTGGACCGTGACCTCACTTCCTGTGTTGACACGCTGCATCCTGTTGCAGGAGATGATCCGCATCTCCTCCAGTCTGACTCTCGCTTTGTTTTTCGCCCACAACACGCCGCTATCAGAGCACGGGCTTATTGCTCAGCCGTGTCATCGAAACCAGCCGTGAAAACAAAAAACACTAAACACCGTAGGAGATGTCCCGAGGCGCCCCGTTTACTGGGCCGCTCGTATTAAAACCTTAACTGCTTCAATTGGCGTTCCTAGACCGCACCATCTAAGCAGTTTATGTCCATGTGACAACTGTGGAAGGAAGAAAACACACACACTGTATGACAGAAGCTTCTGACTAATTGCTTCCTTCTGAGCCAAATGCTTGTAAACAGGGATAGACGGGGAGGGAAATCTTAAAAATGAGGAAACACAACAATAGGAGGGAACTTGCCAGCGTCTGAAACTGACCCCCTCAGCATTTCTTTTGAAGAAAAAAAAAGAAGAAAATATAGAAATGTTTTTTTTTTTTTTTCACACGGGGAACCCTCGTCACCCGAGGATCAACAGCGTGACACGGACAAAGCCGCAAAACCGTCTGTCGGCGTGACTTCTGGACCTGCAGCTGTAATTCAGTCTGCAGGCCGGAGAGCGCGCCCACCTCTCTCCAGATGTGACGCTCTGAGACCTTTCTGCCCGTCGGTGCGCGGCTAAAAACGTATATCTGCTGCTGGTGTCGTCGCTGGTGAGAAGTCTCTAAGCAAACGTTCTGGGCTGACGCTGTGTCGCCCGTCTCGTCGCTCCAACGTGAGTCATTTGGCTTTTCTAAAAAGGAGTGAAGTTGGTAACTAAGGCGCGGCGCTGTGATCCGAGAGCTAATAACCGCACATGTGCGTAGATTTGCCTCACTTGGTTCTAAAAATAAAGAACAGCACAAACAAAAAATGTATGAGAAAAAGCTTCGAGGGGCTGCAACTGGGCGGCAAACCGTGCCGAGACGAAGATTTCGTCTGGACCTACAGCCTTATGTAGAGGGGGTTGGAGGAGGGGGGGGGGGGGGGGGGGGGGTATGCATACCAGATGTTCAGAATTACTGAAGGAATGTGTCCTGTTTATAGTAGTAGTTTATAGCAGTAAACTTTCTCTCTTGTCTGACCCGCGAGGCGCCCTTTCCTCCTCTGCTTCTCCAGGGAGAAATTCCACCTTCTGCGCGGTCTTTGAGAGGTTTTGCACTCGCGGCGGAAGAGCGCACAGAAGAGACATACCTTTCCCCAGCGACCCGCATTAGCCGTTTTCTAGAGGTACCCTGGGGGGTTTCAAGGCCAGGAGAAACAGTCCCCACGCCATCTCTGGGGCCGATAGCAGCCTCCCTCCCTACACACTGCAAAAAGGGAACTGAAAATAAGTGAAAATTTCTTGAAATGTGTGTATTTGTCCTTGATTTGAGCAGGGAAATAAGATGATCTGCCAATGGAATGAGTATTTTGACCCCTAAAATAGGATAATTTGATAAACTGCACTTGAAATAAGATGACGGAGATGAGTTGTTCCTATTTTAAGTGCAAAAATCTTATTCCATTGGCAGAAAGTCTTATTTACCAGCTCAAATCAAGGACAAACACACTGATTTTAAGAAAATCTTGCTTATTTTTAGTAAATTTTTTGCAGTGCAGAGGAAGCTCATCCCGGTTGCTCCTAACACGGATCTCCTCCCTTTGGTCGGGATCTACAGGCATGTTCAAGTAGTCTCTCGGATTAAAAGTCCCTTTTGAAAAAATAACGACCTTCATCAAAATCATCATAATTACCAGGAGTGAAGGTTTGAAAACCTTCGCCTGTGAGTTTCACGTAGCGAATTGAGCCGCAGAAATAAATTAACTTTTTAATAATATCCTAATTTATTCAATAAGGACTGCGTTTCTCATCACCATAGGTGGGAGTTGGATTGAGTGCGCCGCTTTTTTTGCCAGGATGAACTAAAGCAGAGAGTGGGGAACTTAGGACAGCTCTAAGTCCGATGCTTGGTGGAGCGGCTTTGTTTACGGGGCGCCTCCGGGTTCAGCCTGAAAAAGCAACGAGGAGTTCCCTTTGGAGTCTTCACGTGGGAACAGCAACTTCAGCCAAGCAGGGCGGTGACAGAGAAGGGTGTAGGGGCCTGAGCATACCGTCCAAATCTTGCTCTAGGGACGTGGAAATGCAACGTAAGGTTCTCGATTTGTTCTACTGTAATTCGAAGGGAAATGATGAGATTATTAAAAGACGACGGAAATGGACGTTTCCTGGAGCGCCGGATTAACCGGACAAGAATTGTTTTACTGTCCCGCATTGGGGGAAATTCAGGTGTGACGGAGTTAAAGTCACAGACAGTTACACACAGTTATTAGAAATGGAAAAAAAAGAGGGGAAAAAAAAAAGAGAGAGAAAAAAAAAGAAATGGAAAAAAAGATCAAACTAAATCTAAAGTTAGTTCTAAATAAACATCAAGAATAGAAGATTTAAAAAATAGTAAACAGAAGAGTAACTATTGCGCAGTTATTGATATGACATACTCAGGTAAAAATAAGATTAAATGATTATGTTTAACACACGACAACATAAAATGCAACATGCATGATAGTGCAGCAGCTTCTCGAAGTAACTAAGGCGTATGCAGGTTTAGTTTAGTTTCTGGGAGGCAGTGTAAACAATTCATGATCAGTGATTTATCATTTGTGTTCAGGGTGGAGGGGGGACAGCAGCATATAGCTTGCTTTGCCATACTGAATCATGGACATTGAGCAGAGTCACGCTGGTAGTCACACCACGGTTCTGTCTATAGAGGGAGGCTTTGCAGCGGGACGGAGCCTCATCAGTTTAGCCCCTGGCCGCTGACCGAGCAACGCCTTAAGCCGGTGCTGCCGAGGCAGTGGAGGCGGGTTTCAGGGCAAAGTAGCAGCTGTCTGCCTGTGAGACAGCGCTATGGCAATACCATTAACTAGTCTTGCACCGATACCGATACCAGTATCGCACGGGGCCCCGATCCAGCACTAAAATGGTGGTATCGGTATCAGCGAGTACCAACAAATAGGGCACCGATACCATTTCGATGTTTGTATGTCACTTGAACGCAGCCTTCTCTCTCCCGACTAGTATTATACATGTTATATAAGTTCATAAAAGTTGCACTATTTTGGCCTTTGACAGCCAAAAGTTTGTTCAACTATTGTCACCCATTCCAGGTAGGCAATAAAAAGTTCTACTACCCTAAGTAGTATGCAGTTCTTCATATGTACACACACACATAAATTTCAAAACAGATGGTATCGATATCGGCCAATACTGCACAGCCAGGTATCGGGTATCGGTATCGGGGCCAAAAAATGGCATCGGCGCAACACTACCATTAACATTTAATCGCTGGACTGGATAATAATTACTGATATCTGCAACATAATTGTGCCTAGTCAAAACTCTCATTCAAAATATCTGTAATTCGATTTTGAGTAGTCAAAGCTGTAATTATAGTTGTCTGTAATTCAGTTTTGCCTTGTAAGATTCAAACTATTATTCTATTATTTTTCATGTGCCGTTTGCCATCATACATATCTGACATCGGCTATATCTTAAATCAAAATTCATACTGTGTCACAGTGACATTACGGCAAGTAAAAATAATGTTATAGATATCTATAATGGTAATTCCGGATAGTTCAAACTTACTGATTGAATGTTAAAATGTATTACCATATACTCACAGCAGAAGAGCTACTGGCTGATGTCAGTTTCTCCAAATTACATTACACAAAACTTTTGAACCAACAGTAATACGGACTGGAAAGACCACCGTTTCACCCTAGGAGGGCGCCACGCTGACGATTTTAGACACAAAAGCAGGATTTCAACAAATATGCACTAATTTGTCAAAGATGGATGACTAGGATATGTAGTAGACAATAATATAAGACAACCATGTTAACAGTTTATTGGCAAAAAACATTGTTGATCTGGGGGTGAGTTACCCTTTAAAGTGCTCTCCAGCTCTGCAACAGCTCCATGTATTGGGTGGGAGCCATTGTCCACCAATTATGTTATTTTCTTACAGTCCTTTTGTCTCCCACCACCTGCACTGGGTCCAGGGGATGTCCCAGGACCTGCGTGCAATCCGACATGCTCACAGCTGATGAAAATGCACCCTGTCAGACAAGTTTGTCTGATCGGAGCAAACAGGACGGATAATCCCTGACAAGAATTGATTCAGGAACCCAAAACGTTTCGGCTTTTTTCCTTTATTTGTGGGGCGGCACCATTTGTGGAGCCTCTTATACCATAACAGCTCTGATTAGTAGACGCAGGTCGTAGCAGCTGCCACACTAAGGTATTCGTTCTAAATATTTGACACTGTAAGACATAAATCGCAGGTTATCTTTGGTCATAAGATGTTACCAATGGCTGTCCTTGAACCTGTCTCACAGTGCGACATAAGACCGCAGATTTAGAGCCACGACCAAAGATTTCTCCGCGGTTTTACTCGTCTTTCGTCTGCGATGGCTCAAAAATCTCACAGTGTATGCCGGGCATTACACTCTGGGACCTGTTTTCAAATTGTCCCGTTGTCAGAGATGTCAGAGATTCAAGGTTGATGTGTAAATGCGCAGCACAAAATGCAGCCAAACTGTTCCATTTTGAACAGAAAAGGTTTTGTAAACGGGGCCTTAGTTTGGTGAGAGTGTAATCACCCCTCCACAATAACCACCACGGCAATAATAACCTCTGATACAGCTTTGGTTTTGTCTGTTAACACAGTTAAATATTCAATTCAATTTTATTTACATAGTGTCAGTTCACAACACATGTCATCTCAAGACATTTTAGAAAGTCAAATTCAATCAAATCATACAGATTGGTCAAAAAGTTTCCTATCTAAGGAAACCTAGTAGATTACATCAAGTCTTTGACAAGCAGCATTCACTCCTCTAAAAAGAGCGTAGAGGTACAGGGAGAGTCGTCTGCATTGTCCATGGCTTTGCAGCAATCCCTCATACTGAGCATGCATGAAGCGACAGTGGAGAGGAAAAATCCCGATTTAACAGGAAGGAAAACCTCCAGCAGAACCAGACTCAGTATGAAAGGTCATCTGCCTCGATCCACTGGTTGTTAGAAAAGACAGAGCAGAGACACAAAAAGCACAGAAGCACACATTAATCCAGGAATATATGGTGAAATATGTTGGCTTTTATTTTGAAGGTAGTTTTTTTTCCCTGTCTACTCCTTCCGGAAATACTTGGTAGTAAAGCTGCTTAGTACCATAGTAGCCTTGGATGTAAGGGTGTGTGGCACCGGATCCCTGTGCCCATTGCTCTTTAGTAGATTGCTTCTTGTGTTCTTATGGTAACATTTTTCTGTAATTTTACAGAGCCATAACTTTGCTTACATTTTAAGAACTCCTTTTTGGCTAAAAAAAAAATCACAGCTACTACTCTACTGCTACACGAAAACTTTTGGGTAAGTACTCCAGGATCTGTCCGGCCCTGAAGACTGCTCCCTTTTGTTTTCCTGGCCAGTCATGCATTCTCAAGTAGAACAGCGGAGCAAGGAAGCAAAGCGGAAGGCCTCCTTTTGTCGTCATTCGATTCTGAATTACTGGAAAACGTGGAGACCAGATGCGCACAGCGATACCCATCCATCAGGCAAAGACAAAGGAACAAAAGAAGCATACCATGCATATTGTTTTTCGGAGTATGACCGGATGATTTCCTGTATTAAGCTGTTCATTAAAAGTGGAAACATGGCAGAACTGGAACGACGCGCTACAGAATCTGCCGACAATTCCCACAGCAGCCATTATGAGGCGTGAATGCACACGTATCAGGTGTTTAATACGGCTCAGCTGTCTGTCGGGAGCCTCGGGTGGCGTGAACAAGCCCAGGTGAGTCCGTGGAGCTGCTGGTGTCATCGGGTCCACTGTAAAACGTTTGCGACAGAGGGCATGGAGGAGAATTCCTTCCTGACGAGGTTTTTTGGGGACTTCACTAACCCAATTTGGCTCATTTCATTTCACTTCTCCCACAGCGATGTTATCGTTCACTTCCTGTGTTTATCAGCAGCTAAAAGAGGTCTTTTATGTGGGAGAGTGAGCGGCGGCACTTTAAAAAGTTTAGGATCCATTAGGCCATTTTAGGAGAAAAACATTGCAGAAATGCCAAAAATGTCTCCGCTCGTCCTGTTGCCCACGCACAGCCTCCTCCCGGCGCGGCCTTTCCCGTTGGACCTGAATCTGGCCCGTACAAAGGATCCTGTGTGTGGCTTTGTTCTGATTTGATGCTCTGCTATACCCATCCTTTTTGCCATTTGAGCTACTTTTCTTTTTTTTTTTTACCCCCCCTTCATGCAGAGCCACTTACAATAACAGGTGGGCAGGGTCAGTTTATGCCCTGTGGTCCTAGTTTCATACAGGAAAACGCGTTACACCGAACGACCAGACGGACTGGTTTTAATGTCAATTTTGCCGCTTAAAAAAGCAGAATGAAAGCCGTGGGTGGGTAAAAGTCCGACACTCTTCGACTGAATTCATAACAGATCAATCCCCGCCGGCGGTTTGCGGCGGCTCTTGTGAAGTGCGTGAAAAAGAAGTCACGTCACCTGCACACATGAGTGTCGTAAAGCAAACGCTAGGCACAAGCCAACCAGGTGAGGGCGTTTGATTGTAAAGCGGACGGACATTTGAGCCGTTAACAAAAGGGAGAGGTTTCAGAGACTGAGCTGTTTAAGTAGCTCGGAGAGTCATGTTACTGGTTAAGGAGGCGAGTAAAGCCATCAAGGACACAACAGAGCACTTAAGTCACGCACGGACCCCAGGTCCCCCTGCAGATATCCGACTCTACAGGGCAGCTCCATCTGCGCACAGACACACACACACGCTCTCCGCAGGACAGCCGCCTAATTCGGACTGATTTACAATCAGCCTTGAGATGAGTTTATGACCGGCAGCTGGAGCTCTAGAAGCCACCGCGAAAGATACAAATGCAGAAGAGTGGCAGGATGTGTCCTCCTTGACCTCAAGTGAAACGCTTCCTGGCAGAAATGCCGCGTGTCGTGTACGAGGTGCTGTAAGCCAGCCGAGGCAGAGGCCAGTGATGTGCATAGCGAACGACAACAAAAGCGTTTTTTTTTTAACTCTGCCCTATCCAGTTCCGACCAAACGCTTCCGCTCGCGCATTGTGTCTTTATCTACGTTGATAGGCTTCGCAGGCTAGACTCAGCCATCGTCTGCTCACTGGGAAAGGAGTGGGTGGCTGAGGAGCTCACCGGGCTGGACAAAAGCCCGCCGGCAGTCCAGACATGGAGGCCCAGACGGAGCTGGAGTCGTTCTGCTCGTTAGGGAAGAGCCCAGGAAGAAGGGACCCAGGACTCAGATCAGCTGTGACATGCACGGTCACAAGGGAGGACCGCCACGGACTGAGAGCAGGTTCTGCAGCGCCCGCACAACTATCCCCTTGCATTTAGGTCGCAGTTATGATCTGCCAATTTTGAAAAAAATGCACCGGCTTCTGATTGCCCTGCTGAAAGGTGAGGCTTGCAGCCTCCACCAGGTCTTCCTTTAGGATTCTTTGCATACAGGCCAAAACGTTCTGTTCTGGTCTCATCTTACCAGCGCAGGTTCTCCCACGTCTTTGCTGTGCGACCAGTATAACCAGCGTTAATGTTTGGAACAGGATTTCCTACAGCTTTCTCCCCCAGAAGGGCTTTCTTCTTCCTGCACCTCCATGAATGTTAGAACTGACACAAATAGTTATTGTGTCGACAGATTCTCCCACCTGAGCTGAGGATGTGTGCAGCTCCTCCAGTTACCAGAGGTCTCTTCATCCCTGAGCTGTCTGCCGTGCTCATTGGTCTTCCTTTTATTTAGAGGTACCAGAGTAAAAAGGGATTGACACAAATGCACATCTCACTTGTCATTACATTTTTATTTGTTGCTGCACTTTGGCTGTGGGTCTATCGCACAAAACTCAAATAAAATCCTCTGAAGTTTGCAGTTTTAACTAGTGTTGCACCGATACCGATACCAGTATCGGACGGGGCCCCGATCCAGCACTAAAATGGTGGTATCGGTATCGGCAAATACCGACAAATAAGGCACCGATACCATTTTGATGTTTGTATGTCACTTGAACGCAGCCTTCTCTCTCCCGACTAGTATTATACATGTTATGTAAGTTCATGAAAGTTGCACTATTTTGGCATTTGAGAGCCAAAATTCAGGGTTTAAAAGAGATTATTCAATTATTAATGTAATTTTACTGTCTTACTGTTGCACTACTATTATAAATGTTATAATTTCACAAATGTTGCACTATTTTGGCCTTTAAGAGACAAAAGTTTATTCAACTATTGTCACCCATTTTAGGTAGGCAATAGAAAGCTCTACTACCCTAAGTAGTATGCAGTTCTTCATATATACACATACACATCAATTTCAAACAGATGGTATCGGTATCAGCCAATACTGCACAGCCAGGTATCGGGGCCAAAAAATGGCATCGGCGCAACACCAGTTTTAACGCGACAAAGTGTAAAGGCATTAAAAGGGTACTGAGTAAATTTGCCCAAGTTATTTTCTACAGTAGATTTGACTTAAATTAAGGAACTAGTCTGCATAGCTGTACAGCTATTTATTAGCCAATGACAAATATGGGTTTAAAAAAAAAATGAAGCATTCCAATAATGAGTAATATAAGAACCCCTGATCATTGTTTCCGTCTGAAGATTGTGCGAAGCCAGAACGGTCCGTGCTAGAAAAAGAAGCCAACAAGGAGGCAAGCAGCAGGAGTGTGTGGACTCGGGACGACGTACTAAGCAGCGTTAGAATGGAAAGTGATGCACGAGTGCCCACTAAACCAGAAATAACTGGAAACAGTTCAAGATAAATACGTCCTTCTGGAAAAAATAACTTCAACCAACCCTGAGAAGGACAGAAAGGGGGTAGAGACAGAGCTGGCTTTTGGCCGTCTGCCTGACCCAACGCACGTGTCTCGCTCTGACTGTACGAGACGCCGTGACTCTGTGAGGTTGGGCCTGATCACACCTAACGACGCAATCTAACGTCCAGTTTTATAATGGTGGATGTTTCTGTCAGCGCGGCTTGTTTGGATAACTCCTTTTTCCGTTGCGCCGAAACACAATGAGAGGACACAGGATGGGAGCTTCGGCTGTTGTCGTCACAGAGCGGCGGGGACTTCCGCTCACTCTTCAGGAAATCAAAAAAAAAAAGAAAAGAAAGCTGCCTTGGGTAAACTCTGGGGTTTGTTCTGCTGCCGGTACCACCGTGGCACTTTGCATTACTTTTTAGGGCCTCGTCCGACTCCAGGGTAAAGTCTGGCTGAACTGAGTGTGAGAAAACACGGCCCCCCTTTTCTCCTGAGCAGACATCCGATCGCCCGCTCGCTCTTTGGCGAGGTAACTCGAACCTGGCGGGGAAAACAAAGCGCGCGCACACAGAGATGCTGGAAGGAGGAGACGGCAGCGAAGGCGCACCGTTTAGAGGGCTGAAAATGGAAGAAACGGCGTTGTCGCTCATGCCGATGCTGGGCCTGCCTCACAAAGCAGATCTAAGCAGGCTTAAGCAACAAAGCAGTGGGTGTTTATGGGAAAATACAGCAGGAGTGGAGGGGGGGAATCCCCCTCGGCGAAAACAAAACAAAACCACTTCAAAACTGCTCATCATCTCGCTTACCTTCCACAGTGCGAAGGTAAAAAAAAAAAACGCACACAGACGGACACAGAAAGCAAACTGTATGTCTGCTTTAAAGAGAAAAATAAATGGTCCTGGGGTGTGAAAAGGTCGGACCGTACCCAACACCTAAAGGATTGCTTTTCTACACAGTTACATAAGGGAGGACACGCAGTCTGAGCTATAGCGGCTCAGACTTTCTCCAAGCGGTGGCCATCGCAAATTATGGGCTGTTAAATGCGCATTAAATCAGGAGTTTACAGCGGTGGAGTCCTCCTTCTAGACACCGTCTGTGAACGCTCTCCCTCTTCCACCCTGTGAACTCTCACGTCCCCCTGTATCCGACATCTGAGTGCGGCTGCCGAGATAAATACTATCCGATCTCTTCTGTTCAACGCGACCAAACAGGAAGGTGGTGAAACGCTACTTCCAGTTCGTAAATCAACAACCGATTAACGGCAGTGATAACTTGGTCCAGGCTGAAAAACGAAAAAACAATTATCACAGGCCGCTCTGAAGGCTGAGCGACACGGGCCACAGATAAGACGACAGATCAAATGTCCTGCGTGGTCCTTCTGAGGCCAGATGTTTCGTCCAGCTTTCAAAGGATGCGAGCAGGAAGTAAACGCGTGTTTAGATCTTCTGATCGATTCTTGGTGAAACAACTACGGCGTGAAAGCCTTAGCAGCTCAGAAATCTGATGCTATTGTTCAACGTCGGCTGTTTTTTACGCCTCCTTCAACATTCAGGAGTTAAGTCTGATTTATAAACTCTGATCTAGAAACGGAGATGCCGTTGATCGGGTTTTCTGGATCAACAATGACTGATGGGTTTCTTTAAGTCAGACCTGTTGATTCAGTTTTTCCACTTAGCCCGATGTATTTATTTATTTTTTACAATCACTACAACTCTGCTGCTACAGGCTTAGGCTGCTGGAGGAAATCAGGGTCTATTTTTCTCACTCTGCTGAGTTCTCCTACTGCTCTCCAATTTGCATTGTTGTCGTTTCAACTTTTTACTTTTTCTTCTCTGTCATTTTTTCTTCATAGTAGGTACACCTGGTCTGCCGTTCTGTTAGCTGTGACATCATCCAGGGGTGCAGATCATCTGCCATTACCCTCCGATATAGAAAGTATTCCTGGATCAATGTGTGCTTCTGTGCTTTTTGTGTCTCTGCTCTGTCTTCTCTAACCTCCAGTCGTCCAAAGCAGATGACCGTTCACACTGAACCTGGTGCTGCTGGAGGTTTTTCCTTCCCGTTAAAAGAGAGTTTTCCTCTCCACTGTCGCTTCATGCATGCTCAGTATGAGGGGTTGCTGCAAAGCCATGGACAATGCAGACATCTGTCCCTGTGGCTCTACACTTCTCCAGGAGGAGTGAGTGCTGCTTGTCAAGACTTGATGCAACCTGCTGGGTTTCCTTAGATAGGAAACTTTTTGACCAATCTGTATGATTTGATTGAATTTGACTTTGTAAAGTGCCTTGAGACGACATATGTTGTAAATTGCCACTATATAAATAAGATTTTATTGAATTTAACTCATTTCAGAGAAACTGTCAGATGAAATTCATAGAGGTGGTGCTTTTTAATCTACCAGCAAATAAACAAATATTTATCCCCATTTATGGGGCATATGTTTCTTACCTTTATCTGTATTTTACTTATAAAATACAAGCTGTTGTTTGATGTGTTTATTGACCAACAATGATGAGTTATTAGCTCGAATGCATTTAATGAATGGGATTCATTTTTATTACTTGTAGCTGCCAATCACAGATCAAAGTCAATTAAGGGGAAACAGTGCACTTCTTCTTGATACATCTCTCTACCTAAATCATTCAGAGGTGAATAAAAAAATACACTTTCTACTTTTTTTTTTTTTTTTTACTATCGTTGGGTCTGGTAATAACAGGCAGTTTGCCAAACAGTCCATTTTAAATTGGCTCTTTAGAAACTTTGGTATTGGCAGACATCTAAAAAGACACAAAAAAAGTGTTTTAGCACTTATAAGGTGATTCCTTGAGAAGCGCTGGACACCTAACGTATTTTCAAATTAAAGGATGATAAATCTTCTTTGTTCCATTATTTTCCCTCCACAATTTCTTAAAAAGACAGGATTTTCAGGTTCTGGCCATCTGCTATAGAAAAAACAAAAATAAGATAAAAACTATGAAAAAAAAATGAAAAAAAAAATGGAGCTGTAGGAATTCTGCTGAACTAGGCTGAAGACCACTTTGGAAGCTTACAAGACCCTACGTGTACTTAAAGGGAAAGTACAATAAAAAGGTCAAAGCAAGCACTTTTCCTCCTAACTCTAAAAAAAAAAAAAAACTAAACAATTCAGGGATTTTTGGAGGAAGTAACAGATTTGTCATAGAAAGTTCCCACTTTGGTTTCATCTTTAGGTAATAAAGAACGACACAGGGGTGTGCGGCTTTGCACTCTTGAACCTGATTAAGACCCGATCTGATACAAGTGGAAACTGTATTGCTGTCCCATTTATTTTCTACTCTTTTTACTCTTTTAGCCCAAACATTAGAAGTGGTGAGCTTCCTAGTGCCACAGAGCCCTGCACTTCACTACCCACACGGGACCTGACTCAGGAGTAGGGCTGAACAATTAATCGCATTTTCAATATAATCGCGATTTTAAAAACCCAATTTCCAAAATCGCAGAGTCTGCAATTTGTGGCTATGTAACAATTAGGGAATTAGACACGTCCATTAAGTGTTGGTAAAATGTTTGAAGTGGATTTGCCTCCACATGGAAGGTAAGACAGTTGCAGCAGTGAGATAATCTAATTTTATTACTTGTTTTAGTGTTTATATAATCATACATAGCACTGGTCAATCAGTTTAATACATTCACTGGTTACACTCTATGTCCAACAAGGATTGATGTCCAAATCAACTAAAAGCTGTTCTTTTGAACAATATTCTGATTAATAGAAACATTAAAAGTTATTGTTTTAAATAGTCCTTGTTTACAAACATCTTTATTTAGAGGCCATTTTTGTTGCTTGTGGTTAATGCAGAGAAAAGTCAAAATTGCAATTTTGGTTGAAATATATTGTAGGCAGAACGCGATCATTTCTGCTCTGAGTTTAGATGCTGTGGGTGTTTTAGCAACTAATCCGCATGGCGAGGAAACAGATTGATTTGTTGTTTGTATATGTTTAAAAAGACATGATAAATTAAACTGGGGGAAAAAAAAAAAAAAAAAAAAAAGAAAAAAAAAAAAAAATCGCATTAAATCGCAATATTAAGAAAAAAAAAAAATCGCAATTAGATTATTTTCCAAAATCGTTCAGCCCTACTCAGGAGTGCATCCTGCTTGTTCTTGGAGTCTCCAAGTGGGCCTCAGGGGACCCCAGGGAGGGAGGGAGGTGGGGGGGACACGCACTGGGAATGCTGGGAATGCAGGCACCTGAACGCCACATTAACTCGTGCTGGTCAGGCATGTTAGCGCGCCGTCCACTCCAGAAGACTCCAGGCCCTGAGGAGCAACAGGAACGTTTCTACTCAGAGAAACCGCAAGTGAATTGGTTAGCGAGGAAACGAGACTAAAGCAAAGAGGAACAAAGGCAATAATAAGAGCGATCATCAAGCAAAAATTCACAAGTGACATCAGCGGTCCCATTCCTTCCCTTTTCATCTAGGTGGGATGTCATTCGCTTGTGGCCTCGTTTTCTAGAAACGGAAGCAGAGCCTTTTTGTGGCTACTACAGGTAAAGGGTTCCTGGGGTAAAGGCGGCTGGACAGCAGAGGTGGCGTCCAGCTGCAGGCCGCCCAGCTGCAGGCCGCCGGCCCCTCTGGTGAGGGAAAGAAAAAAAAAAAAAAAAGAGAGAGAAAGGAGCGTGGCTGCACAAAGGCCACGAGGGGGATGAGGCCCCCTTTCTAAAAACAACACGGACTGACAGAGTCCCCATTGTGGCGAACAGGAAACCACTTCTCCAACATGCAGCCCTGATGCAGCTGCATTAGAGCCACATGCTATGCTATGCCCCCCCCCAAAGGCACACTCAGCTACACGCACAAAGATAAGCACTTGCATTGAACGCCAACCGTGTAATTCAAAAGAAAAAAACAGACATTTCGGGGTGATGTAAACACGCAAAGTGTAAGAAAACTGCAAGAAAACTGTCAAGAGTGAATCTTCAAGCGGCAGCTGGTGACGTCTGGCCTGAACACAGGAAGCCAACAGCTGGCCGGGACCCGCCAGGGGACCAGAAAACCCCACACTTTCGTACGGTCCAAATATAAAGAGGCAGAAATTATCTCCAGCCACAGCCAATCACCTGCCTGACTGGGCTCACAGCATGCGGCCATGACAGCGCATCAATCCGCCGGCCTCGGCTGTACAGACGTACATCTTAGTGAAGGAAGTCAGGTAAACGTGACGATGCGGTTTCCATCTTGGCCTTTGGTTTCCAAAATCCCCACAGACAAAACAAGAAGAAGAAGAAGAAAGAAGAAGGCACTGAGACTCCTTCTAAACTCTCCCAGACTTAATGATGCTGTAGCCAGAGGCAGGAGAGAACCAGGTGGGCATCCAGCAATACCCCCCCCCAACGCCTCCGCCTGCAATGGCTCCTGTGACGGCAGAGAGACTCCCATCGTCCCATCGCCATGTTTCAATTGCAAACGTCAGTGTACCTTTTTATTTTCTAATCGCAAGTGACAAACCAACACAAAGTCGTACAGGAGAGTCAACTCAAAGGACACTCGTGTTTTTTTAAATGTTCCGCACATCAAAGAAATCGGTACGTTTTTTTTGTAAATAACACCAGAGCGGTCATCGCTGTCAGATGTCATGTGATCGGTACAAATAGTCCGCTCTCCCTGTAACTAAACATCCCAGTGAAAACACAGCGCTTCCCAGGATTGTTAGAGAATATCAGGAAGCAAACAGGATCATAGAGATCAGAGAGCACACCAGAGAGATCGTGCTAAAAATGTGGAGACATTTAAAGCGTTGTCGGGTTATAAAGTTATGCTACAGGCTCATTGCTGAGCGCTGATTGGTCCAGAATCATGAAACATGAGAGGGTTATGACCCAAAGGCAAACCTTATAGTTTGTCAAAAGTCATGTAGGGGATTATAGCAAATGTCCAGGAGAAAACGATTTACGGTACTCAAATAAGAGCAAAATGTAACCTTTGGACCTGCGTGGAAAACACCGTTTGCCAAAAAGCTAAGAGTGTCTAAAACAGCTGGAATCAGCAGCCCTGCTGTAAAGCACGGTAGTGGCTCCATCATGCTGTGATGTTCTTCAGCAATCACAGGAAAGCTGGTCAGAATGGACGGGAGGATGGATGGATGGATGGATGGATGGATGGATGGATAAAAGGAGGGATGGATGGATGGATGGATGGATGGATGGATAAAAGGAGGGATGGATGGTTGGATGGATGGATAAAAGGAGGGATGGATGGATGGATGGATGGATAAAAGGATGTATGGATGGATAAAAGAAGGGATGGATGGATGGATGGATGGATAAAAGGAGGGATGGAGGGATGGATGGATGGATGGATAAAAGGATGGATAAAAGGATGGATGGATGGATAAAAGGATGGATGGATGGATGGATGGATAAAAGAAGGGATGGATAAAAGGAGGGATGGATGGATGGATAAAAGGATGGATAAAAGGAGGGATGGATGGATGGATAAAAGGATGGATAAAAGGAGGGGTGGCTGGATGGATAAAAGGATGGATAAAAGAAGGGATGGATAAAAGGATGGATGGATGGATGGATAAAAGGATGAATGGATGGATAAAAGAAGGGATGGATGGATGGATTGTGGGATGGATTGGTGAATGGATAAAAGGAGGGATGGATGGATGGATGGAAATCCTGTGAGAGGCTGCAAAAAACTTGAGACAGGGATAGAGGTTCGCCTTCCAGAGGCACAACTACCATAAAACATCCACCCAAAGCCACAATAGAGTTATGCTTTAGAACGGCCTAGTCAAAGTCCAGATCTAAATCAGAGAAACTGGGAAGAAAAACTTAAAAATTACCTTAAATGAAACATTTATAGCTAAGAAGAGTGCAAAAATCTTTTTATTTGTAACTTATAACTGCAGCAAAATGATGATGGTTGGACAAAGTATTGACCAGGAGGCACTGAGAACAAGAGCACGGCACACTTTTCACATTTCCCAATCCACGTCTAATTTTCAATTCAATTTTATTTATATAGTGCCAATTCATAACACATGTCATCTCAAATTCAATCAGATTACACAGATTGGTCAAAACAATGTCCTATATAAAGGGAATCCGCTTCACAGCTGCGTAGCACTTTGCGTTGGTCTGCAAACATAAAAACCCCAATAAAGCACGCCGACACTTGTGGGCGTGTCACGGCGAAACCCGAATTCTTACCAAATCAGCCCGAGTCGTGGGAGAAGCGTTCTGCTCACCCTGCTGCATAAACACAGTCGTCACATCGAGCAAATACTGCAACCACTGTTTGGCAGACGAAAAGTGATTTTGGATTTATGCTTCTTTTTTTTTTTTCTTTTTTCTTTTTTGCACAGCTTGAACGCATTAGTTCCACTCGAGAGGCATCTAGCTTTCCCCTCAGACTCAAGCCGTGAAAATAAAACATAAAAAAGTATCAGTGACGTCAGACAGAGCTGGAGTCACACTGTCAGCATATCTTGACACAATTCGCACAACCTCCCCTTCAGCAGTTTATTTTTTTTGCAGCAGCTCCTGCAGCAGCAGCAGCTCCTGCATACGTGAATGCTCTTGTTGGTGAAGCCATTATAACCAGGAGCAGAAGGAAAAGCACCGGTTCAAAAGGAGCTCTTTTCTCCCGGGTTCTCCTGCGGCCTCGGTCGAAAGCGAGCCACGGGAATCCAGCAGCGGATCGGTGATCAGTCGGTCTTTGAAATGCCTCCCGTCTCACTTTCATGAGACACAATCATGTGGAAGAAGTTAGAGGTATGGCAGAAGTACAGTAAGGGGGAGTGGGGGGGTGGAATTGGGGAAACAGAAGTTCCCTTTGAAGGGGTGAGGAAATTTACCGGCTGGATGCACTGCAAAAATGGATCTAAAAATAAGTATAAAGTTCTTAAAGTTAGTGTATTTATCCTTGATTTGAGCAGGTAAATAAGATTATCTGCCAATGAAATGAGTATTTTGACCCTTAAAATAAGATAATTAGACATCCTGCACTTGAAATAAGATGATGGAGATGAGTTGTTCCTATTTTAAGTGCAAAAATCTTATTCCATTGGCAAATCATCTTATTTAGCTGCTCAAATCAAGGACAAATGCACTAATTTTAAGAACATTTTACTTATTTCTAGTTCTGTTTTTGCAGTGTGGAGGTAAATTACCTGAAGCTCAGGACAGATAAGTTATGGCTGAGCGGGAGGCGGCGGGAGCGGGGGTCTCGCTGCGCGGTAAACACGCCACAGTGACTGAAACGAGCTTCCCGCTGCAAAATGAGGAAGAGTTCCCCTTTCCAGCCACGGAGGATCAAGCCGAAGTAGTAGGAGAGGAAGAGGAAGAGGAGAGGGCCGATGCCTTTAGCACATGTCGCTGCTGCTCAGAGCGAACCAAAGGGTTTTATCGGCAGACCACATGAGGCGGTCGTATGTGCTAACTCAGGGGTCCCCCCCCCCTCCTCCTCCTCCTCCTCCTCCATCCACTGCTGGCCGACCCTGTTAAAGTCATTAGAGCAGACGCTGCAGAGAGGCTGCCGAGGCCCATGACATCATCACGGGCTGCTGCAGGTCCAGAGGGACGGCTGCGTGCTGCATCTGAGAGAGGAGGAGGAGGAGGAGGAGGAAGGGACGCGTCCATCTGCACCAGAACGTCATCAAGTGGTTACAAACACAGATGTCTGGGTACGCTATTACTCTGGAGGAGATCCACAACTCAGGCGAGGATTAAAAAGGGAGAACTGTTAGTGGAGCTAAAGAGCTGCACAGGAACCCAGATCTGACAAGGCCAGACTGTCTGGGCCTACGCACGGTGGTGGCAGCATCATCATCATGCTGCGGGGGTGGGGGTGGGGGAGGGGGGGGGGCAGTTGTGCGCCAGATGGAGTTGAAAGCAGCTCTGCAAAAAGAGAACTAAAAATAAGTAAAATTTTCTTGAAATGAATGTATTTGCCCTTGATTTGAGCAGGTAAATAAGACTATTTGCCAATGGAATGAGTGTTTTTACCCCTAAAATAAGATAATTAGATAAACTGCACTTGAAATAAGACGATGGAGATGAATTGTTCCTATTTTAAGTGCAAAAATCTTATTCCATTGGCAAATAGTCCTATTTACCTGCTCAAATCGAGGAAAAATACTTTAATTTAAAAAAAATAAAAAAAAAAATCTTATTTTTAGGTCTATTTTTGCAGTGAGGAGGAAAACCATTTGGTAGGTCGCTGCCATGCGAGCCCCGAACACAGAGCCAGAGCTGCAGGGGACCGGTTCAGGGGGATGTCTGAGGCCGTCACACGGCGGAACGGCCCAGTCAAAGCCCCGTGGCTCCAGCGCCGACGGGAACGCCTGACCTCCTCAACCCGAAAGCAGAGCCTTCACCCCGTCCTCCCCGACGGGTTCCAGCGACGACGCCCCGGCGGCTTTTGATGTGCGCTTATCTCCCAGCGGTGGAGCGACCGGGGCAGGCGGAGGGGCCCCTCCTGTCTGATAAGGGCCCAAAGCTCACAGCCGAGTCGCTCTTTCCCACACGGGTAAAGGAAACCTGGAGCAATGTCACGAGGGGGGGGGGGGGGGGAACGTGGGTGGGGTTTTTGGAGGCCGACAAACTTTTCCCCACTCGCAGCTGAGATGTTGAGTCTAACTGCAGCGTGCGTAGAAATCAGCGGCCCGCTCTGCCCCGGCTGAGCGTAATTACAGGGCAGTCAGACGGCCCGCCGGCTGCCCTGCTCCAGGCGGGAAGACTGCTGCTGCTGCTGCTGCTGCTGCTGATGATGATGATGATGATGCACTTTCACAAGAGGAGAGCCGTTCAGCCGAGTCATTAAAGCGTCTCACTGTAAAGTCCCGCTCCTCATGGGGCTGCGTGTGGATCACGTGATCCGAGCTGCCGTCTATAATTAGCTCGTCGCTCAGGCTCTGCTAATGCTGATAGTAAATGGCTTTACTCCAAACTCCATGTGCAGGTTTTGTGTTGTTGTTGTTTTTTTTTTTTTCTGCTGGAAGACTACGGGATTTATGCGTCGAGCTTTCTGGTGCCCGAGGTTCTCGGAAAAGTAAAAAAAAAAATAAAAAATCTGAAAGCAAAGGGCGGGGAGTGGCTGGGGTTGAACTGAAATGAGCAGTCAAGACAAATTGCCACGTTACACGATAGATAAACACACAGGGGGTGATGTCTCTGCGCCAGAAGGCACCGTTCCCTCGTTCTCTGCCTCGGTCCTCTGCCTGGGAGAGGAGGAACGTCGAGTCTTCGAATGCAGGCTGACCACGGAGCTGAGAGCAAGGTGGCTTGGCAAGGACGACAGGAATCCTCAAAGCAACGTCTCAAAAAGATTCAAAAGCAAAAAGGGCAGAAGAATGCATCAATTTGTTGGAGCTTTAAAAAACAAAAAGAAAAAAAAAAAACTAAGAAAAGTGACATGGTCCTGCATCACAAGTTATGGAGTCGTCATTTTGTCTATTTATTGAAATCACCAAATTAAAAAAAAAAAAAAAACGGGTTTAATTGGTTTAATTGGTCCATCCTGAACTCACAGGGTTTCAGTGCGATTGCTTATTGGCTCCCAGGTGGACGACTGCGTCCGAGGACCGAGGTCACCCGGGCGTGGCGGCTGTGATCCGGACAATTAATCGCATTCGCAATATAGTCGCAATTTTAAAAAAAACACAATTTCTAAAGTCGCAGAAGTCTGCAATTTTTGGCTATGTAACAATAAATGGATCAGACGCGTCGTTTAGGCGTCAGTAATATGTTTAAAGTGGGTTTGCTCCACATGAAGAGCTGCAGCAGTGAGATAATCTAATTTTATTATTTGTTTTAGAGTTTATTTAAATCATACTTTTTAAGCAGAAACTTTCAGGAATCTCAGCATAGCATTAAGTACCAGTCATGCACTTTATGTTCAGCAAAGATTTATGTTCAGCTCAACAAGCTATTCTCTTGAATAATAATATTCTGATTATTAAATAAAACTGTTAAATGGTGCTGGTTTACACACGTCTTTATCTCCAGGCCATTGTTGTTGCTAGTGGTCAATGCAGAGAAAAGTCTAAATTAAAATAGCCTGAATACGTGACTGCAACACACCAGTTTGAGCAGTAAGATTTAAAGGTAGTTTCACAATAACAATAACTCAAGTTCAATTATGATCAAAAAGAAAAGCATTGAGCGGGGGAAAAAAAAAAAAAAAAAAAAAAAAAAAGCTTCTAAACGTCATTTCCTCTCCCCTTTTTGGTAATCTTGAGGTTCAAAAGCTTTTAGGTGACACCAAAAAGGACTTGAGTTCAGATTTAAAAAAAAAAAAAAAAAAAACACTAAATGTAGGACATCGAGCTTTCATCTCCAACCTCGGGCCGACTCTTTCAAACGTGAAGGTTGCGAGTGCAATTCCCGCTCCTCTGTATGCAAATAGAAATTGACATTGGGTTGCAAGGAGGGGGGAACACAAAGCCAGAGATCTGAAGACTTTTCTTGTAGGCGTAGTCTCAGCAGGAGAACAAACACGCATGTGTCAGATGTGCAGCCGCCTCTCTGGCCTTAAGCTCAGTCAGTCAGTCACCCTCTGCTTTTTGGAAGGTGATAGAAGTGTGTTAAATATGACAAAGCAACCAGCAGCAGCCTGATGTGGAGTGAAGGAAGGGAAGGGGAGGGCAAACAACAAGGGGAGGGGAGAATCTTCCTCGGGTGTGTGGGAGTTTTGGGGGAATTCAGAAAATGTTGCTCTCAGATGCTTTGCCTGCCTTCAGCCAGAAAACTGCAGGAAACAAAGGCCTTGGTGGGCTCCATCAAGGGTTTACAGTCATCCTCCCCCCCCCCCTCTCTGTTTGGCGGCGGTGGGCAAAAAAAAAAAAAAAAGCCCCTCATCTGCTCTCAGCAGGCCGCAGCCGCTGTTTCAGCTAAACGCTGGACTTTTTCTGACTTTTTTTTTTTTTTTTTAAGGGGGGGGAGAGACAAAAGAAAAGAACCGCAGGAGAGGAAAAGGAGGGAGGAGGTGGGGAGCAGCAGGCACAGAGAGTGAGGGGCGGGACAGCACCAGTCTGCTCATTTAACCATGGACCCGCAAACACACTTTAAACCGGCCAACTATTCCCTTCTCAGCCAGTCTGCGAGGGGTTAGTTTAGTTTAGCAGAGTTTAAAACTAAGCCCCGAAATTGGAGCAGACAGCAAATAAAACAAGTCACGCCGCCCGGGGTTTGGTTTGGACTTACCAAAACAATGGCAAACTTCTCCTCCAGCTCGGTGGGGTCCGGCATGGGCACCTTCAGAGGCATGATGTGATGCTTCATCTCCGACTGCCCGTCAGCACTTTCCACATTACCCATTTTTCTTTTTTTTTGTTTGTTTGTTTGTTTGTTTGCCCCCCGGCGCTGAGATGTTTCACCCTCCTGTCAAAGAGAAACGTCCGAACTTCTTCTTCTTCTTCTTAATTATCTCTCTGCTGGTGATAATCCACGGTGAGGTTAATTATTTCTCCCAAATGTTCCAGCTTTCTTGACGGGTTTTTCTCTACATAATCCGCTTTTTTCCTCAACCCCCGAGATGAAAGCCTCACGGAAAACGGCGTAGTCTCGTATCGCCGTCCCGAAAAGTGCCATTTACCGTTACTCAAGCTAACGTTAAAAAGAAAGTGGGGGGGAAAAAAACCACACACACAATTTTCAAAACTTCCCACAAAAAGACAGCTTTCTTCTCAGAAGCGAAATATCAGATTTAACCGGCCAATCCATCACTCCTAAAAAAAAAAAGAGAAACAACTTCTTCCTCAGAGCGGTAGATAAATTGGTCCTTGTACAGTAACTTCTTCAAGCTGCTCAACTTTTCTTGGCGACGCTGCGTTTTCCATTCATTATTGTTGTGTGATCCTGATTAAGCTGTTTGCCGTCGCATCCACTCAGAGGGCAGGGTTTCTTTCTTAGTCCCCGCCCATAATGACTCACGCTGCTCCTATTGGCTCCAGACGTGTCAGTCTTCGTCTTCTTCCACGCCCTTCACATCTGTAGGCGCTGGAGTCCTGCCGTCAGAGGTCTGCCGGCACTTTGCTGCCATCTGTTGGCAAAGCAGGAGTAGGACATAGCGACAAAAACCAAAGGTTATTATTTTTTTTTTTATGTGATCTTTATGGTAGCCTGCTTGACGTTTACTGTATTTATAGACAGCTTTTATTTAAATAAACCATGTACTACAGTACAGGGATTGGCCTTTAATTTCTGTACAAATACAAACAATTTGTTGATTTTTAAAGCAGCTTATAAAGCAGTTTCAATGTATTCTGAGAAGAAAAAAAAACAGGATGTGGGACGATTGCTTTAACTCATGAGTACTACAGTACATAGTATAACCTTTAACTATTGATGTTAGTGAGACAAACTTTCCATCCCTCCAGGAACAACAGATGAAAATTAGCCTATTGGCTAATTCTTGTGCACTTACAGCAATGTTAATTAATGTGTATAGGCCAGCCAAATAAATAATTAAATTACATTAAATTCATATGGTAGCCTATACATTGGAAAGCTATTCCTACTTCTTGACATTTTTTGCAGTTTGTGGCTTCAGAAGTAAAAACTTGAATGTAGTTAATAGGAAATTTACTGACAAAAAGTACCAAAAACAGCAATTTTATTTTATAAAGTGCTTAAAAACATCCAATAGCTGAAAAAAACCTACAAACTAAAAAAAAACAAAATCAAAAGATAATGCATAAGAAACACTTAAAAGAAACAATAAAATCTATTTAAAACAAAAACTAAGTCTCCCTCGTGATAAAAGCAAAGAATAATAATATGTTTTAAGCCAAGTTTAAAAGGTAGGCAGTGAAACAGCCTCTCTTCTGTGCAAGGGCAGATTATTCCACAATTAAGGAGCAACAACAGAAAAGGCTCTGCCCCCTCTGAGCTTCCTCTTAGACTTTGGTACCTCAGTAGTGGGACATGACTGGGGAAAAAAAGAAAAACAGTGCATGCTTTTCAAGATTCTTCCTCAAATAAACATGTATCCAGTTCCCTTTGATACCCCTAAATAAAACCCCAGTTGTTTTCCACATAAATATTCTCCACCTTGTGTCTAATTTAATCTCAGTACTAATACAAACAATTTGTTGATTTTTAAAGCAGTTTATTAAGCATTTCAATGTATTTTGAGAAGGGAAAAAAAACACAACGAGGGACGATTGCTTTAATTCATGAGTGCAAACTTCTAAACTAATCAACAAATTTAGCTGATGCACAGTGATATGTTCCAAGTATGCTAAAGCACAGTTTTACAGTTCCAACGCAGTACAATAATCTTCTATCCAACTCCATAAATTAACTTTTTGCGTCCCATACAGACAGTGGTGAACAATAGCATGGTCTTTACTTGTGCAGATTGAAAAATCGTAGGCATCATTGAAAGCATCGGTACAACAAACACTTAAACACAGAGAGAAGCATCGGTTGCTGTAACACCAGCACTCTGTAAAGGTTGGTCTTCCTGAAAGCACAGTGATTTTGACTCAGCTTACAGCGGCGCACCTCTGTTTTAGCCGAGGACCTTAAGATTTGTAATACTCCGATTTAGAAAAGTAACATTCAGAACATATAAAACTTCATCTTGAACACATAAACACTGACAAGCTGTGCACAGTCTCGTAATACTTAAGGCAATAATATAAACATATATAAACAGAGAAATGTTTGGAATTGCTTTAAGACTGTAAAATATAACATTTAAGGAAATCTCTCAAATGTGTTTGAGGTTGTAAATCTTTGAAACACAGTTTCACCACAGCTTAAGGCCATTTTTTTTTTTTTTTTTTAGAAAAAAATAAATAGATTCAATCCAGATTTGTGCATCTTTTAAAACACATATACCACAGGTGTGTTGTGCAACCTGGTTGCATCATTATCAAATATCTAACTGGTGAAAATTTCTGTCCATGCAGAAGATAGTCCACAAATTCAAAGCTTTGAGAATCGTGAGCTCTCAGTTATTTTTCTACCAATAAATACTGATGGTTTGCGTTTCCGTGAGGCACAAATGTCTTTTTCTTTTTTCTGTTTCAGGTGATGGTGGAATATTTCATTGAAGCTGAATTACAAATGCACAAATCACAGAATCACAGAAGCAACACGGGGCTTATGTTAGATAGCGCTGGAAATGGGATTCCTCTAGGTGCTTTCTGCTACTAGATCATACCTGAAAAAACAGGAGAGGCAAGATGCAAGTTGAAATTTCAAACTAAGAAATGATATTTATTCAGCATTTGTTACCTTAAATAACAAGTCTTTAGGTATATGAATCAGTCTATTAATTGTCATTAATTAGTTCACTTTATATGATTAGTGAAATATTTATGAGCTTAAAATCTGTATAGATCTTTACCATTGCGTGACACAAGCCTTCAGGTCAATTTGGTCCAGATCCAGCAGCACCTGAGGAATACGAGAGGAAGCAAAAATAATCGTGTTATGATCACTACGACGGAGGCAAAAACAACTCAAAGTAACACTAAACCACAGTGACTGACTCGGAGCTGTTTAAAAGTACCTTGCCGATGAGCTCCTTCTCTCGGCTCATGAAGGAGCCGCTGTGCTTCACGGATAGATCCAGTTTTTTCTGCATGGACTCCTCCAGAGCAAAATCAAAGTCAAACCTGCAGGATGAAGGTAAAAGATCAGAGAAGTCACTTCTATCCATCCATCCATTTTCCAAACCGCTTTATCCCTCATGGGGTCGCGGGGGGTGCTGGTGCCTATCTCCAGCATTCACTGGGCAAGAGGCAGGGAGAAGTCACTTCTAATTCCACCCAATTATTTCCCTCTTTTTTTTTTACCTCTCATTGAACTCTGGATTGAGGTCCCTCTTCTTGGTGGCAGTTCGTCTCTTGGTTGTGGCCTTCTTGTCGGGCAGCAGGACAAAAGAAACGTACGGGTCGGCGCCGTCCTTGGAGCACGCTGCCAGGTTTCTGCGGATGTACAGGAAACCTGTTATTTTCCGCAGCTTGCTGCTCTGACAGGAAAACCTTGGTTTAAAATGGTAATAAAAATGGTGTAAAAAACCTGCAGGAGTGCACGATGATGAAAAGCCTGTTTTCCTCTGTAGAGTAGCCGATGGTAAGCTTCACCTGGCAAACTGAGTTGGCGTTATCGGTGACGCTTAAAGACAAGCAGACATTTGTATTTAAACAAAGCAAATATAGAGGAAAATTATATGAGCAGCACTGTTGCGGCAAGTCAGGTTTATGATAAATATGATGGGTTGACCTACATGGAAAATCCACCTCTGTGCTTCAGATCGAGATGGGAGGGATCCCATTTGGGCATGAATGTTTCTACGCCATCTCCACCTGCTCCAAGCGTGCTGCGACACAATGCTAATTGAGTGTCCAATACCTACGAAATTGAAAGAAAAAAAAAAATCTAGTTTTGACCAGCTTATTTAAAAAAAAAAAATCAACTCACAACGATTGTCACCCAAATTGTATCCAGTTATACGACATCCAATTCAGTCCAACTTCTGTTCAGATCATTCCAATTTGGTCTAATTCAGTCCAGTCAGATTAGGATCTATTTGTAAATAGAGTCCATTTTTTTTCCTAATTGTAATACTATATAGTTGATCCTTCACTACTGGTAGGTAAATAGTTAGCAAAACATTAAAAGCACTGGGGGACTTTCAAAGGAAGGGAAAACAGAGAGCGTACTTTTACTTACTGGCTGCAATTCCTTAACGGGTATGTCAAGAATTTAGACAGAACCCAATAATTCAACAAACTACACCATGTTTCCAAAAGTATTCACTCATCTGAATCCACACACATGTGAATGTGTGAGAAGTGAAGTGACTTCTCATTCTGACTCTCTAGGATTTAATTTGATCTTAGATCACACTAAACTGAAAGACCTTCCACCAGGTTTGGTTGGGTTCATTCCACCAAAAGTGCATTTGTAAGGTCAGACACTGATGTTGGACAAGAAAGCCTGGCTCACAGTCACTGTGTTCTAGATCAGGGGTCTTCAACAGGGGGTCCGCGACCCCTAGGGGGTCCGCGGAGGTACTGCATGGGGGTCGCGAAAGTTTTGGTTGATTAGACATTTTTTTATGTTTATGCATGCCAGTGGCACTAACAACCATCACTTATTTTCCTTTTCACATTTATGTTTTAAAAATGTCCATTTAAATAGCTTTTATGCATGATTACATGCAATTGACAGACATTGTTGATCTTGGCAGGTATCAGTTTATTGTGTTATGTTATGTTTATAAATGGCAGTGGCATGGCCACCCTACTCACTGTTCCTCACACATTTTTCATTTTTAAAAATAAAAACATGAATATATGAACCTGTGTATTATTTGAGTATCTTAGTATTGAATGCACAATAACAAGGTACATTTACACATGGCACTATAGGACCAGTTTGATATAACACAATTTTATACAATATATATAATTAGGGGGTCCCCGCTCCATCTCGCCATCAGTTTGGGGGTCCTTGGCCTGGAAAACGTTGAAGACCCATGTTCTAGATCATTACATTGTTACTCTAACAGGTTAAGGTTAGTCAACTTGTTCCACACCAAGCTCGCTCATCCATGTCTTTATGGACCTTATTTTGATTACTGGGGCGCAGTAATGCTGAACCAGAACGCCAATTGTTCTGCCCAAACTGTTCCCACAAAGTGGGGAACATCAAATGTTCCCAAAACGGCTTGTTATGCTAAAGCATTCAGATCTCCTTTGATTTGACACAATGCAGTCCAGCAAGTGCTTTTATTATACCCCTGCTGACACGGAAGTGATCTGCAGGGATCACCCAATAATGTTGACAGTATAATATATTTTATTAGGGACATAAACTGGAAGTCATTTGTTGGAAAGGGGAAAAATCAGACTCTAACTCACAGTTACAAGGCACACATCTCTAATCTCATTAATTACACTGGGGTATATGCAGTAAGGCTATTATCATACAAATAATACACTACCAATGCTACACTAAAACGGGGCTAACCACTACATACTTGATGAACACAAGGAGCATTTACCGTGGTACTCAAACAACTGCAACTGAATGTAAACTGTGAATAAAAAAACAGAATTCATTCAGTCATTTACTACGACTTTCAACTAGTTTGAAACCTTCATGGTGTCAGAGTTTTGTTCTGGACTAAGGTCAGATTAACGTTTTGCTGTATTTATAATTATTGTATAAGAACAAAATTGCGCTCAGTGACAAGCGTTTTCAAAGTGTGCAGTAAATTTCACAACGTTATTAATATTTTAACTTTATTGCCATTAGATGATCACAACTAATATTCAATTCCCAGTGATTTCTCTGGATAGGTCCAATATCTCTAAAGCTATTATGAAAAATTAGCTATAATTCAAAGTCAGGCATTTCTGTGGTACCTTGAGAGTGACTCTCAGCAGGATCTGACTCTCTGGCAGTGCTCCATCCAGATGGAACCACTGGTCCAGCACCAAGTCCGGCTCAGACAGCACCTCCCTCAGAAGGACTGTCAGGGACCCCAGAGTCTGGCCCCAGCTGTGAGACAGCTAGGGGATAACAAATTCACATTGTTAAAACTCTTGATTGTGTCTTTGTGAAACGTCGGATCAGAAGCAAAAGAATCTTTCTGCTTTACAGACACGGTTCCTGTGAGGGTTTTTTTCTCTCACCTTCACCGTGAGCGTTTCATCTCTGGGGTCACGAACCAAAAAGTGAAATGCCTCATCCCATCGAGGTGATGTGGATCTCTCACAGATCTGTGAGAAGCAACAAAGGAAACTTTTACAGCTTTCCATTTTGCTTGCTTTTACTTTTGTAAAAGTAATCCTACCTTGGTTTTGTACGAAACGTTCTTGAGTGTGATCTCCACTCCAGCCTTCGGCTCTTTTCCGTTCTTCTTCAGCTGAAAACGGCACAAAGGCTTAAAAGTTATAAAACGACCTGCAGGCGAATCCCAGAGTTTTACGCGGCGCGTCGGCAGCTTAAAAGAAGAACTAGACCCTCAAAGACTGCAGTCTCACCGGCAGGCCGTGAGCTCGCTCCACGTACACAAACAGCAGGGCCGCCGATGGCACCACCTTGTTTTGGTACGTCTGCTGCGACTGATACTGCAATACCTGAAACACACAACAGGAACGGGGAAATTCACCGCGCCGCAGAAAATTTGTGGTTAAACCGACACTGGCAGTGAATACAGGAACATAAACAGAACAATTGGCGTGAAGTACCTGAAAAGAGAAGTTCCCTATCTGCTTCTCATTGTATCCTGTGTGTACATGGGGATCTTTTGAAACAATCAAACCATAGACGGCGGAAACCAAAACCCTCCTCTGTTCACCAGCAAAGTGTTGTGCTTTTGTATATCTTGAGTAAAGGGGATCGTAAGCATCTTACCTGCTCCAGTCTGGGAATGTCGTTCACCCTGGACAGCCACTCCATCACCAGGTGAACGCGACCTGACTTTACATCATTTAGAGTGTACCACTGGAACAAGAAAGGCACCAAAATGAGTGTGTTTTGATCTGAAGCGCTTTGCAAAAGTAGTCATGCCTCTGAATTATTATTTTTGGCACATTACATTTTATCGGCATACTATTTTAGATTTAGATTAGATTAGATTCAACTTTATTGTCATTACACAGGTACAGGTACAAGGCAACAAAATGCAGTTTAGGTCTAACCAGAAGTGCAATAGCAGCAAGTGCAGGATAAACAATGGTTCCATATGTACAGGACATGGGTTATTACTGAATAAATATAGAGATGGATACTATTATAAACAGAATTTTACTAATAGATTTGTCCTATGAGTATAATATATAGATAACTAGTATTGTGAACTAAATTTACAGCTGGATATGTACCGAATATAATATACAGGTGGATATTACTATAAATAGAGTTTTACAGATATACTATGCGATGGACCAACACAGAGATTGTGAAGAGAAGAAAAAAAAGGAATACGGCTGCGCACATCTAGAAACTGTTCTTTGCAAAACAGCTGAAGCTCAGCCAAACTGCATGGAGAGTGTTACAATACATATACTGGCCAGACTTTTCACGTTCTTGATTTTTTGGAAAACATGTTAAAAGCCATGTAAAAGTCACTTCAGAATTATTTGCTATTTTGATAAATCACATAAAATCTCAAAGAGATACATTCACATGTTTATAGTTGGGGCATTAGAAAATGTGAAAAAGTCCAACGGATTATGAATACTCTTTAACTATAGACACTAATATGGGGGAAATCTGTCAGATTAATTTCACGCACCGTATCAATGAACTGGGCGCTGATGATGTCTCTCAGGTTAAGCTTAAACCTGCAAACACAAGATTCAGCCACGATTTTATTCTCCATCCAGCACATTTAATTCAAGCCCCACCAACAAAACCAGAAGGTGTACCTTCCAAGGAAGTCATCCTGATCAATGTCCTTATCAAACAGCTCAAACTGGATCTCCTGACCTGGGAGCTGGGTCAAAATCACCTAAACGCACAAAAAAAAAACAGATCTTACAGCACCATGATTTTAGGGAATTCACAAAGTAAACCATTTGTCTAGGCGAAACATATTAAATACCTCATAAAGTTCATTCCAGACAGGATTGAGGTTCTCTTTGATGGTGTGGCTGCGGAAAGTTATACCGGCGACCTTGATCTTGACATAGGGGTCGCTCTTCCCTTTCACCATGCCCCCCATGAAGTTGTCCTTGGCTATCAGGTTTTGGGCCTCCACCAGATGGATTCGTAACACCCCCTGCACGCATCAGAGAACGACCACAGACGCTGTTACCAGAGCCTGGGGAAAGCATTGGGCTTCCGCACTGGACCGTCCGGAGAGAGAGAGCAGTTTCTTTTTTACCTCGGTTGCAAACTCCAGATCAGGGGTGGTGTTCTGCGGCCGCGACGGCTGAGGCTTAGCTAGCCCGCCGGGCCCTGTGGAGCCCTGGTTGGAGGTGATCTCTCCTGAACCCAGTCCGGATCCCGAGCCCGAAGGGGGCGGGGACGGAGTCGTGGGAGAGGCGTCATCGCTCAGCCACAGGATCTAGCAGGAAACAGAGAGAGGCTTGTTTGAGCAAAAGTACAAAAGCGCAGTTTCTTAAACACGTTCTATGGTGTAATCCTGTGTTTGTGTCCAGCGGGGTTTCATTTCTACCAATAAAAAGACCCCGATGGTTCATTTGACACTTTCAACCATTTTTGGTTTGAGTCTTCCTGTTAAATGTGCCTTTTCATGTGCTTTTAAATGCAACGAAAGAGGGAGTCTGTGGTGTGGATAAAATACAAACCCTTAGCACAATCTTGGCATAGAGGCGGCTGGCTGAACCCGAATTCTCCAGCTGGAACCACTGGTCCAAGGTGAGGTCGTGGCTCTCCAGGAGGCGGCTCAGAGGAATCGTCAAGCTGCCTAACGACAAGGCGCGGTCATCGTCCTTCACCTGACCGAAACACATCAACAGAAGAAGATTTCTCAGAGATTAAAAGAAAAAGATTGCATTTAATACATAAACAGGCACTAGAAATATTCGGTACGTGTGTGGAAAAATGGCTCACCTGAATGTCTATGTCTTGTTTACGAGGATCCTGAATGAAGAAAGTGAAAGCGTCCTCCCAAACAGGGCTGTTGGTCCCGTAGCAGGTCTGCATGGGCATGATGGTGATGTTGGTCAAGCTCAAAACTTAATACAATGCACTAAAACCAGTTACATTACATCGCTAAAGTATTCCTCCCTCATAACACTTTCCACGTTTTGTCACGATGCCGCCACAAATTCTTTGTGCTTTGCTCAGGACTTCATTTGGTACAGCAACACATAATAGTGCAAAACTGTAGAGCAGATGGAAAATGACATATGGTTTTTAATTTTTTTACAAATAAAAGTAAAAAAATGAGTAAAGACAGTGTGGTGTGCTGCATTCAGCTCCCTTTAGTCAATAATCTGTAGAAATACCAGTTGTTAGTGATATGTCTCTAGCAGAATTACACATCAAGAGACTGAAACCTTTACCCATTCTTTGTTGTAAAATAGCTCAATAGTCAAACTGGACATTTCAATTGTTTTTCAAGTCTGGCCTCAGACTCTTAATTGGATTTATGTCTGGATGTTCACTGGGTCATTCTAATACGTGAAGTTCCTTTGATCCAATTCACTCTATCGCAGCTCTGGAAGGACGTTTATGGAAGGTGAACCTCACCTTACATAAAGGTGAGGTTCACCTTTATGGAAGGTGAGACTACTGGAAGTCTTGCAGCTTTCAGCAGGTTTTCTTCCAGGATTTCCCCATATTTAACTTCATCTTCCATCTTCCTATCAACTCTGACACCAGTGGGGGTTCTAGCAGGGGGGCCAGGGTGGGGCCAGTGTTTTTTTACAGGGGCACAGAACAAAAGATTGGGGGGGGGGAACTTAACAGGTTTCATCGTTTAATATATTAAGTAAGCCAAAGAGCCAATTGTGGCTCTGGAACTGCAGGTTGCAGACCCCTGATTGATCTTTTCTCAATACAGCGGGAGCCTAATGTGAAACAGCTTCATTTTTAATTATTTTGTTATTTTATTATTGGGTAAAAACATAAACGAAAAAAAAATATATAACTGATCCAAATGACCAGTCAGTCATGGTGTCTTTGTCATCATTTATCATCCTAAGAAATGTAATATCATGTTTTTAGTACAGGGGCCATAACAGGGGCCAGGACCAGTTCTACAGGGGCACAGGGCCCTGTTGGCCCCTGTCTAGAACCGCCCCTGTCTGACACGCTTCCCTGTCCCTGCTAAAGAAAAACCTCCCCACAGCACGATGCTGCCACAGCCATGTTTCCTGTGGGAATTACAGGTTCAGGGTGGGGTTCAGTATTAGTTTTCCTCCACACGTATTGTTTTACACATAGGCCAGCTTAGGTTTCACCTGACCAGAGCATCTTCTTCCATACAGGACTTGGCCTTCGGTTAACTCTCTCTCCCTCTCTTTCTCTCTCCCTCTCTCTCTCTCTCTCTCTCTCTCTCTGTCGCTCTCTCTCTCTCTCTCTCTGTCTCTCTCTCTCAGTTTTTACTACCACTAACCGTAAGTGCTGTCTTTCATCCACACTTGAAAACTGGCTCAGAGCTTATCTGCCTAATTAGCTGAGTTTCTCTCCTAGATAATGCCCCAAAAGAAGTGATGTTCAACTTCTCTCGCATAGAAAGTACTCCTGGATCAGTGCTTCTTTGCTCTTTTTGTGTCTCTGCTCTGTCTTCTCTAACCCCCAGTCGGTCGTGGCAGATGGCCGTTCACACTGAGCCTGGTTCTGCTGGAGGTTTCTTCCTGTTCAAGGGGAGTTTTCCTCTCCACTGTCACTACGTGCATGCTCGGTATGAGGGATTGCTGCAAAGTTAAAGACACATGGCCAGCGACTGTCCACTGTGGCTACCCATTTATTAAGGAGTGAATGCTGCAAGTCAATGTCTCAATGCAATTTGATGGGTATCCTTAGATAGAAAACTTTTTAACCAATCTGTTTGATTTGATTGAACTGACTCTGTAAAGGGCCTTGGGATGACATGTTGTGAATTGATGCTGTATAAATAAACTGAATTGAATATATTTGTTATATTTTCTACATGGCTTGTGATACACTGCAAACAGGATGTCTTGTGACTTTCTCTAAAAAAAAGCTTTCTTCTCGCCACTCTTCAACAAAGGTCAGATTGGTAGATAGTTGTGAACAGCTTGTTCCACCTGAGCTGTAGATCTTTCCAGCTCCTCTAGAGTCACCATCAGTCACCTGGCTGCTTCTCTGACTAGTGCTCTCTTTGTCTTGTGCCATCATGTCCTGGTATGTTTGCACTTGTGTTGTACTTTCAGTTTTCCTGATGATGGACCGAGCAGAGCTCTGCGAGTGGTTGAAGGTGCCATGACATCACTGTATAAACCTTTGGTGTATTGTTTTATAACACAACCCTGGTTTAAATCTTTCCACAGCTTTCTCAGTGTCCTGTCTGCTGTGTTTGTCGGTCTTCAATCAGCTGCTTGTTCTCTAACAAACCTCTGAGACCCTCACTGAATAGCTGGATTCATACTAAGATTAAATTACACACATGCTCTATTCACTAATAAAGGGATTTCTGAAGGCAATTGCCTGCACTGGGTCTTACTCAGGGGTATCAGGTTTAACGGGGATCTTAATATAAATGCACACCACACTTTCTATAGTTTTATTTCTGTTAACAAAATCAGAAAACCATGTATAACTTTCCTTTTACTTCCATGATTACCTACTACTTCGTGTGGCTCTTTCACATAAAATCCCAATAATGCCCATTGTGACAAAATATGAAAAGCTAAAAAAACAAAAATGTAAAGCCCTGTAACTTTAAAACATTACCTTGCTTTCTTTAGTTGTGTCCTGAATAGAAATCTGCACCATTGGGCTCGGATCCTTGTTCCCTTTCCTCATCTGTAACATTTTAAACGCATCCAAGTGGGTTAAAAGGTCAGAGATTCAGCTAACAGCACAATGAATGACGTAGCGACAGCGACGGCTTACAGGCAGCTCATAAGCTTGGTCCATATAGACGGCGAGGATGGCAGCAGACGGGGGATCAGTTGTCTTTGCTGTCAAGTTCTGGTTCTTCTGTATCACCTATGGTAAAAACAAACAAAAGAAAAACAAAGCAGGAATATGTTAGAGTTGATTATGCAGTCAGTTTCAATATAAGAAAAAAAGGGAAAAAATATACAGTATTGCATCTGGTAATGCATAAAAAACTAAAAGTAGCTGCAAAAAACAAAACAAAAAAAGAAACAGATTCATTGTTTGAGCTGCACTGTGGCTTCACCTCGCTTAGTCTGTCAGCAGAGGACAGCAGAGAGAGCCACTCCAGCCGCAGGTGGACGCTGCCAGATGGGGCGTCCCTCAGATTGAACCACTGCGTGCAAGAGTCAGAAGGCTCGTTAAAAACACACATTTCTCCCGGGAGACTGATTCTGCTGCTGTCTGATCCTGCAAAAAAGCCTGCAAGTGGTGAGATCACAAGGAGGCGCATGGTGTCTCCGGCGTCACATGATAACAGGATCACTGCAGTCTGACTCAGATATTTTCTCAGAGCGAGACAACGCCATTGACTGTATGCTTCGGTTCTGATTTCTGTCTGAAAGCAGAAATACTTACGTCATCCACAACTCGGGCCTTTTTCACAATATCCAGATCAATCTTGGCCCTAGAAGAAAAATGTAAGCGACAATGTGAGCAGGAAATCAATAAATGAAAAGTAAAATCAGCCAATTTCTTAGTTTTTGTTTTTTGTTTTTCTTGATGGTCTTAAATAGAATAGCAAAAGCAGGTGTGAAAATGACATGAGATGCACACGGAAACAGAGAGATAATGAGTGAGAATGAGTAAGCTACCTCCCCAGGAAGTCATCCTGGTCTGGGTCTTTGTCAAACACTTCCACTTCCAACTCCTGACCAGGTACTTCATGGACAATAACCTGACACACACACACATACGCACATACGAACACCAAAGGACAAACACCAAACCAACAACAGATACACAAATATTGATAACTTTGCAAATGGCATAAGAAACACAAGCAAAGCGAACACAAACCAAAATGGCGAGAACACGTCACCATAATGCCCAAAACAAGTGAATAATTCAGAACATAGGTTTCAGAACGTGTCCCTGAGTCAAACAGCATCTTATCTCAGAAACAGATGCTTCCTGTTGCCAAACAGGGAGATTGCAATCTCCACAGAGCTGTTTATCTTTACGGTAACTGGAGCGTATTGACTATCAAAAACCTGAGCTCACTCCTAGCAAAGCAGGGACACCAACATGAAGCCAGAACTGTTGGCACACAAACAGCGAGGAGGCGCTGAACTCATAATATCAAAGCGAGCCCGCAGGTCCCTTGTCGTGCTTCAGGTGCACTCGCTTTACCTCGTACATCTCCCTCCACTGGGGGTTCAGGTTGCTGTCCACGTGGTGAGAGGTGAAGATCTGGGTCCCCACCCTCAGCACGGCGTACGGGTCTGACTTCCCATCGATCAGCCCCTTGATGACAGTGTCCTTGGCTGTTAGGTCCTCAGCTTCCAGCAGGTGGATACGAACGACTCCCTAACATAGCAACATGCACACAGACAGAAAATTGCAAAGCAAATCACAGTCAGCATGACTCCAGGTTTCTGCAGAAACCCACTGCGCTATGAGACATTTACCCTTGGGAGAGGAGAGCGAAGCTGTGCCACGTGCAGGTCATTCACCAGCGGGATTGTGAGACGGTTGGGGAGCACCAGGTGGGAAGCTATTGCATCCATTATCATGGTGTCTGACATGGCGCTGCAAACGAATGCAAGCATGGTGATATAACACTACTGTTAAAGACGAGAATCAACAGCATACAGAGCAGGCCAAAGGCTGTATGAGGCCCTGAGCAGTCTTAACATGGGGCCCCCCTCTAGTTAAGCCAACCGACCACCACAGCACCACTGACCACCTCTTGTAGCGTCCATTCTGGATCACCTTTGAATCTACATTCAGCACAACTTGTCAGTTCACAAGAGGGAAAATGTTGAATTAAAATTACCATAGAAAATGTTTTGCTTGACAAATACATTTTTCCCCCTATTATTCACAACATAAATAGCACTTTGAATTAAATGCTTATTTTAAACATTTTAAATATCATTTTTTTTATTAAAAACTATAAATTCCATAAGGCTTTCATTAGCTCAGAACATTGCATAAGTAAAATAAAATAACCAGGCTTCAAAGCCTATATTTCATTCTTGTTTGTTAAGTAAACAGTGAATTTAGGAATCAAATACAGGTTTTTTTCAGCTGTTGAAATGGTTTTAAGTGGTTTGTTCTGTCGGTAAATGTTTGCATAAACTATTTCTTGATTGTGAAGCTCATTCAGCAACAACATATTTAATACAGATGAAATATGTAGAAAAGAAAAGGTTTTCATCCATCCGTTCTCTAAATCTTTGCAGGGTAACGGATGCGCTGGTGTTTATCTCCATGGGGCCATTGGGTGAGAGGGATGATGAACACTGTTAGTTTATTATTTGTTGAAAAAAACAAGGGATTCTAAGATTTAAGAGTAGCAGTGAGGTGCTCAAACTTCACATATTCTGGCAACCATATTAACATGTCACTGCTAACAGTCCAGACTGTTTTTTGTAGAGTGCAATGGAGATCAAATTGGATTACTCCATTGGTTATCTGTATGTTCCCATAGAGCAGAGAGAGAGAGAAAAAATTGTGTATAATGGGTGACGTATGATGTATAAAGTATAAAGTCTATAGCAGCTCTGTAAAACATAAAATCAATACTTTAAAGTAAATTACGAAACAACAAACCACTGTATGCTCAAATTTATGACTCATTGTTCAGTTACCACAACATATAATCCCTGTGATGAGGACCAAGACTGGTCATAAACTATTAGTACTTTAAATACCATGTAAAATAAATGCCTTTTAAATAGCTTTTAAACTTCATCCATGGTGCGACTTTAAGCATTTTTTCTTTTCTTTTGGGCTGCTTATTTTTTCCTTGTTTTTCCACTGGAACGTTTCCAACCTGCAAAAGGTTGGCCATGAAACGACCAAATCTGGAAACATACCAAAGTGGCAGTGCTCAGTATACAAAAAAAAAAGAAAAAAAAGAAAAGAAAAAAGAGTCGGTTCATTAGTGTGGAAACACTTTGACATGGCGTGATCTATGAGCAACAAGCACACGGAAAGTGGCTGAAATTTATGGAATATAGTTCAGATTAAAATACTAGAATAGGATGTTTCAATAGATGTGTCAAAAGGTGAACAAATTTGTGTGGCCTAAATAATTATTTAATAATTAAGCTACGCTACTGCTTCTAATTTTCGGATTGCATTTATTGTTCAGAATGTAACAAAGTATTTATTTTGTGACTTAGCGCTCTTATGTTTCAGATATATTTTGACATATTATTATATATTTTTGTATTTATATTTTAACTGTTTCTTAAAGTCACATTATGTTGCAATATTAATGCACACAGTGTAGAGGCAGCTACTAAATGGCTTAATTAGGGATTTCATCTTGTCTTTTTTCATCAATAGTTTGGGAAACATAGTGGAAGGGCTGTATGTCACTTTCACAGACTTTGCACAACATAAGGGAGCTCTGAAGGAAGAGCTAAAAAAGTGAACTCAGCGTCGGCCTTCGGGGACCATAGATATGTTCATTTTGATAGTCATTTTTAAATTGAGCTGCTTGACAAGAACAAAAAGAAGCACATTAGCTAACCTCTTGTTGGACTGATAGAGACTTTTTTTTTATTCTCAGCTTTTCTAGTGGTAGGATAGTTTGCACCTTCACTTCTCAGTTATCTGTTTGTCTGAGTAACTCTCCAACTCACATGGATAAAACCAGAAAACACAAAGACCGACGAGCAGCTAAGCTTGAAAAACTCACTTGAGACCGGGGATGTCCAACAGATTAGTAAGTCCTGTCCAGTTGATGTCCAGTTTCTACAAACAGCACCCAAATGAGAAAAGACGTGTGAATAACGCGTCTCACTAAGATATGAAAGCAGGGCAAAAGTGAGAACACTCACAGGCCTGCGAATGAAGAACATGGTGATGGCTCCAACCAGCGGCACATCTCCGATCAACGGCTCTAGGATCACACGCAGCTTTCCGTGGAGCTACAACAGAAAGTTCAGCTAAAATCTGGGTTTAAAAATCTAATAATTATTTTCAACATGTGGAAAAGGAATATTAATAATAAAAAAACACTCCTGTACCTGGACTCCTTTCACCCCAGCTTTGCAGAAATACTTTTTAATTTCAACATTTATCTCCACGTCCCCGGCGTAGCTGTGACACAAAAGAGGTTGCAAACCTAAAGATAAATATTTAACTAAGAGAAGCAGCCCACAAGTGTTATGGTAGAGCTGTTTTCTTTGTAAACAAAAGGTCTGCCGTAAAAAAAAAAAGCGCACTTCTTGGTAATGCAATTCAAGGAGGTTTTGGTCTTTAACAGGAAAAGCTGGAGCCATGCTTAAAATGACAGATTAAGGAACGATGCGGTGGATTACCTGAGGTACAAATCCAACATAACTTGTCTTTTATCGTTTTCTGTGTGAGCCTTTACACCAACCAGCTTCAGGGCCTGTGAACACAACAGCAGCCTTCACAAAAAGCAAACCTAAAAGAGCTTTTTATACCGTTTTATTCACTGAACCAAATAACATCATTTGCTCTGGGTTGATTTGCTTATATACCGTGTGACCATATTTGTGAGAATGTGTGCCCTTAGGCTACAGACAGTTTTGATGTTCTATCCATGTTTGTTTATATTAATGAGTGTAATTGCAATATAGTTAGCTACACATCAATTTCAAGGTTTTAAGGCCTTGTGGACTTGAGGGGGAAAAAAATTCCAAACAGCATTTTAAAAAGCTCCTTATATAAATCAACTCTAGAAATATGGGTGGCCATTAGGTACAAAATTTAGAATGCGCTTAAAAACCATGTGATCAAACTTGATCACATTATGTACTAACATTTTGCACACAAACAAGGCATTTATACAAATCACTAAAAACTTTTTATACAAACTCGTTAAATCCCTTTCTGCAAACCAATAAAAAGCTCTCACACAAAATAGAGAAAACTAGCTTTTACTAGTGTGTGTGTGTGTGTGTGGTTTTCAAAACAATATGCAAGAGTTTTACGTGTTACGTAAGTTAATTCTGATTAATTACCTTGGTGGCTCCCCTAACAATAGAAATGTCTTCACCCATAAACAAAAATGACCAGAAATATTGTACCCATGCCTTGCCTATAGGTGGCATATGTTAAAAACAATGGAGGCGTGGAGCATGTGGCTAGGGCTTGCCATGATGGTGCATTCTCTTTGCCCTTGGATATTTTCAGATCACAGTCAGAAAAAAAACAATAACGTCCCAGAAAGTCCGAATTGTGACTTGCCCAAAATCATTTCTGCACATTTGAAACAAACTAGAAGTTGATATATACTAAATGGTAAATGGTAGATGGCTTGTACTTGTATAGTGCTTTTAACTAGTCTTGACGACCAGTTCAGTCATTCACACATTCACACACAGTCAAACCATTTAAAATCTTAGCATTACTGAAGACTTGTAAGCCTGTTCTAAAGTGATGACCGCTGCATGCATATTAAGCCGTTTAGCACACCTTTTCTCCTAGGTTGACCTTAGTGAAACTGAGGGTCTGCAGATGAATGCTTGAAGCTCGGATGGCAGGAGCGATGGTTTCCACCAGCAGCTTCTCCAGATACTGGCCAACAAAGGGCCAGGCCTGCTGCAGGATCTGCGCGACAGAGCACGTGGCAATTTGTCATGCTTGCTGCACTGATCCAAGCAATGCAAAGAAAACATTCAATATAATTTTGACAAAGGTGCCTATAATAAATTTGCATCTATTTTTTTAGATGAAATTATACAAAAAAGTCCCCATGCCATTATTGCAATATACCTTATATCCTTGCACAATGGCATCACAGTCATTTTCTCTATACTGTCAACTACAATGACAGATGCCTGACCGTACGTTTACTGGTGCGAATTATCTGCTGGGTGACACATCGGGAAGCCTGGAGTAGCCCGGCAGCCCAGGTGAAAAATGAGTCCCATCATCTATCTGTCCTACACGTAGGGCGTCTGTTGCAGACTTCATTACAATTTCACCTCAAGCTCAGCACTCTCCGTTAATAGTATTCATACTCACGCTTGCCCTGCCCTGTAGTGACGGCACCGACAGAGACAAAGAAGTTGCAAAATGAGCTGAACACTCTCCCTGCCTCTTAATTACACTCGCAGACAATCCCCCGTCGGACAGAGAGGCAGCAGCAGAAGAAGGTTCGCTTACAGTCCACTTGTGGGTACTTTGCCTTATTAATAAATGTGAGGCATTACTGCTGCTGCGGTTGGGAGTTACTCAAGTGAATCAGGAACGCTTCCAATGCCGGATGGAGCAGAGCAATCCACATTTACGCAGATAGCTCGTTGAAAAAGATGAAAAGTACGTATCGGACAAAGGGAAGAAAACATACCTTGTTTAGCCACTCCACTTTTTCCACATCTGGGAAATTGACCTGTAGACGAGAGTATTAGAAATGAAGTAAAAATAAACCTTGAATTGGTTCACACGCAAAGTTCAATGTATTTCCGAAAGATTGTATCTGCTGGTCCAACGCAAAGCAGTGAAAGACTGTTTAGTGTTCAAGACAAATTATACATGGCTTACAAAATGTTTTACAATCTGAAAGTGTGGCAAGCATTTGGATTCAGCCCTCCTCAGTCAATACTTTGTAGGACCATCTTACCAGATGGACCAGATGACTTTTGGGAAATGCAATACAAGCTTTGTACATTTAGAGATCGAACTATTGCCCATTCATCTGGACAAATCCCAATCAGATTTAAGTCTGGATTTTGACAAGGCCATTCCAACACATACATGTGCTTTGATCTACACCCTTCTACTGAAGGTCTGGCTGGATGTTTAGAGGTGTTGTCCAGCTGGATGGTGAACCTCCACCCAAGTGTCAGTTTTTTTTGCAGCCTCTAATCAATTAATTTCCAGTATTGCCCTGTGTTTGGCTCCATCCAGCTCCTTATCAAATCCCTGTCCCTGCTGTAAAAAGGCCAACCCACAGCATGATGCTGCCACCACCATATTTCACTGCAGGGATTGTGTGTGCAGCGTGTAAAGAAATCAGGCAGATCATGAATGATTTCCTTCTACTTTACAAAATATAAACTCTACTTCGCATAGTGAAATATAAAAGAATCAATCTTTTAAATATAGGACACACTGCGAGGAAAAGGTCAAATACTGCCTTATTAATTTTAACATTAATAGAGTGAATAGAAGATCATTTAGATTAATAATCCATTTCCGTTCACATGCATTTTCTTTGAGCGGACTTACATCCACAATAGAAAGAGTACATGATTTTAAACACGCTAAACTAAACTGAGAACTTCTCAGGAAACCAAACAACCTCAGAGATCGTGTATCACCTTATAAGATCAAAACACACACAAACACCAGCTGAGCACACACACACTCCTTACACAGCTTCTTCCACTATCTTGACAACATATGGTGATCATGGTCTCCACTGCGCTCATCCTGTTTTAGGAGCCCAGAAAGATCACATGCTGTTTCACAGAGGCAGAGAGAAGAAATTAAAAAAACTGGATGTATGTGAAAGGGTCCATACATTTGGCTATGTGTTCAGTGCCAACGCGTCTAAATGCATAAAACAGTAATAAACCACGCAGGTGAGCTCCAGCAGCAGATTAACTCGGATCCCACTCGGATCAAAAAGGCAGGCGGCGGAACCTGCAGGGAAGGATCCCCTTACCCAGGGAGGCAGATCCCTCCTGGCTCTGAAGAGCTTCTGGGTGGTGAACTCCCTCTCGTTCTCCAGGAGGTACATGGAAGACCTGAGCCTCATCTCCTTCTCCAGCCGGCTGTGTTTGTATCCTATGTAGATCATCAGCCCGAGCAGCACCAGGCTCACGCTGAAGCCGTAATATCCGGCCAGGTAGACCGGGAGGAGAGCGGCGACGCATTTCGCATACGACCACAGGACGCTGACTGCGCCCTCGCCGGGGGTCTGGCTCGGTGAGGCCGGTGCTGCCGGTGCTGCTGGTGCTGGAGCTGGAGCCGGGCCGCGGCTCATCTCCGCGTCCGCGTCCGCATCCACGGCGGGCATGCTGAGATCCCGACGACTTAAACCTATAGCTGTCGGCCTGTCCTCTCTCAACTTCTCCGCTTCTGGCGCAGAGAGGCGACGCAGTTTAATTACAGGAACGGAGACATGTCTGCGGGGCTATGAACGATTCCTCTGCGCGGAGCTCCGCCTCGGCTCGGCGGCGAACTGTTCCGCGTCCGATCGTTTGCGCGGTTGCCCTGGAAGAGCTGGGGCGAGCAGAGACCGAGACCCGAAGAGGGCGGGCTCATGCTTCAAGCCCTGCATCAGATCAGGCGTACTACTCAGACCCTGGCATTAACTTGTAGCGTCATGTGCCGCTGTCGGCCAGAGCGCACACGCAGAAATGCGAATATGTTACAGCTGGAGACGTGGGAGGGGGGGCAACTATATTGTAGCAATTTAAACAACGATTTAAAAATAAAATAAAAAAAACATCTGATCAAAATATAGAGAAGCAGCTCGACCCGCTATATTTTCAACACAGCTTGTCAGTCAGGTTAAATCCTCCGCTGTGCGCAGGCGCTCATGCCCACTGCAGCAACTTTACAGCAGCACCAACAGGTTCATCCATGGATACAGAGATGAAACACGTATGAATTCATCACACACACGTGTGTGTGATGAATTCCCCATGACGTAGTTTAGTAATCCCTGATCCTTTTTGTCCATTGTGGCTTACGGCCTGTCAGATCCCAACATGCAGCTGATAAACGATGTAGAATATTACATAAAAACCAATCAGAGTGTTGTATGCAGGCATATCGTGGAAAGTTGAGTAGAAGGAAAAAATTGGGACGGAGGAAGGTGCACAAGCAACAAGGACGACTGCTTGAAAGACGTGATTTAAAACTGAAGTAAATTCTGCATTTAATTTGTAACCCAAGAGCCTGGAGGAAGAGTGGAAAAGAAAAATAACCCAAGTTGGTTTCCACGGTCGGTGATGATTTAAGGAGCGATGTCACCTGCCGGTGTTGGTCCGCTGTGTTTTATGAAGTCCAAAGTCTGCAGCAGCTGCCTACCAGTGAAATTTTACAGCACTTAATGCCTCCCTCTGCTAACATGCTGGTTACATTTTCCACTAAGACTTGGCACCTGCCCCACACTGCCAAAAGCCCAAACACCTGGTTTAACAGTCATATGACCAACACTAGTGGAAGGCTTTTGGTTGTATTTTAATTTCATGGCTGCTGAATGAAATCAAAATATGTGTGATGATGAGTGATTCTGCCCCCCTTTACCATATAACAACTTTACTGGCAGTTATTCTGGATTAGTGTGAGTTTTTGACTGTGCAATAACAATCACCGAGCACAAGAAGCCATGCCTGCACTGATGGGATGGTAATGACTATGTTATTACTGTTCCTGACTGGCCAGCAAACCGGCCAGACCTAAACGCCATCCAGAATCTATGATGTATTGTGAAGAAGAGGATGAGATACACCAGACCCAACAACACAGAAGAGCTGAAGGTCGCTATTGAAGCAATAGCCTCTCTGCAGACTCACAGTCTGGTATACCCTCAAGGCCATTCTGGAGGCACATGGATGAATTATTCAGTAGGCTGACATTTCTGAGTTGAGAATCCTTTTTTATTAGGCCCGTGTTGCAAATTATTGTTGTTGTTTGTGTTTTTTGTTATGGAAGTCATAATCACCTAAATAAATAAATAAATAAACACTTGAAATCTATCACTCTATGCAATAAATCTATTTAATGATTTTATATTTCTAATTAAATCACTGAAATAAGCTAACTTTTCACTAATTTACAGCAAAGCACCACCAGTATAGCTGCAGTATGCACAGACCAGCATCCTTCCATCGTATCCAAGCTGCAGCTGAGCCGCCATCATGGATGCAATGTTTGCACGAAGAGAGGACAAAGTGACAGAGCGTGCTGCAGAAAGTGTCATCCACGTTATTATAGCTTCAGGCTTCCCACATGGCTCTCATTTGCAACTGCACTTATGCCAACAAAACAGTCCCAGTTTGAAACAGCTCTGTTGTTTCCTAGTAACAGACAGCTTCCAGTATTTGCTCTGAGGGTGAAGGCTTTTTATGATCCATTGTGTACAGAGAGCACGCACTCGGTGAAGCAACACTAATAAAGTCATGTGAGACGCGAACAGCGCCTCGCCAAAGTTGAACATATTCCCTATCTTGTGATGTTAGCTATAAAGTTCACTTCTTTTTTTCTTCTTACGGAGATTGATACGTGCGTGCACTCACAAATCATGTCTTGATGGAAACGTAGCAAAAACAACATGATCGTAGCAAGAAACCCACAGAGGTCCTGTCTGGTGTTGGTCACACGGCGTGTAGGAGAGAGATCGATGGTGTGGAAGAAGGAAGTTCTGGTCAGATGAGACCTGAGCTGAACCCCTTGGCCTGCATGCGAAATGTCACATTTACCCTGAACACATCACCCCCACTGAATCTTGTTGGTCTGGTGTCGAGATGAGATCTCTGTGGTTTATGGTTTCCTGTAAAGTTCTCAGTAACTATCGAGTTGTTGCACTCTTTCTGTCTTGTGCAAGGTTCTATTTAAGGTTATAACATGTTTGGGAAAAATTGATTCACTGATCAAAAACACTTCTTTGGAACTGACTCTGTTGATGTTGAAATGTTGAGGTCCCTCAACACCTTACAGTTAAATTTAGTGATTTTTTTCGCATTGTTCCACATCACAATTGCGAAACTCAATTTATTTTATTGATATTTTATGTGGCAGACCACATAAACCAAACCTTGATGTGAAAGTAAAAGAGTACCTTGCTTTCATATATTTTCTTACAAATAAACTTACATTGCCTATGACCCTGATCACACCTTCTTCACTGTGAAACATGGAGGAGGTAGCGTCATACTACGAGGATAATTTGCTTGAGCGGGGAAATGGAAGCTGGTCAGAGTCGATGAGAAGATGGATGGAGCTAAAAACAGGACAATCCTGAATGAAAACCTGCTGGAGGCTGCAAAAGATTTGGTACCAGGGCGGGGAGTCACCTTCCCCACACAGAGCCAGGGCCACCATGTAGTGGTTTTAATAAAAGTATTCATGTGTTAGAACGGCCTAGTCAAAGTCTGCATCTAAATCAAAACCTATAACCTGAACTGAAGAATTGAGAATTGATGCATTTTGCAAAGAAGGAGCGAGAATTTGGTTTGCAAGGCTGCTATACCTTAAAAGGTCACAGCTGGCCGGCGGGGGGGGGGGGGGGGGGGGGGGTTGTTTTCACATTTTTGTTTGTAAAATGTGATGAAGTTACAATTTATTTTCCTTTCACTTCTCAGATATCCACACATTTGTGTTGATCTGCCACAGACAAAATCCAAAAAAAAAGTACATTGAAGTTTATGGTTGTAAAGAGAAATATTTCAAGGAGCCTAAATGTTTTTGCAACGCAGGTTTAGAGATTAAATGTATTATTGATATATGCTTCAAATGTGCAAAAAGTATATTTTCCATTCAGAATCTGTTCTTGTAACTACAAGTTCTGTATGTCGATTTGATTTGCGATAACCCTGTTTTGGTCACTGCCTTTATTATTTAGATTTTTGACACAATATTGTCCACGTGCATCACATGCCTTGCATACATAACAATGTTACTCTTCAGTTTTCATGCAATTTGACAACATCTTGCACACAAGACAATCCACTCTGCACCAGCTCTCAATGTTCATCCGCCCTCCTTCAGCAGTGTGGTTTCATACGTGTCGACACAGCTTCTTCTTTCTCATGACCTACAGCTAAATCTGCAGAAAACATACCTTCAGTGGTTACTGAAACCTCAAAATTCACACATTAGGAAAGAAACCTTTTTAATTAAAAACACATGATATTGAGGTGAAAAAATTAAATAAGCTTCTCTGAGCCACTGCAAAAGCAGAAGTGGAAGTCACAGGATTATTATAAGTCTGACATGTTGAAATGATGTGAGCTCTGACGGCAGAAAAGGTCGAAGTCAGCTCATAACTGGGTCTCATGCCAGTCAAGTGAAACCTTCGGCCTTTGGCAGAACGTCGTGACATTTAGAGTCAACAACACAAAAATATGTTTTGGGCTCTGGGAAGGTTTGCACTGCACTGACAAATGAATCCCCACTATTCATAAAGGGCAATATACATCTTTCAAGGAAACTATGTTCTATAAAAAAACAACTTTGGTCCCTTCAACGTGTTTCTTAAAACAGCGCCATCTAGTGAGCATTACCTTCCCTGCAAGCTGTGCTCAGTTGGAAAGTTAATTTTAAACTAACCTATCTATAAAAAGTCCGTAAGCTGTAAAACACCTGTTAAGATCCCACAGCTTGATGGATTATTTACGAAAACTAGGAGCACATGTCATAAGATGTATGCAGTAAATGCAAACTTGCTTTGTTTTGAATTTCATTTTGTCCACCGCAGAATACAAATTCATAACATAGATACACGTAAAAGCACCGGTTTGCAAACGTTATGTGGAATTACCTGATTATGCTTTAAAGCATGAGGTCCATAGAATCCTTCTGAGGTTAAAATCACCTCTGCTGTATACATGGAAATCCTCATGGTGTTAAATTGTGATGAAGATATTGGCCATGATAAACACACAGTTTCATCACCATTCATTCTGTTTTGTGGGTAAGATGTTTCCAAAGCTTTGGGATATTTATCCTAGCGTCTCTTGTGATTTATCAGATAACAAGCAGTGTGGGGGGAGCGGACTCCTCTGTGCTCCATTACGCTGGGGAAAAGATACACATTTATTGGCAAGAAATCTATTTTTCTTGAACCTTTTGTTTAGCTTTAATCTGATTTATTTAGTTATAGATTTTGGGCCAATATATAGAATTGTGGTAACTAGACTACCCTTAACAGAAAATCTTAAGGACCTTGGTGAGATCAGCATCTAAGATTTTCATTAACCTTAAGCAGAGTATTGCGGAGTTTCTCCTTTCATTCTTCAAAACAGCTTTTTCCTAACCCAATTATAGATATTATGACTCTTGCTTCAATAGATTCCATATATATATATATATATATATATATATATATATATATATATATATATATATATATATATATATACACACACACACACACATTTAATTTACGCCCCATTACTCCATTCAGGTCATGGGGGAGCAGAGTGGTAGTGCACATCTCCAGTGATTAAAGGTAGGATACACCTGGACAGGTCACCTGACCATCTAACAAGCACGCGCATTCAGACCTAAGGTCAATTAACCCAATAGAGAACTCAAACATGTGGAAAATTTGGGAAGATCATGTTGAAAAAAAAAAAAAAACCTAGCTGCGACTCAAAGCCAACACTCCTTGCTGCAAGGCACCAGTGGGGAAAAGTGAACCACTAACCCACGTCAATGGCAGCTTTTTACAATTTCATCCTCAAATTTAAGTTTGTGAATACAGTTGAGTGTAAAACTGCACCATTCTCAAAAAAAAAAAACTTTAAAACTGCCTAAATGTTGCTGCCTCCATCTTTACACCATTAACTTAACTGAAGGCCTCCTCATAAAGGAATAGAGTTCATAAGTGTGAAAAAAGTTGCTGTAGTCAACATTTAATTCTTTCATGACAGCCTTTTAGGAGGATGCTTTCACAGGTTTGGAAAAGTGAAATTTCTCAATTTTTAATGCAGACAGCTCAATTGTCTCCATCGTGTTTGAGCTGTCACTGTTACTTCAATCATGCAGAAAAACAAAATAACACTAGTATAGTGTGTCCAAATGTGACCTAAGGTCCAGTGTGGCAATATTAGGCTTTAATGACAATTAAAAAAAAACAAATCGAGATTTTTTTAAATTCCTGATTTTGTCAAAACCTTGAATATTCAAAGACATGGTTTCAGAATTATTGTCCGTCCGTCCGTCTTCTTCCGCTTATCCGGGGTCGGGTCGCGGGGGTAGCAGCTTCAGTAGGGAGGCCCAGACGTCCCTCTCCCCAGCCACTTGGGCCAGCTCCTCAGGAGGAATCCCAAGGCGTTCCCAGGCCAGCCGGGATTAGATCAGAATTATTGTCCCATCTATAAATCCAGTGATCTCTCCCCCCCCCCCCCCCACAAAAAAGGAAAAAACCCAATTTAAACTCTTACTGTAACAGCAATCGCATTAGTATAACCGTCTACACCTATATAAAAAAGTGGCAAAAAAAATGTATACACCATTTCTTATATATTTTATAAACCAAAACCTTTAATCAAAGTACAAACAACAACAAATGACAAAAGTAAAGGAATTAAGGTGGAGAAAGTCCATAGTGTCTGAGAGGAACAGCCTGCCGTCTTTCAGGGCCCGGATCATCTCCTCAGCTGCAGCTGACCTCCTCCCTCAGGCCTTCAGACATTAACACGGGCAGCTTCTGGTCCTCCAGCTCCTCTCGCTGGTGGCGCCATGCCACAGACACAGCGGACAGGACGCTTCACTTGGACCTCTGCCTCATCTTTCTCCTTTTGCGCTTCAGCCTGCACATGTAATTATTAGGAGGCAATGCGTTACAATTTACTCAAGACGCTTCACTATGCGTCTGACCAAAGTGCACCATGCGGAATCTCACCTGCGCATGCGCTTCTTTCTCCACTGCGAAGAAAACGTTTAAAGTCTTTTGTCAGTTATACTTTAGCATTGATTTAAATCACATTCATAACGAACACGGGTGAAATAAAACGTACAAGAAATAACGACTTTAACGGTACAATCTAACGCCTCTATATAAACGAATACTTCCTTGCCATGTTGGCTAGCATGTTAGCAACATTTCAAATAAACTTATCGCGACATGAAAAACAAAAACCACCAACCTTAGCTCTCATTTCGAGGGGTGAAGGCTGAAAGCAGAAAGAAAACGTCAATTCATGCCTTTTTGGAAAACGTATAACGAAGGATTGACTTGGATTCTGACGGCTACTTCTTTCACTTACCGAGAGCTAACGAACCGTCTCCACATCTAACGTCATATCATGGCGACGCCGCATTTAAATGAAATGTGACGTCAACAGTCAGGGACGCAAGATGACGACTGAAAGATGGGACATTGAGTTTTTCTTACCCTTAGTAGTAGCGGAAACAGGCATATATATATATATATATATACATTCAGATTTATATTGGATATATTTATTTACGTGACTGAATATGTAGAAGAGCAATTTTGAAAAACCTAGGAGCCAAAAGTGATGCCAAACACAGGCGTAAAAGCATAACACATTTCACCTTCCGAATCTAATAAATTTAGAGCCACAAATGTTACATGGCCTTTTGAAAAAGGATAACTTATACTGTTGGATAAGTATCTTATTTAGGAAATGTGTTCTCATTTTTATTAGAACCACCACTTTGTCAATTTATAGGTTTTAAAATGGAGAAAACCTTCAAACATCTGCAAAAAGAGAACAGGTACATTTTTCTCTATGGGATGTTGATATTTATAGAAAATTATGAGAGCAAGTGACAAGTTTAACATTATATACCTTCTTGTAGCAAATCCAAATTCAGAGCAAGCAAACGATAACTTTATTGGATAAGATATGCTCTTCCTCTGTTTTAATACGTTCATCACGTTTTTATAATAATTTGCCTTTTAAAATGTATTGGAACCCTTCTTTTATCAGTGTGGCAGTATTACAATGATAAAACCCGACTTGAAGCTTTATTTAAAAACAGACGGTGGGTGCACCACTTGAAATTTATTATGGATTTTAATTCAAATGGAGTCAAAAGTATAGATAAGGCTGAACAATGTCTGCAAGTTTCAAATAAGCCACACGCTCGTTTCCCTCAACTAGGTTCTGGCATAATTAGAACTGAATCGTGTACCTCTGATCTTACCAGAATTGGAAGTTTATATATAGCTTATCATTGTTGAATACTGCAATGATGATCTTTATTTTCCATTATACTGATGTCCCCGGTCCCTCAGTTATCTTAGCATTCCAAATATTGCATGCAAGTGGTCCTTGTGATTGCAATATTGCGCACAATGATATTGAAAGGTTTGTTATATTGTGGAGCCCCTAACTCCAGTGGTTGAAATCTGCACAAAGACAGCAGATAGCCGTAGATACAGGATTAAACGTAAGAAAAAACAAAGTGTCAGCAACAAGATGAGCTCGATAAAACCACATCTCACCCACCCCACTGACGAGCACTCTTAAAATAAACAAACAGGATGGTTGCTAAACGCAAAATGAGAAGTCAGGTTTGCTTTTTTGTGCTGAATCATGTTGATCTGGATGTCATGCTTTGGTTAAGACAGACGAGCAAACCTGACTTGTGTCCCACATGCAAGCTCTTGTTAAATAGCTGGTTTAACAGATTGAACTACAAGGCTGCAGGTATATGCCTAAAAATCAAGATTTTCCAAAAATATTCCAGGACAGGACTCCAGATCAACTCAAATCTGTCGCTGCTATTCTAAAGACCGCAGTGAATGTTTTCCATGGCATCTTTTAATATTAAAAATCATGTTAACTTGTCTCTATTAAAACTCTCACAAAAAAAAGAAAGAAACCACAACAAGTGCAAGATTGATGTCAGGTGGTCATTTTATTGTTTCCAAAAATAGTCTCTGAAACTAGGATTTACAAAAGCGCCCAACAATCTAACAGGTGTGGAGTTCTGGTGTAAAAACAGACGAGCGTCACCAGAGGACCGAAAGCCGAAACCTTGGCAGGAGTTTGAACCGTCCACCGCCGAGCAAAAGGAGGTTTTCCGCCCGACGGGAGCGTTTAACGGCATGACAGGTTTCCAGGAGTCACTTTTAGAAGTTGAGAGTTGTCTGCTGTAAACTCACACAATGAACAAGAGCACAGACCTAAAATGATGGTAGTGTGAATGCTGAGATTGAGCGTTATTCATCAGGAACAATAAAAGATGGGATAAAATTGTGTATGCCAATGACTCTGTCCACAGGTTAATAATAATTTCAAAAGGCCGTACCACCTGTAATCCTCTAAATGCCACATCACATCCTACACGCCGGCTCAAACCGGTTGCATTTCCCCGCATCTTTCACTGTCGTAACGGTGGAAACTGAAGGGAACGCTGAGAGAAAGCGGAATGGTGAAATATGCCCTCATCTAAGTGGGGAACTGGAGGCGCTCAGAGACAAATCTGGTTTTCGCCAACCGGTTTTCGTCTGCGTTGCTGTTGTCACCTCACTGGGAGCTTTTCTGGGGTAAATGTGCCTTCCAGGGACCAAAGCCAGATCGTCAGGTCGTTTTTTTTTTTTTTGTTTAGGATCACGTGTGGATGGAGGTGCCTGTAATGTAAAAGTCAGGTTTGTGTAGAATAAACGGGACTCGATGCCGTGTTTTATGTGTGTGTTTTTTTGTTGGGAGTGACAGAATTTCAGGAGCAGCTTCCTCCCAGACTGACATCAGAGGCGTTCACAGCAGCTACGCCCATCGAGTCCCTCAGACAGCCGGGACAGAAAGAAATGGTGACGTCTGTTCTTTGGGTCGTCGGGTTTCTGTCGCCGCTGACTGAAATCTACTCGGCAGCTTCGGTCTCCATCGCCTGTCCTGTGGCGTTCTCCACCGTCTTTGAAGCCTGTCGTGGCAGAGATGAAACCAGGTGTGGGCAAAAAGCTGGAAAACACATAAAAAAAACAAAAAAAAAACAACCAAAGCAGTCGGAAACTCACCTTCTTTTTCTTCTTCTTCTGAGCCTTGCGGCTGGCCGAGCTCTGGAGCAAAGCCTTTATGAAGGAAACACAAGCGGACACGTGAGGTAAAGCACACCGTACGCCGGCACACGGTGGAGGGGGGGGGGGCGTTTACGTCCCCGTCCAGGAAGCGGGTCCAACCTTCAGTTCGGGGTCCTCCACGTCGTGCTCAGAACTGTAGAGCTCAGGCTCGAAGAGGCTGTTGGTGATCCGCAGAGGTCCATTGGCCATGAGCAGCACGGTGAACTTGAACTGGGCCACAAACTCCCCTGAGCAAAGATGGAGGGAAGAGGAAGAGAGGGCACTGAATGGTGTGGAGTGGGCAGGAAGACAAGGAACAAAGGTTTCCAAAAAGGCCTATTAACCCCCTTTCTAAAATCCTAGATAGAAAAGTTCTTCAGTGGCTAGACTTTCTTAGCCTCGTGAGACCATCCTGATCTCGCGAGCTTTCAAGGTTTCACTCGCAGATCAGTCTGGCTACTTTCCGTTAAAGAAAATTTGGAGCCGTTCACCAAACGAACGTCCAATCAGCGTTGGCTTTGAGGCGGGTTGAGGTGTGACGCAACGAGAAGCGCGACAGTTCAGTCTAAATAACATGGCGGCTTCAGCCGATATCGTACCTATCGAGCAAGTTTTATCGGAATTACAGAGTATTTCTTCACTGAAAGAAGAGCAAAACACTGCTCTGGAGGCTTTTCTCAGAGGAAAAGATGTTTTTGCTCTTCTCCCGACTGGTTTCGGCAAGAGCTTGTGGTTGTGTTTTCGTCGTCGCTCTGTTAGTACGTCATATGCTTCGTTGATCTGATTGGTTTATTTGGCTTGTCTATCACCAACATAGGCCAATCAGCTAACCAGTATTTTCGCCCCTTCCCAAAATTACTTCAACGGAAGGTTTCCAGATGGATATGCGGAACAAATCTATCTGGCGGAGTCAGGTTAAGACTTTCTATACAAAAACTGCAAAAAAAAAAAAAAAAAACAGATGCAAGAAAAGGAAACGAGTGGCAATAGATGGAGGAATACATGGACGGACAGAAAGATGGACGTATCGGATGAATGGACGCAGACTGATGGGTAAAGAAGTCGATGCGTGTGAACAGCTTCTAAAAATACCGTTCTATGCTTATTCAAAACCTGGAAAACACCAACATATAATAAGAAAATACTAAAAAAAGGAAAATCCTGTCATTTTCCAGACTGCGTGACCCTACTGAACAAACCAGAATCAGATATACTTTTCTGTGACGTCAACCTGTAGAAATCTAGACAGACTGGAGATTTCCATCTCTCTGTCACCCTAAGCAACACTCCTGTTAATAAGATTGTGAGAATGACATCAGCTCAGATCCCGTTTCTGCAGATTCGACCTCTAATGGGAGAGAGGAAAAGCAGACAGAGAGACGGCCCATGGATCAAGAGTTTAACCTGACTCTGCTCAAACTGAAGAGTGCTAGCTGTTTCTTTTTTTTCCCAGTTTCACAGTATATTGAACCAAGGTTTCACTCAGCAAGACTCGTTTCTGCTTAAACCTCTACTTCAGCTGCTGCCCTCTCAGCTCCTTTACCAACGCAGGTGTCTGTGAAACTGGACGGAGCAAAGATAGAGAAAAAAAAATCCTCCGCAGCAATATTTTATATAAAAGTGACTCAGCGGGCACATTTATCTGCAGACGGGGGTTTACCAAATTTTATCTGATCGGATAGATTAGCAGAAACCACCCAGGGTGTCGGGATCGTTGAGTTGCAGATTTTTTAAGAGCAGGCCACAGAAAGCCCCCGCCCCTGCAGTGATCTAGATGTGGACTGATCTATGGTGCAGCTCCGAGGCAACGATGCGTGCCTCTACAGGACCAACGTGGTCACGGCCTCCCCAGCCCCCCCCAGAGCCCCCCGCTTACCCTCCTTCTCGTTCAGCACGGCGAACGGCTGCAGCAGCTCGTGTTTGGCGCACTCCACCACTCCCAGCCGGGCCTTGCCTTCGTCCTCGAACGCCCTGAGCAGGCAGAGAGTCGGGGGGAAAAGAAAAGAGGCGTCGGTGTGAGCCAGAGAACGCCCGCGGCGATATAATATAGACCAAGGGAGAAGACGGCACCTCAGGGTGAAGGGCATCGTGTCGAACCGTCTCTCCATCTCGCTGAAGAACGTGCGCGACGTCTTCATCTTCAGCCCGTAGACCTTGTTGGGGTCTCGCTTGTAAACGGTGGTCCTCTGGCCGCCGTCCTTTGCCTGCGCCATTTAACACATTGCTTAAGAATTAACTATAGCTCCCGCAAAACATTCCAACTGTGTCCGGTGTATCTGTACCTTTTATTTTATTTTTTATTTATTTTCATAGATCAAAATAGAAACTCAAAATACATCAATAGAATAAAAAATAAAAAATGTGATGGAGTGTGACAGAAACCCCTTAGGGCTTATACCAAAGGCCACACCCCTAAACCAACAAAACATCAGGCAGCTCACATTATGAAAGTCCTTTCATTCAAGAGAGAAAACAGAATAGACATGTACAGTAACATTATTTTTACATTTTAGCTTTCAGATTTCAGGGAGTCAATATTTGTAAAATCATACATCACTGTCTTTTTTGGATAACAGTATTTTTTTCAAAGACTTTCTACCATTTATTTCTGAAGATTCCAGATATTTTCCACATTCATTCCATAATTTTGCACCACGATGCCGAAAAGAAAATTGCACTTGAGTTTTAATACTTAACGGTAAATGAAAAGACAAAGCTTGTCTAGTATTATAAGAATGCACTTGGCAGTTCTTAACAAAATAATTCTTGAAAGTATCAGGAGACTGACCTTGTTTTATCATAAAAACAAAGGTACATGTTTGATAAATATTAATTTCAAAAATATTCAACAGCTGTAATTTGGAAAAAAGAGGAGCACTAGCTGCATCAACTTTAGAAAATGTTGCTAAGCGCACAAAAGTTTTTTGTAAAAGTAATATTTTTTTAAGATAACTAGGAAATGTACTTGCCCAAACAATATTACAGTATGACAGGTATGGATAGATTAATGAATAATATAGAGTTAACATCACAAAATTTCTAATCCTTCTCAAAATACCTAGAGATTTAGTGACTTTTTTGCAGACTGTACCAATTTGTTCTCTCTAAACGAGTTTGTTGTCAAGTTGAACACCCAAAAAACGAACAGTAGAAACTTTATCAATTTGTTGGTTTTGAATACAAATTCTTATATCATCAAATGTATAATTTCTGTGCCCAGCAAAAACCATGAAATTAAATTTTTTCACATTCAAAGATAACTTATTGGCTCGGAACCAGGTTGAAAATTGGGCTAGATCTCTGTTCAATTTCTCTGTAATAGTAGTCAAGTCTTTATGAGAGATTAGAAAATTTGTATCATCTGCAAACAAAATAGGTATTGTAGAACTTGTGACATCAGCAAGATCATTAATGTAAACTAAAAACAATAAAGGTCCTAGGATGGAGCCCTGCGGTACTCCAAATTGTATTGAATTTTGCTTTGAATCAAGACCATTCATTGATACATACTGATATCTATTTTTTACATAACTAGATAACCATTTATGAACAAAACCTTGAAACCCATATTTAAATAACTTTTTCAGTTACCTTTCCCTCTCCGGTGCTGATCAGCACATCCACGGCGTACACCTCGTGCACTTCGAACTCGGCCTTCTCATGGTCCTTTCTGTAAACACACACACAGATGCGGTGATCATCCGGCGGTGACGGAGGGGGAAAACGTCCGGCGTGGGACGGCGGGTTTGCTGAGCGAGCTCACCTCTGCTGGTCCGTCGGGTTCTGGATGATGGTTTTCTCCCCGTCGATCAAGTGTTGCTTAAGCTGATGAGACAGCATGCCTGCAGACGTCGAAGGAATAAAACGAGTAGATTGTCTCAGAATTGTATTCTTTTTTTTTATTATTATTTATTTATTTATTTATCCCTCTTTCTCACACCCACCTTCAATTGGGGAGCACTTGAACGACTTGGCGATCTTGTTCCAGGCTTCTGTGACCTGTGTGTTCTGAAGACACAATGGGAAGCGTTAGAGGATCTGCAAACAGTGAAGCCGCTGAGCGCTCTTTCAACTTCCCATTAACTCGTATTAAAGCTACAAACCTTTTCTACTGGCATTTTACGAAAGCATCTTACTCAGATTTTCCCGCACAGACCCTCACAAACTACATGCTTTTGAATTGCCCCCGCTAACTCCGACACCTCTAAATAAAGTCCAGTGCAACCACTTTCCTTAAGTAAAGGTGGTGAAGGAGGGCATCAATTCAGACGTTTATGGTCCAAACACAACACCCCCTGAGGGAAACACGGTGGTGGCAGCATCATGCTGGGGGGGGGGGAATAGAGCCAAATACAGGGACATCCTGCCTAAAAACCTGTTACACTGCAAAAAGGGAACTAAAAGTAAGTAAAGTTTTCTTAAAATATGTATATTTTTCCTTGATTTGAGCAGCTAAATAAGACTATTTGCCAATTGAATGAGAATTTCTACCCCTAATATAAGATAATTAGATATCCAGCACTTGAAATAAGATGATGGAGATGAATTGTTCTTATTTTAAGTGCAAAAATCTTATTCCATTGGCAAATAGTCTGATTTAGCTGCTCAAATCAATAAAAAACATACTAATTTCAAGATGATTTTACCTACTTTTAGTTCCCTTTTTGCAGTGTAGAGGCTCCAAAAAGACCAGGGATGCCCGCTGTCTACCTTTATAGCTGGAAAATGTCCGCAAACATACAGTCAGAGCTACAATTAAGGAGTTTAGATCAAAGCACATTCTCCTGCTAGAACGGCCTAGTCAAAGCCCAGACCTAAAGCCAAATGAATCTGCGGCAAGACTGGAGAACGGATGTTCAGAGATGCTCTCAATCCAAATCAACTGAGCTGGAGGCCTTTTGTAAAGGAGGACGGGCAAAAGATTTTATTCGCTGGGTGGGAAAATACGAACAGAACTGCAGCTGTAAGCGCAGCAGAAAGTCAACATAGAGCTTAGAGGACTGGGCGTGAAAGCAGCCCGGTTGGGTTCATCACCTGGTTGCCTGGCTTGACGAGCCGGAGAGCAGCTTCTGCGCACAGGTGAGCCGCTTTGATGACGTCAGCTTTCCGTCCCGTCACAGGGTTTTCCTGAGGACGACACCGGAGCCAGGTTAAATAAAAAAAACATCACTGCCTGCATCTGTGGCGGCCCAGCGGCGGGAACACACCTTGGTCGCTCCGACGACGAAGCTGTGAGCCACGTTGGAGATGAAGCCGTCGACGTGCACGCCGAGATCACTGCGCACACAGAGAAGAAGAAGAAGAGCAATCAGTGCCAACAGTCCCTTCCTGTCCCGTGGCAGCGTGGGCCGCACACCGGCAGCTTACATCTTCACCAGGTCCCCGTCTTTCAGGACGACGTCGGGGTCGCTCTTCAGCGGGGAGAAGTGGCACACGCAGTTGTTGACCGACACGCAGGTGGGGAAAGCGATGCCTGGGAAAGACAGAAAGCGAAACGAGGCAGCTGAGTCTGAGGCGACAGCTCGAGAGAATCTGAAGGGAAAAACTTCATCAACAAAAAAAGCATTTACCTTTCTTCATGTCCTTTTCCTTCTTGAAGATTTTACCCGTCTCTGCCGCGATGAATTCGTCTCCTTTTTGACAGAGGCTGAGCACGGAGACTCCGGCGGCAGCGGCCTCGGCTACTTTCTTCAAAGCCTCTGCGGGACAACACGAAGCCGCCGGCAGGGAGAGCAGTTAGAGAACGTGAAGCCTGACAGTTAGTCAAGCAAGTTAGTCAAAGCTTTTTATCGGGATTGAAATAAAATGCCATAGACCGAAAGAAAGCAGCTCGTCATTGTAAAGCAGGGGGGAGAAAAAAAGGATACATGGTTTTCTTTTTTATTGTTCATATTCAGCAGAGTAGCCAACCATTTGCAGCCTCTGACAGGTTCTCATTCAGGACCACCCTCCATTTATTATCCATCTTCCCTGTTGCTGCCGGAGAATGTGATCCCCACAGCATAATGCTGCCACCACCATGTTTAACAGTGATGTGTTCAGGGTGTGTCGTCTGATATATATATATATATATATATATATATATATATATATATATATATATATATATATATATATATATATATATATACACAGGGTTTTGCATGTAAGACAGACCTTTGTCCCGTTAACAGATGATCTTTTATAAATTAAAAAAAAAAGTCTACTACTATTCAAAGATATCACAGAAGAGTGCGTAACCGAAATAAATCACATAAAATCCCAACTAAGGCTTCGTGACTGTAACGGGAAAACAAGTGAAATGGTTCAAGGGGAAGAGGTTTGTCCTCAAATCAAAATGTAATATGTTAGAGCAAAAAAATAAGGCTTTTATCTGAGGCAAAAGATTGCACGTCTCCACGTTTTCAGATGCACGACAGCTGGTTTTAAGGCTCGGGTTTCAGACCTGATCCAACGCCGTCCTTTTTTGTTTTGGTTATCGTAAAATGAATGAGCCAACGCTGGACAGCTTGTCCGACAGCTGCATTTAAGCCCAACGCCGTCAGTAAATTAGCTGGTTTATACAATTATAAGCAGATCAACAGAGTCACAAAAAGGACACACCGTCTGTTGTGTGAAAGAACACGGCTGTGGTCCTTTCCAAGCGCTCTACAGGACGATAGTTTAGGACTGGGGGGATAAATCAAAGGACTAGGAAGTAAAACGTTGCTCAACAGTTTTAAGTCACCGGTGTCATTTGAGCTTAAATCTCTTTTCAGAGGGAGACCTGGCCAAAAGACATATTTTTTAATCACCTCAACGTTATTGTTATTTTTTTTGCTTGTGTAAACTTGTAAGTGGGGGTGGGAATAGGTTCAGATACACCCCGAGTAGCTGGTTGCACACGGAAACAAGTTGGTCCACACATTCCCATCTTGAAATAACAATTACATTTCAATTAAATTAAGACAAAATACACTTTTCAGTCCAGGTTAACACGGATTGAGCATTTTACATCATGTCATTACTTTAATTAAGATGAAATTATACACGTTTTATTTTAATAATTAAAAGTACACACTCCTCAGAGCATGCATTTAATCTTAAATATACCAAACTAATTATCATCTCTTTAATAAGACGCATTTAAATGCAATCTGTATACATAGGATTCAGCGGCAGGGTTGCACTTAGATTCCTGCTACGCTGCGTTTTCATTGTTAACTGATGGTTTAGCAGCCAAGGCTAGCTGCTAGCCTGTTAGCTCAGCCACAAAGCTAGCAGCCGAGCTCACGGAGCTGGGTTCAAGTCAGCGGAGCTGGGATGACGGAGTGATCAAGTCTGCGTCAGCGTCCGGAGCCCATCGCTTCTGGCTACCAGCGTTAGCTTTCTTCTCGATGTGACCCAGGTAGTGGTCCTCGCTGCGGCACATGGCACAGCAGCTGCGCCCTGGTAGCTGACATTGCTAACTAACGTCACACCGATCTGTTAAAAGCTGTTTGTTTGTTTTTTCTTTCTTACGGTTTGCGATCTCTGCTCCCATCTTGTACTTGGTGACCACCAGGTCTTCGGCGATGGTCTGCTCCTGTGTCTCATCGTCTCCGGACATGTTGGCAGTGTGCTGACCGCGAACTCAAGACCAACTTTCTCCCGGGTGGTTGTCAGGCAGGCAGCCAGTCAGTCGGCGAGCCAGACACAGAATGGACCACGCTGCTTCCGCGCTGCTGCGCGCGCCGCGCCGCTGGTGTAGCAGGAAAAGCTCCCCGGTCACACCGCCGGTGCAACTGTCAAGGATAAATTATGTTTTTTTTTTCCACAAAAAGTCAATATAAATCAACAGTGGTAAGGCACTCGTTTACCTAAACGACATAATTGCTAATATTTATTTTTCTGGTTAATATATATGCACAGGGGCTAATGATTTACGGTTTTCACCGTTATAGCTACGAAAAAAACAATATTACTCGCCCTCAAGTATTTTTTTTATTACTGAAGCAACATTAAAAGAGTTTATGCGTGTGATTCTTCAATTCAACTATTTAGGAAATAATGTGCTTTAAATATGTTATTTTACGACCAAAGAGGCTTTTAAAAACAGGGGTGTTTTTCTGCGGACTCCCCCCCGCGCTTCACTTCCGCCGACACCACGCTAACGCCAGCGTCCTGCCTGCTGCCAAAGACTCATTCCGCAGTCAAGATAGTTCACGTCTACTTCAGGCCATCGCAGTCCAAACTTTGGTACAAGAGGTGAAAAAAACACATTGGCAGTGCGTTACATCTAGAAGTCACTTTTTCTGAGTTCAATGTCAGACAAAAAAACATATATAAAAAATAAAAAAACACAAACAGCCCAACCAACCTGAATTTAGAAAAACAGACGAGGTCTAGCTGATCTCATTGTAGCCCCGAGTTAGCTAAAAACTCTGAATAACAAAAAATGGAAAAAAAAAAAAAAAAATGCGATCAAAGTTGAAGAAATAAATTATTTATGTATATTTAGAACACTTTTTGCAGTGGGTAGGACTGGTGCCTTGCAGCAAGAAGGTTCTGGGTTCAAATCCAACCCAGGGTGTTTCTGCATGGTGTTTGCATGTTCTCCCTGTGCATGCGTGGGTTCTCTCCGGGTACTCTGGCTTCCTCCCACAGTCCAAAAACATGACTGTTAGTTTAATTGGCATCTTTAAATTGTCCTTAGGTGTGAGTGTGTGCGTGAATGGTTGTTTGTCTCTCTGTGTTACCCTGCGACAGACTGGCGACCTGTTCAGGGTGTACCCCGCACCAGCAACCCCATGAGGGACTAAGCGTTTCAGAAAATGGATGGATGGATAGAACAATTTTTATTCATATCACATTTTAATGCACTGTGTGTTAATTTTAGCTGCTGTGAATGGTGTTTTTGATGTGTGTTTATGTTTCAGACCAAGTTACAGTCTCTATAATGGCATGCTATTTTGCATAAATGTGAAGATAACAGAGTAAATAAAAGCTGGCAAAAAAATACACTAATCACTGCTTCCAATCACAACTTTGTCCCCTCCCGATAAAACAGCCTGCATAAGTAGATTAGTAAGAGAAACTTGCAGCAAGAGCATTCATTTGGGGGAAATGCAAGGAAATTAGACAAATAAATATAAGTAAATAAATGTTATAAATATATAGAAAATACAGATATTGACGTATTCTATGTAACAGTAGGATTCTAAACAAATTGAGACGTTAACTCTCGTCATTGAACTCATCCTTGAGCTCAGCTTCACATTGCGTCATGCTCCCCTGTTAATGTCACTGAACACAGGCTGAACATTCTCATACAAAATGATCATTTTTATTTTTTTCCAACTTACATGAAAACAGTAAAAACATTTACATTACACACACTTGTGATACAAACGATTAGATACAGTATTTTCAAAGGCATGAAATCAAACGATAAAAACCCCGTAAATATAAAGTACAGAGGGAGTTTTCAAGTTATAACACATAATAAGCCCTTAGAAGAAAAGCAAAGTAAAAAACAACAACATTTAACTGAAGATGACAAGTCTGTAAACACTTAGCAAATTATGGCTGTTTACTGGTACTCATATTTGGTTACATTAATTATTCCATACAGCAAAAACCAGTGAAGTAAAAAAAATACTTTGTTCTTATGTAAAAATAAAACCAAATTAAAATGTAGAAAGAATCCAAGAAAGCTACCAAATAAGTCAGCATCTTGTTCCCGTTTCGCTGTCCCAGTCCAACTGATTATGTACGCACAGCATCTGGTTTGAGGAACAGCCGGCTGTGCCAGTAGTCTGGGTTATCAAAAGACGTGTCGCTGCCCGGCTCCCCGATGCCAGCGCACACCTTGATGTATTCCCCGATCCCCGCACGCCTGCCGCTGTCCTTCTCCTCGGGAACAGCCCTCGCCTTTGGTGGGAGGTTCTCATATTCTGCGTGCCCCCACTCGCCGGGGCTTTCTGCAGATTCGTTCATCTCCTCGTACTCCTCCACCTTGCCGTCTACAGCTGTCAGGACATCTGGCGCGGACACAACCCTGTCGCTGAGATCCTCCTGAGTTGCGGCTTGTTCATTCGTGTGGCAAGTTTCCGTTTCCCCTTCTCCCTTTTGCTCTTTTCCCGAACCCCCGGCCTGTTGGTCTGTCTCTCCTCCAGACTGTGAAGACGTTTGAGCGCCACTGCTCTCCAATTCTGGCTCACCTCCTTCTGAAGAGTCAGAGTGCCTGATGTCCATATATTCATACTTACAAGTGCCTCGGCACAGCTCCGTTTCACGATCTACAGATTCGATCGGCATTGCGTCCCTTTGCCTTGGTGCTGCTCCTTCACAAGCCTCATGTATTTGATTGCTTTTTACACCCGAGGGCTGGGTTTCGTCGTGTGGCAACTCCGTGACGGCCGAAGAAGTTAGAGGTACGACTTTCTTGCAAAGTGTAGCCGTGGCCTCAACTCCATGTGATGAGACGCTGCAAGCTGCACAGGGAGGGACACCAGATTCGGTGCTCATCAGTTCATACTCCTGAGAGGGCTTTGCTGCTGTAACGAGCAGGTTTTGTTTCTTCTTTGAGTTCCTTTTGCCAGAACGAGTGATTCTGGACGCTGTGAGCCATAAGGACAGAGAAAGAAGAAAAGTGGAGAGAGGTGAGAAGTCTCATTAATGTGCGGTTCAGGCTCTTACTCAATAGCATCATTCGCAAGGTGGGTAAAACAATCACACACATACAGGTGCATCTAAATACTGTAGAACATCCCTGAAGAGTTAACGTATTTCAGTATGAAACTCATTTACCATATAGATTCATTAAACACACCCATTTCATCGAGATCCCAGTACTTCCACAAAACACATGCAGACTAGAGATGCATACTCCTCTATCTCCCTCAGTAAATCCGCGGAGGTAAAGATCTAATCCATTTTTCCACGGCCAGGACAAAAACCACATTGCTGCGCCTGGATCCCAGCTTTGATAATAAGTCAGAACATCCTCTCCAACACAAAGCTGTACTAGGGGGCTGAGAAGTGGGATCACTCGATTATTAAAGCACATGTTCTAGTCCCCTTTCTTAAAAACTGGGACTACCACAGTAGAGTGCCACTCCAACGGTGTTGACCCGGTCCACCATGTGAGACACTGAGAAGGCGTTTCAACCACGACAGCCCCACCATCTCCAGAGTTCTGAATCTCATCCACGTCTCTGCAACCTCTGCCCCAGTAATGGAGTCACATTCTCCCGAGTCTTCAGGCTCTTCCTTTTCCATGAGGGACAAGGTGACTGGATCGAGATCCTCAAAGTGCTCCCTCCACCATCCGAGGAAGTCCTCAGTTTAGGTCTGCAGGTCCCCCCCCCCAAAGCGCACACAGCTTGGCATGGTCCCTCTTTTCCTTGTCTGAGTCACCACATGGTTTTCCAGAACCTCTCTGAGGCCAACTAAAAGTCTCTCTCCATACTATCTTCAATTTCCTCCTATGCCCAAGTTTTTGCGTTCGTAACCACCAGCTAATGTCAACCAAAATTTTCAGTTCAGAAAACTGCAATTGTCCTTGTACTGTACAGTAGATGTACTCCAATGATTGGTCAGGACTCTTCTTGTATGAAGTATGAAGCAGGAAGTGCTCTAAATGCACTTGATACTTGAAGGACGATGGCTGTCCTGACTTTCAACCAGAGAAAGTGCAGAAGTGCAACACCAGCGGCTGACATGGCTCACCGAATCGTCACTAGAGTAGAAACCTTAAACTGGAAAAAAAATAACTCCAGACCTTTTTTTTTTCTGGCTCAGGTGAGATGCTTCATGAATCTTCCCAAAGCTCTTGAATAGACTTTGCTTAATATTAATTTAAGGCTATTGCTGTTATTTGTGCATTTTTCAAATATTTTTCATTTTATTCACCAATTAATCCTTTATGCCCATTTATGCATGCTTGTATACAGCTTTGAAGTATTCAGCTTTTGGGTTGTGATTTGCAGGAATGACTTTGTTATAGGCTTCCACTCTCTCTTGTCAAGTGGGTGTTAATGACCATCTGCTGAACAACAGCCTTCCCCATTATAATGTAGGATATAACAATTTTGTATTATAAACAAATCTAATGGATCTTGATAATGTTCTGTCCATTATCAACAAAACTAAACTGAAATATATCCCTCAGGGTCTCATGAATCTATGTAAGAATCAGTTACAATGCTTCAATTCATTTACAGAAATAAAGTAACTTTTTAGTGATAGTTTAATTTGTTGAGATGATAATGTACTGTCGAAGAAAAAGCTGTTCTTCTCCTGTTCTTTCAGAAATAACCCACCTCTTTCTGGTGTTCCAGGTGAGCCAGGCAGAACATAGCCATAGTGGTCCAACTCCTCCTCATCCTCCTCCGCCATCCACACCTTGTAAGAGGAAGGACTCGAAGCTGTGGAAAGCTTCCTGTGATGACTTACAGCTACGTGAGGGATGCTCCTCTCTGAGCCAAGCCTTGCCCGGTGAAGGCTCCCGGTCCGTAAGCCCTCTCTCTCCCTGACATTTCCTCTGACCTCTGACCTTTCAGGCAACGTCCGTACACTGCTCAGTCGAGACCTGTGAAACCACAGCTGAGGCAAAAGAAGTAAAGAGTGACTGAATGAATCACTGTATTGTAATGTATGTATTCCCGTTTAAATCTTGTGAAGTGGTCTGATTGACATTCTTTGAGACTTACTAAAGGTCTACTAATCAGATATTTTCTTTGGACTTTGGATGTTTTTCAAAATCTCATCTTCGATCCACAGAGTGTACCCACCACAGATTGTTGTGCAGTGTATGCATTAACAGCAGAATGTCATTACTTTAAGAAATAGGAACTACCTGAGACAAGACCATCTTTCTACGTTAATTTTTTCTATCAATATCCATCGTAATTTCAAGTTTTCAGTTTTTTGAATAACCCTTTTGATGCTGAAATACTATTTCATGCCTGTGAAACTGTATTATTTTAGTGTTTTTCATACATTCAGCCACTGAAATGAGGACACGTCATTGCATAAGTGTGCCTCAATTGTTGAAACTGCCTTGTATAAAAAAAACAACACTAATTGGGTCTAAGTACGGACCGATCCAGGCCTAAGTTGCTTTAACTAAACATGGTGGTTTCAGATGGCCGAAGCTATTGGTGGGTTCTAAACATTTGCAAACTTGAGATTGTGTGTGCTTCCAATTCTGAAACTAGACACAAAGATCTGTTCCTAGAATACCCTCACAGAGAAAACAGCGTCTCTGTGTGTTTCTGATGTTTTCCTCCCAAATGAGGCATTATTGATGCATGTGGGGGAAATATATATGCATCTTGGTGTAAAACCCACCCACAGCGCATTGCATGCAATCAACAATTTTCCTCTGCAAAAAACTGTTGTTTATTTCATATAAGTTATTTAGTTTATAATTTATTTGTATGGATTGCATGCAATACATCACAGTCTGATCCATTTTTATCAGCAGCATCACTTACTAATTTAAAAACAAGGCAATTCCTCCAGTCAGAGACCTCTCTTAAAGTTTTGAGAAATGCCTTATCATGTCAGGACATGGCCTCGTCTGTTAAATAATATATTTTTGCAACGTAAACAATTAATACACGTAAACGACGTGTATTCATTGCTTGTCTCATCTCTGCATCCATTGTGTTTGTGACTAAGAAGAAAAACACTGTGCCCAACGCTAGACTTCGCGTTTATTAATGAGGGTTTTGTCTTGTTTCTTTACCTAATTAATCACTGAAATGTATTAGATTACTAAAACTAGATTACTAAAACTTTTATTTTCAATGTAAATGTCAATTTTACGATCCTGAGAAGAAATGTAATTTCATTACATATTCCTTCTTGTGAAGTATGCAATTAAAGCCCCAATTAATACATTTTGTTAACAAGACTGAAACGATTTTTCATAAAGATGTTTAACTCAAATTAATCAATTGAAAAATGTAATGGTTAACAATTTATGAGGCATTTATGAGCCAACCTCTACGCTTTATCAAACATTACCCGTCTGTACTTTTTGGCCCATGTTATGAATGTTGATCATAACTATTGCTAGATTGTGACAGCTAACCACTAAGGGTGTAAAAGGCTGAAGTCACCTTAACTGAACAAACTGTCTCTCCTCTCTGAACCAAAGTCATTAACACAACTGACTGAGATGCTGCCTAATTTTAGCATTGTATCATTTCTTACCCCTCATACTTTTTTTTTTCTATCCTGGTCAGAATAGCATAAAATAGAATTGTATGATCCTGCACAGAGGGGTTTGAAGCATTGCCCTTGGAGCAGAGGTCAAAAGCAGGTCCTTTTACAGTTCAAAATGAGGATCTTTATAGATTGATGTCACCCCTTTTTGGTCAGATTTGAAACCTAAGAAATTAGGTCACAATTTTTCCTCCAATGTTTGCTTAAAAATGCCCAATTTCATCCTTAAAACAGGCAAGCCAAACCCAATATCTGGGTTTAAGAAATGACGCAGCAGGTTTCACTAAGTTGCAGCAAGGAATGACAGCATGACTATTGGAAAATAAAGAAATTAACACCAGTTTACAATCAACTGGTGATTTATGTGTGGGCAAACCTGGCGAATGCTGTCTGCTGGACTCGGAGTCATTGGCAGGTATCCAGTCAGCCCAGCGTGAGGCGCACCGCTCTGAAAAATCACAGAGCAAAAGGAAAAAGCATTCGCTTATCGTGTCGATGGTCCAAAACCATCTTTCCATTGTACGCAACGAGCCGACATGTTTTGATTACCCTGCAGGAATTTATCCTTGAACGAGAGAGACTCCACGATGGAGAGTGCTGGAGAGGAGGCGTAGTCAAGCCGTCGTCCAGTCCCTCGTCATCCGGGTCTTCCAAATCTGCATCCAGAAGCCCTCGCTCCGACTCTCTCCGATGGATCTCTCCGGTAGGGGCGTCTTCCCCCTCCTGCGGCAGGGTGACGTTTGAAGAGCAGTTTTTAAGAATGCCGAATGTGGACTAAATTAAGAAAAGCTGCTCAACAAGAAAACCACATTATCTGCACCTTGATGACGAGGTATCTGTGCGGATCTCTTGCCATTCGAGTAAAATCGCTTGCTAGTTCTTTGAATGTCGGCCTCACGTTCTCGTCAATCATCCAGCCTAAACCAAAAAATATAAATAAAAAGATTCACTGTTCGCAGAGGACTACACATGTGCAGTCTGTAGCTAGGTACAATGACCAGAAAGTCTTAATGTGTTTATGTTCACACATTCAGGAGGATGGTGCGGTGGCTCACATTTAACCATGACCATGTAGACATCGATGGTGCAGATGTGGGGCTGTGACAGACGCTCGCCTTTCTCCAGGAGGCTCGGCACTTCCTGAGGCTGCACAGACCTGTACGGCTCTGCCCCAAAGGACATCATCTCCCACACTGTCACTCCTGTCCAGGGGCAAAAAAAAAACCAACACACCGTTAAATGTTCCTTCTTAAAATTCCCCTGACAAGTACCAACATCCACAGGGAACACTTCACACGACGAGTGAGCTTCTCACCGTAACTCCAAACATCGCTTTGATGAGTGTATCTTCGAAACAAGATGCTCTCAAGTGCCATCCACTTAATAGGTGTCTGAACAGGGGGAATAAATGCGCATTGCTTGAATACACAGAAAATATCTCATGAGTAATCTCAAACTGAACCACCAGTAGTGCGACCTTGGTGTCTGTGTAGACGTATTTCTTGTCGTCTGGATAAAGCAGGTCGGCCACGCCGTAGTCCGAGATCTGGACCTGGTAGTCGTTCTTCAGCAGGACGTTACGGGCAGCCAGATTCCTGTGGACCATGCAGTGTTCCTCCAGGTAGAACATACCCTGAGACACAAGTATGTCTTACTCTACGTACAATCCAAGAGCTTATTCGTAGCGTTCTGCTCCTTGGAGGAGTTCCAGCTAAGCTCACCTTCGCGATCTGCACGCACCAGTTGAGCAGGCGCTGGGGGTCCAGGCTGTTTCGGTTCTGTCTGATGTGCTCCAGCATGGACTCGCGAGAACTGAGCTGGGTCACCAGCTGGAGACTGGGACCAGGACAGATTCCCAGCAGCCTAACGATGTAGGGGTGGTCCAGGCCGCCCATGGATAGCATATGCTGCACGTTGAGAGAGACATTTCAGACATCTACTGGCATTGAGGTAAATCAATGGAATACCAGCTTTACCGTTTCCTTCATGTCGTATTTTAACTACGAGGAGAGATTAAGTTCTATTTATGGTATTCATATGATTAATTCGATAGTTTTACTTTGACGAGACTCACATCGGTGATCTCCGTGAACGTTTGTCGACCCGAGCTGTCATGGATCGTCTTTATCGCTACAGGGATCTTGACCGTCTCTCTCTCTGGTGTCCAAAAGCCCTTAAACACACATTGTATTTTAGATCATGCTGACTACACGCATTCTAGCTGAAAACAAGACAAAGGGGAAAAAAAAGGATTAATACCTTGTGCACCGTACCGAAAACGCCGTAGCCAAGGAGCTTAATCTTTTTCAGCTCAGAAGGCCTCAGAATACGAGCGTGCACCTTGGTGCCTTTCTCTCCAGGACCCAGGGGCTCAAAGCTCTGTCAAAATCACAGCAGTTATTCCCAGTTGTCTTTTGCAGTGTCTTGCAAAAAAAAGTACTATCCCTTGAACGTTGGAGCAGTTTATTAGGATTTTTTTTTAAAGAAACACAATGCAAAGCACAATTCACATGTTTTTTCTTATTTCTCTACATACAGGATTATAGCATAGCTGCATATCGCACAAGACATGGCCATCCATCTAAATCAATAATCTGGGAAAGGAGAGGCTCAATCAGAGAAGCAGTGGCCCATGAGAACTCTGGAGGAGCTGCAGAGATTCTCATCCTCAGGTAGCAAAATCTCTTGACAGGAAACGATAACTCATGCGCTTCACAAACCTGGTCTTTTTTTAGAAGAATGGCGAGAATATTCGTTTTTAATTGTTAAAAATTAATTCTCATCTGCAGCTTCCCATAAACCGTACAGAGGACACAGCAAACATGAAAGAAGAAGCACTGGTCAGACGAGACAAGAATTGAACATTTTGGCCTATATGCAAAACGCTGCGTCCTGGAAAACAAACACCCTGTAAATGACATCCTAACTTGGAGTCATGCTGTGGGGATGCCTTTGTTTGGCATGGACAGGGAAGTGAATCAGAGTTTATATAAATATAGATGTAGCTAAATACATGGATAAAACATGTTAGAGCATACACCCTGAAAATGAAAATGTATTAATGGTCAGGATAGTCTAAACCAAAATATAACAGAGAATTTGTTTTAAAACTTGAAAATTGGTTTCTGGAGACAGCCAGTACCCGATCTGACTGTAATTGAGTTATCTTAAAAAGGAGAATTTCAATGTCTGATGTTCTTAATATTGTTCGTGTCTGCGACGTAAGAAGAAATTGTAAAACGTTCACGAGGTATTTACACTTTTGGACGACATTGTCCTTTAGTAAAAGTAAAAGTGCATGAGGTGTTTAAAGACTCACCTCCTCGCTCTCCAGGTATCTTCTCATGGCTCTCTTGCGACGGATGGCGAGGCCTCGGTGGTACAGCACTCCCAGGAAGAACAAGCCGAAGCAGAAGACCAAACAAGCCGGAACCACCAAAGCTATACCTGTGATCTGTCCACTGCAGGGGGAAGCACAGAGTTCACTTTTTTTGTTTAAAAAGAGTGAAGAGATACTTCAGCAGAAACAAAATCAGAGCTTTCTTTTCAAAAGAAAGAAACAGACAGTCTTGCACATGTGCAGTTATGCAAAAAGGGACTTGGGGAAACATCCGGAAAAATCGCCAGGCTGGCTACCCGTAGGGGCAGTTGTCCAGAGCGGCATTAGAAAGGGCAGCACAAGCCCCCGATTAGAAACACACAACTTATCAGCCAGTTGTGCCTTAAGCAAGTTTTCTATTGCTTTTATGGATGCTAAATCATTGGGGAGCTGACACCCCTGTGTGTTGATCAGTTGTCACTTGCTTACAGCTGAGAACAGGTAAATTACCCTGTGTGCTTTCCCCACGACTGCACTATGTTTTACACAGCTCCAAAATCTCAGACCTTCATGCAAGAACCGCCACTGCTTAAAGATATTAACAAACACTAATCATGGAGTTCTTTTGAGAGTTTTTCCAAAAGGGACCCTGATAAATCATGATAAATTGTCTTGTATGTGTGTATCTTTGTTTGTTTTATTGGAAATGTCCCAGCATAGTACTAAAAAAAAAACTTGTGGAAGGGAATGTTGAGGGTTGCTAAACTATATGTTGTGACAAACAAAAGCAAAATTTTCGAAAGTTAAAATCATCAGCCTAGAAGGGAGCACAGCAAAAACGAGTGACCAAGCAGCAAGCGAACAGTGGCGGTGGAAACATCCCACACATTGCAGTGCAGTGTTTTACATCCACCCGCAGGGGGAAACACTCACCTACTGACTGGCTTCCTTGCTCTCTCTAAACAGTCGTTTAATTCTGGGCCGAGGCATCTGAAACACAGGATTGCAGAACGTATCCTTAGCCAAAGTGGATTTTCTCCAAACTTGACACACGAAAACCAACACACTCTGCCTCACCCCTGTGTGCAGTTGGGGTGGCAGGGTTCACAGTAACCCTCTCTGTTGGGGTATTTGAAAATCAACCCTCTGTGCCCGTCGTTTACTCCAGAGGGACAAGAAGACATGCAGTAGGGACCGTCTTGAAGATTGGCGCAAGCCGTGCATCCATCTGCCCCCTTCAGGAGGAAAAAGGTGGGAGAGAAACGAAGAGAGCAAAACAAGCTCTGATTAAAAGACAGGATGAAACCAGCCGTGGCGGTACTTGTAATCTGAAAGACTAAGAGTTTAAAAAAAAGATTCAGAGAATCAACAATTATAAACATATTAAAGGTGCACAGCCAATCATTTCCTAGACCTAAACAGTTTTTATTTCTTCTAAATAAAAATACCTACATTGACAGTACTTTGAAAGACTTTTTTTTTTCTACTGATAATTTATGACCAAGCGGATCTGGATTAAAACCAATTTGGATTGACAAACTCTATGCAAAGGGCCATACACAGACATCATATACATAGACGCGTCATAGGGCGCAGGTTCGCACGTCAATGTCACCGCCATATTGTATGTGGTGAAAAAAGTTGAGTTCTGTTATTGTGAACGTGGATCAGAAAAGATGCCTCATTCCTGTGCTGCATGGAAATGTATTCTGGCTGATTTCATTACTTGTATCTGCCTTCTATATATATATATATATATATATATATATATATATATATATATATATATATATATATATATATATATATATATAGATAGATAGATAGATAGATAGATAGATAGATAGATAGATAGATAGATAGATAGATAGATAGATAGATAGATAGATAGATAGATAGATAGATATCTATCTATCTATCTATCTATCTATCTATCTATCTATCTATCTATCTATCTATCTATCTATCTATCTATCTATCTATCTATCTATCTATCTATCTATCTATATATTTGTGTGTGTATGTGTTATGAATATAAGGATCAGTTTGTTAAATCTAAACATTGTGGTCTTCATTATTTCATAAAACCGTGTCACATGTGAACCTTTAGGAACAGACTTTTTGGGTGAGTATTAAAGAGGTAAAATTAATAATATGAGAAAAAAAAGTCCTAGGTCAATAAAGTGAAAAAAACAAACAAACAAACACAAAAGTGATAATGTTATGAGAAAAATGTCATATTATGAGAATTAAGAGGGAACATTTCCAGAATAGTCACAGTTTGCAGAATTATTTCACTACTGGAGTAATAGGGCCAGGTTAGATTATTTTAAATATTTTTATTCTTTAGGAGAATAAATTCAGGAGAATGAAGCTAAAGGCATACAAAAATAAACTTGTAATATTACAAAAACAAAAATACTACGAATACAAAGTATATTCAGAGATTAAAGTCCCTCTGATACTGTTTAAGTGACTGAGTAACTGAGATTTGCCACATTTAAGATGGCGGACGCTCTGACGCATCGCAGCATAGGCAGAACCCGCCCAACGAGGCGTCTACGTATATAATGTCTATGGGGCCATATTCATACAGGTAATTGTTGATGAATGGCATTAGCAGATGAACAGTCATATGCACGCATGATTTATTTATTCAAATGAGCCTGGCGCATATGTTATTGTAAGATTAAAGCACAGATTACCGCTCCTGTACAGCTGATTCTCCCCTTCTGAGGCTTGCACTCTGGATGACAAGCGACACACTCTCTGTCAGATCCTGCAAATTCTCTTGGGAACCTGCAAACACAATGTTTTTTAGAACATGGACAACTTCATTAAAAGGTACACATGAGCTGCAGCAGCAGCAGCCACAGGAATGTCAACTCAAAACCTCTGACCCAGATAAAAAGTTACAGCTTCCCACGCATGTGCCATGGCGGCTGTAGTTGCTACAGGTGAGACACTGGTCAGGGCCGGGGCCCCAGCAGCCCGAGTCTGAGCACAGAGGATCGCAGACGTGTCCTCCTGCAACTACACACAAACACATGACAGTGTTTTTTTGAATCCTTTCAAGACATCACATGAATGCAATAAGATCTAACACGCAGTGAATCTTAAATGTGCACACATCTCTATTTAAGAGCCAGGTTTCTGTGTGCAAATGCATGAGATCATGGAAAAATATTTGCAAATATTTCCACCTTTAATGCTTCATATATTCTGTTTTTATTTCTTTGTTGGTTCTCAAAGAACATTTTACATAACATGCACTCTTAAAACAATGCATATTTCTACTTAAGCAGAAAAGGAAAATAGACCTTTGCATCGTAATAAATAAAACAGCAATTATTAACTATTGCTTCCCTGAGAGAGATTGCAGCATTCAAAACCAAAAATAGAATTAAGTAGAAAACAAATTCAAATTCCAGTCAGGAAAAGGAGAAATAAATAAATAAAAATAAACAAATAGTAACATTAAGTAATGATAATGTGCTACTATTATATGATTCACAGAAGGAGAGTGGTTCATCAGGGTTTAAATATTTAGTCAGATCTTCTGGGTTTCACATAGTCTACCACCCTAAACTAAATTGATCGGTGATGTGATTAAGAAGTGTCGCTATGTTTTTCATTTTGTATATGTCCAAATGTTATATCAATCCAGCTATTTAGGGTTGTTTGTCCTGTTTCCATTTTCTTGTAATGTTCTTTTTACTTGCTGTTAATAAAACAATCATTAGATATTTATTTCTATGTGAAAAGTCGTGTCACATATCCTATGCAACTGGAATAAAAAGCAAAGCAAATCTGACAGGGGGAAATAAAAAAATCTATCTATATATATCTATATATATCTATATCTATATCTATCTATATCTATCTATCTATCTATCTATCTATCTATCTATCTATCTATCTATCTATATATATATATATATATATATATATATATATATATATATATATATAACTTTGCAAAATCTTTAACAGCTTTCAGTCTTCTTTGGTTGGAGTGTTTAAGATTTACCCATCATGCTTTGCAAACGTCATTCAAATCTGTTGTCCGCAGCCTTCTTCAGGTTTCCCTGACAGATTTTTTAAATTTTTTTATTTTTGTCAGCTATTTCTGGACTGTATATAGATTCTAGACCATTCCAAACCTCTCATTCTCGCTCTCATCTACTGGTAAGGGCAGTTTTTTTTTTATCTTTTAGCTTAGACGGATGCTTTGACTCAGCAATGCTGCAAAACATCTTTATCTTTAGTTTCCTGACAAGGTTTTTTCTTGAACACTGACTGGTATTTGGAAAAGTTCCGAATTTTATCCACGTCGACAAAAAGCTCAGTCACATCCATGCTGCCACTACTTTGTTTCAGCATGGATACGTGTTCTTTCAATAAAGTACTAAGCTGAGGATGTAAACCCTGTGCAACCAGGTTTTTGCACCGCTTCATTAGTTTACTTGTTTTCTCTTTGTAGCTGAATGTTACATGATTTGTGTCACATCAAAGGTGTAAAAAGTTTGCCCATGATTTATTATGATCTCAAGCTATTAAACAAAATCGATGCATACACTTTTAAGAGCCACTGTATCACCTCTGAGACACAAAAAAAGCCAGATAATCGACCGTAGGTTACAGTTCATGCTTTACAGAAATGCGGCAAACGTTACAGGAGAAGCTTGTCTCACCACACTCTGCAAGCGGCTTGTTGTTGTTGAGGTTGTTGACTCGAACCCGGGTGCCTTGGAACAGCTGCGTCCAGTTCACGGTGTGGTGGTAACAGAGGTTGGCGTTCTGACTGATGTACACGCTGCCGTCGTTGATATACCGGAGAGAGCGCAACCCCAGAGAGGTTAGAGTGGGGATGTGCATCACCATCAGAGAGAACCGCCTTTTTGTTTGGAGAGGGAAGGATACACAGAGAGGGTGGTTGGCTTACAAAAACTCCCCCCAAAGAAACAGGGGTGGGGAATCCAGGTTCAGAAAGTAAAAAGTCGGTCCAGGGATCAGTTCCAACCATTTGCATTTCCAGATCCCCAGTATCAACAGGGGCAAATATCACCTGGTTAAATGAACAGGATGATGGAAAACCTGGCAGGGTTTTCACTTTCTTAAAGGTGGATTCCCCCTACTCTGCAAAGAAGTTAGGAAGTTTGTATTTCAATTTTCTAATTTAGTTCTGAGCCGTCTATATCATGTTTTAGTCTGGATTCATACCTGTTCACAGCTGTGAGCATAGGATAGGATAGGGTGAGTGGAACAAGTGTTATAAATTAGTAATATAACGAAAGGATTTAATGGGAGCTGTTACCACGAAGCAGTTTACATGTTTTTTTTTTCTAAACAGATTGGCTTTAGTTTAGTTTAGTATCAGACCCAGGTACCAAGAGGTGCACAATTAATTTTTGATGCAGTTTGATTTAGTTACATGCACATTCTCATACTTTTAGAGACTGTTTGTTAATTCATATTTTACCGCACACGGCCGTCCTTACTTGTGGAGAGGCCTCCCTTGAATCGTCGTGAGGCTTGAAAAAACTGAGAGGTCGTTTAGCTCTTTGGGCCACGACTGGATGTTAAGAATACCTAGAAACGAAAACATCACAGCACAGTACAGACTTCAGGTTGTATAATTTGCTGACAACCTCCTTTACCATAATGCAAATCCACTGTGGTCATTTTGAGTACAGAAAACAGACTTTCTGCCATCCATTCTGCTGTTTGGTGCTTTCTTTAATATGGATTTAGAAACATTCAGATTAGATAATATGAAATAAGACATTAGCTGCCCAAAAGGTCATGTGAGCTTTTGTGACTGTTGGGAAACTATTACAATCTTTGATTAATTTTGGTCATGTAATTGTAAATGAACTAATAAGGGTCTCTTAGTTTTATTACAAGTCTTCTAATATAATTTAAAAAATCTTTTAGGTTCTGATAAATGTAAAAAACATTGCTACAGAGGTCCTTGGACGCTGAATTGTTGGTGCAACAACATGTAGTGCAAAGATCAGACTCCTATTGTCTAAATTAAGCTATCACAGACTACATTTAATCGATAATTCAACCAGATTAAAACACAATTCTTGAGGTTTATCTTTTAATTAGCTCTAATGAGCCTGGTGGTTTGTAAAGTTTCTGCATCTTAGAAAATGAATATGTTTTTATATCTCTAAGATATGGTTTGAAATTCTTGTAGACAAGAATAATTTCTCTAATAAGGGTGCCATTATAAGAGTGCAATGCCTTTCAAAAAAATGTATACTCCTTTAAGTTTTTCTCACATCACAACCACAAACTCCCTGTATTTTTGGAACTTTGTTCTAGAACAGCATAAAACAGCGCATAATTGTGAAGTGGAATGAAACTACACAATTTTTTTTTACGAGTAATAAATTTGAAATTGTGCCATGCACATGTATTCAACCCCGGTCAATATGCATCCATCTATTGTCTATACCTTCTCTACCTTGCTTGTTGGGGGTACACCCAGGGCAGCTCACCTGTCCACACACACACACACACACACACACACACACACACACACACACACACACACACACACACACACACACACACACACACACAATTCAAAGCAATCCATTCACCTAACATGTTTTTAGGACTATGTAGAGGAAGACCAAGCATCCGGACAGAACCCACACACGCATGGGAAGACCATGTAGAAAGACCATAGGACGAGATTCAAACCCAGGACCCTCTTGCTGCAAGGCAACAGTGCAACCATCTGCTCCATCATGCACCCGCCTTACTATGATAGTCCAAAATGACATCCGGTGCATCCAGCTGCCCCAAGAAGTCTCCTAATTGGTTTATTAATTACATCTCAGCATAAATTCAGCTGTTCTGTGAAGACCTCTGAGGCCTGTTGGAGAACAAGGAACACTGTCATGATTTGAGGTTTTCCTTTGTGTTTTTGGGACTGATTGATGTTCCCCCCGTTAGCTCCACCTGCTGCTGTCCAATTATCACCAAGTTGTTCCACCTGCGACTCCAGTTACATGTACCTGTCTCTCTCACCGCCCCCTGCTAGAACATCTCCCTGCTCACTGCCTGCTTATGCTCTCCCCAGCGTTTGTGTCGCACCGCTTGTTGATCCTGTTTTCCTGTGCTCGCCCTGCCTTAACTACATGGTTGTGCTTGTTGTGCACCGCCTGCTTCTTGGCTGCATCTGGTGTTCGCCCTGGCCTCTCTGGGGATTCATCAGCTGTTCATCTGCCATCTTCACCTGGTTAGCCTGGCTCAATCGTCTTCTGCCATCATGAGGCCATTCCTGCCGGCCCCCGTGTCCGGTTTGAATTTCAGGTTCCTCAGCGTACAATCATTACAGAAAACACACGAAGCGGTCCTCAACTGTAACTTGCTAAAACATGCCCCCCCCATGGAGCTAAATACAAGGATTTAATGGAAGAAAACCTTCAAGAAGCAGCAGTATACTTGTCTCTGTGAGGTATCAGAGGCCCCCTAAACATGCAGATGCTCATTGTCTATACGTGCAAAGCTGGTGGAGACACCCCGAAAGACTTGCAGCTGTTACTGAAGAGAAAGGTGGTTCTAGAAAATGTGAATTCAGGGGAGACTGAATTCAAATGCAAGACACAATTAGAATTTTTATTTCTAAAAAAAAAAAAAAAAAAAAAAAACTTTGCGAGAACCATGAATCTTCTTCCTTTTACGTCATAATTCTATATTTTGTGAAAGTCATTTGAATAAAATCCCCATAAAATACATTTGATTTACAGTTGACACAACCCAAAACAACATAATATATGTTGTTTATATATACAAACCTGTTATTTCTCTTACGGTATGAAACACCTCCAACTTTTTGGCATCGAGTGGCGGGATGTTTTTAAAATCATCTCTGGGAAGAACAGAAAACACAAAACATGAGCATTCAGACCATTTCTTATTCAGCTCGGAGATTCTCCAACTCAAGCAGAGTTACCCAAGAATCCCTGTGACCAGGAAGTGAAGGCTGCCCTTGATCTTGGTGCAATTAATGAAGCTGTCAATGTTGCTGGAGTCCACCGTCTGTCTGTGTTCGGGGCCGGTGCCTTCGCACACTGCGGGGAGGATTCAACGCATCATTAGCTTTGATCGCAGGCTCTCTGCTACGCGGGGGAACGTTGCGAAGCGCCGACCTTTCGGGCAGATTCCGCTGCAGATCTCACACTGCCTCTGGCCCTCTCTCGGCATCTCCATCTTGTCTGGAGGACAAACGCTCACGCAGGAGCTGCCGTCCACCACAAAATGAGCTATGGACGTAAAATATGTATGAGCATGTAACTTTAAAGCAGACCTGAGGAGTACGACACATCTAAATGCTGGATGGAAGACTTACTGGGACACTGAGACACACAGATTGATCCATATTGGTACTTTGCATTGGGATTGGTCTCCATTTGAAATGTCTGTTTGTTGTAAATGAGGGTCTGGGGACACTGAGGCACACAGGCTCCTGAATCATTGAAGTGACGGCATGCCTGAACAGGTACACACAAGGAGAAACACACATTTGACCTATTTGTAGAAAAAGACTAATAAGAGCTGATTACACCATTTTTTATGAATATCTTTTGTGAGATCAGTCTGAGCGAATCAAATCAGTTTGTTGTCATTTCAGTGTACAACTAAAAGCATATACTAGAAACTTTGTCTAATTTTTACAGAAAAATGTGACAGTGTTTCCCAGATCTGCTACAAATTAATATTAGAAGCATTAAAGAGATGAACAAGAAAATAGATTAAGGTTTATAGAACTAACACAATAATCCAAAGAGCATAATTTTAACAACAGTTAAAATTATGTCCCTCCCCCACCCTTGACATCTGTGGATGTTTTTTCTGAACTGTTGGGCGGCTGATAACATCAAGGACAAATGGCCTCTGGAGAGCTTCCACGGAAATATAAACACTTCACTCAAGCAGACACACATAAACTGATGCTCACAAATGCAGATGAACTTAAAGCGACAAGTCTCAAATGTTTACCTTTCTGCATATATGTGTCTTGTAATTATTTGTGCTTCTCGTGCAATGAGGTTTTTTGTCGGATGCTCCACAGTATATGTGGTAACATAAACTGTGAAGGACCTGTCTTTTTTATCTCCCTCCACTTCCCCCATGTAAAATCTTCCTTCTACAGATTCTCAAGGGCAGCGCCTGTGGACTTCGTGTAAGGCGGGGTCCGGGGCTGTTTGGAGGAACGCACCTAACGGCTGCGCTGAAATGGCAGTGGCCGACTGGCTGTGTTCCTTGGCAACGCAAGGCCTCAGTCAATCGTTCCCCCTAAATGTTTGTTAAGTCTATGTGATGGACGGTTGTACTGAAACTGAATTTTCGATTGCAATGCAAATTGTAGTTGACAATAAAATTGATTGATTGATTGATTGATTGATTGATTGATTGATAGTTTCACCAGCTTTGGGCAGAGACGTTGTTTAGTGTCTGATCCAGCAATATCTATTACAGATTATGGACAGAGTGTAGGGATACTCAAGGACCATTTATAGTCTTTTGCAGGGCCCTCATGTCTGCCATCTTGCACCTGGATCACAATTCTGTGATGCACTAGATCACCACATTCTCCTCCACAGCTCTGTCGAATGATGTAAAGATACAGGTAGGGAGCAGTCTTTGCTGGGCCCAATTCACAATCCCTGAGGTGTCATTCGACCTAGTAAGATCACCAGGCATTTATGTTCTAGCTGTTGGGAACTCCAGAACTTGAAGATCATTTTCTTCATTTTGTCCAATATTGAGCATCAAATTGTTGTCTTTGAACCAACCTTTGCGCTGATTGACCTCCTCCTCCTTTACTTTTGTACCATTCACAAATTTGATAATCAGGGTTACAACAGAGCAAATCAGAAGATACCATTAAGGGGGAAGTGTTTTCTCACTGCTGTGTTGCACTGCAAAAACAAAACTAAAAATAAGTAAAACATTTCTTGAAATTAGTGCATTTGTCCTTGATTTGAGCAGGTGAATAAGATTATCTGCCAATGGAGCAAGATTTATGCACTTAAAATAGGATCAACCTGTCTCTATCATCTCATTTCAGGTGCAGCATATCTAATTATCTTATTTTAGGGGTCAAAATACCAATTTGATTGGCAGGTCATCTTATTTGCCTGCTCAAATCAAGGACAAATGCACTAATTTCAAGAAAATGTTACTTATTTTAAGTTGTGTTTTTGCAGTGTGGTACCCTTTCCCTGTCATGGTTGAGTGATGTCAGTCTGTTTTTTTTTTATTTATTATTTTCTAACTTTTGATGCCCTCTGAACTGTCATGGTTCAGTGATGTCAATCTTTTTATTTCAATTTTTTGACGCTCTCTGAACTGTTATGGTGTTGTTGAGTAGCCACAGCAGCAAACTTACAAAACAATCCTCATCCAGAGGGCCTTTGCATCCTGCTGCACACTCTATGTGGCAGCAGTCCCTAGGGCTTCTCCCAAAGCAGCGTCCATTGCACTGTGGAGCGCAAACCATCTTAGTCACTGAGGAAACAAAGGACAGGAAGGTTGAGAGAGAGGCCACGAATGTCTGCTTGTCTTTCTGTGTGAATATCTTTGACTGGGTGACCACGAAGAGAGTTATTCGATTGTTTAAAATAAACTGAGGACAACAAAGCTACTAGGAGACATAAATTGCCGCAAGAGTGGCAGGAACTCACAGATCTGACACTGCTCCTTGTTTGGTCCCCAGCAGTAATCACCACAAGATTTGTGACACGGGCCTAAGAGAAACAGAGATGAGTTCAGACAAAATAAAAATGGAACAACCTAAAGAGCATTGGGTGCATGTGAGGTAGGATAATTGAAAGACGAACCTCTTTCTCCATTGTAATGGATGTCAATAGGAGCGCTGTTGTCCCGAACAATGTCTTGCCAGTAGATCCAGGGGCCATAACTCAGGTATTTGTTGTTAATAATCCGCACTCCACCCTCGAGAATCTCTAAAGATTTAAAAGAAAAGAAATAAAAACGCAAACAGAACGTTCTTTTATACGCGGGCAATTTTAACGGTTTACATACCGCTCGAAAGCTCAGCCTAACTTCAAACAGCATTTATATTATATATTATATAAGTTTTTCTTTAGTTATAACATTTTCTTTCACATCTCTGGGAAGATGGACGTCAGTGCATGACATTAACCCGTCAGATTCTGGAGTCCAAGCTGTCGCAGGCCGTTGGAGCCTTCTTTGGGATAGTTGAATAAGACCGACAGTGCGAAGCGTCCTTCATACAGACTGTTTCCTCTGATCACCCGCAGTTGTCCCAAGGGAATCTCCTGAAAGTGGTTCATAGCGATGAGGACGTAACCGGTCACCTCGCGGATTGTCTGGAAGAAGGGGGGGGGGACATTGCTCACACGTGAGATTGACGTAAATTCACTGGTTTCACGTTCACTGTAGTGGTTCAGTGCACAATCTTATCCAAATGAAAACATTTAAACACCAATGAGGGACAGTGTCTACCTTGAGGAAGGAGAAGTCCCAGTTACTCTCAATCTGAGTGATCTCCAGGTTCCCCATGACGATCTCGCAGCCGCCGTACCGGTCCTTTATCAGGTTGTACTGATTCTCCTGAGAACCAGTGGAGCTCAGACCGTTCTGCGTACCAGGACACACCTCTGGCAGAGGGAAGGAGGAAAGGTTCCCAGTTTTACAAAACCATCTTAAAAACAGATCACACCGGCTCATTCGATTGGTGACACTTTAACACTTTAACATCAAACAATTAGGAGTACATTAGTCCCCCATTAATATTCTAACCAGAACTGAGTCACCAAAATTGTTCATTTGCGCTCATTGTTTTACGAAAGTGTTAATTTCTCCTCTAATTTATTAAAGATATATTGTCATGCCATAAACCTCAATGTATCTCATTGGGATTTTATGCCACAGCCCAACACAGAGAAGCATAAAGTGGAAGGAAAAAGGTTATTTCTTTAAATACAAGTCAAAAAAGCTCAACATGCATAGTATAAACTCAGCTTTCCTGAGTCAAACCTCTCTAGAACAGAGAGTTTTCTCTAGAAGAAGTTTTTCTTCCAGTATCGCCTCCATTTATCTTCCCACTAGCACTCACCTGTGACCCTGTTCCTGTGGAAGAAACAGCATCTCCACAGTATGACGATGCCGTCACCATGTTTCAGTGTGATGTGCAGCCTTAGTTTTCCAATGTACATGGTGTTTTACACGTAGGCCACATTGGTTCCATTTTGGTCTCATCTTAGTACTTACCGTGCTTCCACATATTTTCGTTCTCCTACATGACTTGTATCCTGTCAGCTGTACTGTTTCTGTAGAACATTTTAACCTTTGTTTGCATCGCTGATGCTGAGGGGAGCCAGAGAGTTTGATGTGAAGCAACACAGGCATCATGGAAGTCGGGTGCACGGAGCAATACAGGCCTGAAGGCAACGTAGAGAAGGCCGACGGGTCGAGTTTTTTTTTTTTTCCTCGGACAAAGCTCTTCATTGTGACAAAGCTATAAATGTGGACACAGTGTCTCAGTGAGCGAAGAGTGTTGCGCTGACAGACAGAGCTTCTGTGTCTGTGTGTGCGCGTCTGCAGGGAAAGTGTTGCTGAGATCATACCAAACGACAATGGCCCATGTGTGACTAAGATGCTCTGGCGGAGGAACGGAAATATCGCAAACGGAAAGAGACATGCACCACCTTCTAAAAAGTGACTAAAACTGTATGTGGTGCTGGCTCATTTTGTACAGAGATTAGACACCTGCTGCAGGGAGCGGGTCATGAGTCATACTTCCTGTTTTTATTTTGAACTTGCAGGTAAAAGCAAGCTGCAGTGACATGGCACAGCTGGAACATCCTTTGTAAAACACGCTCAGTTAAATAATGCACGCATGCATACATACATACATACATACATACATACATACATACATACATACATACATACATGCATACATACTGTACATACATACATACATACATACATACATACATACATACATACATACATGCATACATACTGTACATACATACATACATACATACATACATACATACATACATACATACATGCATACATACATACATACATACATACATACATACATACTGTACATACATACATACATACATACATACTGTACATACATACATACATACATACATACATACATACATGCATACATACATACATACATACATACATACATACATACATGCATGCATACATACATACATACAAACATACATACATACATACATACATACATACTGTACATACATACATACATACATACATACATACATACATACATACATACATACATACATACATACATACATGCATACATACTGTACATACATACATACATACATACATACATACATGCATACATACATACATACATACATACATACATACATACATACTGTACATACATACATACATACATACATACATACATACATACAAACATACATACATACATACATACATACATACATACATACATACATACATACATACATACATACACATATACATACATACTGTACGTACATACATACATACATGCATGCATGCATACATACATACATACATACATACATACATACATACATACATACATACATACATACATACATACATACTGTACATACATACATACATACATACATACATACATACACATATACATACATACTGTACATACATACATACATACATACATACATACATACATACATACATACATACATACATACATACACATATACATACTGTACATACATACATACATACATACATACATACATACATACATACATACATACATACATACATACATGCATCTTGTAGTGAGCTGAGTTATATATAGTGTTTATGAATTTTCAGCATACATACATTTAACAAATCTCATAAACCCTCTTCTGAGAGGGTAACTACTGGAAACTTTACAAAACCTTTCCCATGGAAAAGTAACAATGCTCCCTTTAGTTTTTCTCTAGAACAAATATCTAACAAGTGTGGCATAATTCTGGATTCCCCTTTACTTTGACGCCTCAAAATGACGTGCTGTGCTCCCAGTTGGCTTCTGGGGTGTGCAATTTTCTCTGAGTATAATTACAGCAACTTTTTCAAACCTTCAGAGGCTTTTTTTTTAGAGAAAATTTGTGACTAAACAGCATCAACAAGACCAAGGAACACAGCAGATAGCTCAGGGATAAAGCTGTGGGAAAGTTTAAAGCTGGTTTAGGACTTAAAACAATATCCCAGGCCTCAACATCACATGCAGCACTGTTTATTCCATCATCCAAAAATGGAAAGACATACCAAGACATGGCTGAGCACCTGAACTGGTAGGCTGGGTAAGGAGAGCACATGTTCGATAAGATACCAAGAGGCTTATGCTAACTCTGGAGGGGCTGCAGAGGACCACTGCTCGGGTGGGAGAATCTGTTGATGGGACAATGAAACATGTTCTGCAGGAATAGAGAAATTTGTTCTCCCTTCCAGGGTGGCACAAACAAAATTATATCATTTTCTTCATGCAGCCTTGGTTTGGGAGTTCTTGTTCTTTACACATACTTTGGGCAAAACCTCTGCCTTGTAAGGTATCTGGCAAAGATTGTATACAAATGCTGCATGAGTCCAAGAGTGCTGCACTTGAGGAATATGAAATGTCCAAGATAGAAAGAACATTGTTCTTTCAACCTTTGCTGCAATGTAAACAAACATATTTCTCTGTTCTTGTTTAGTACGTGTTGGCTTTTAGTCATGCACTTCATAAATATGGCCTTTATGGCAAGGAAAAGCATCTGTTCAAATGAAACCAGAAGGATTCCTATTTGCAATTCGCCAAAAACTTTATAGGCAACACAGCAGCCATGTGCAAGAAGATGCTCCGGTCACACGAGAGCAAAGCTTGAATAATTTAGCTAATATACAAAACTCTACGTGCTGTGGAAAACCAACACTGCACATTAATTTGAACATACAATTCCTATCAGGAAATGCAGTGGTGGCGTATCATACTGTGGAGCTATTTTCTTTCTGCAGCAGGGACAGGATAGTTGTTTAGAGCTAATGGGAAGATGCATGGACCTAAACATGGAGCACTCATAGACGAGGCTGCAGAAGACTTTAAGAGGTCCAGAGACTTGAAATGTAATGTTCAAAGACACTCTCCATCCAGTCTGACTGAACTTATACCAGATACAATTGCACGCCACACTTTTCAGACTTTTAATTGTAAAAAAAACCCAACTGTCACTATCTTTTTCCTCTCACTTCAGAATCGTGCACTGTCTTGTGTACGTCTGTCAAATAGCAGCCTAATAAAATACACTGAGGTTTGTGGTTGTAATGGGATAAAATGTCAATAAATTCACCCACCGTCGTGTGCCTGAGTGGACCCGGTTTGTATCCTCCATGACAAAGCCACACAAAGTAACAGGACTCGCTGCTGGTCCATGTTGAATTAATGCGTTCACCGAGATGTCAGCATGTCACACTGGTTCAGATTGTCCTCTTTTTGGCAACATAAGGGAGGAATTTTGTGGATTTAAAAGTTGCCTCGTCTTTGACCGATAAAGAGGTGAAAGAAATAAAAAAAAAAAGCCTAAATGAAATTTAATTAGCATGAGGAGGAGATTGATAGATCCAATCAATTCCTCTGAAAAACGCGAATGAGCCGCGGTTTAGATCCATCGTGGAATTTCCCTCCTGGAAAGGGGGGGAGTCTGATTGGCCCACAGCCAGAAGAATCGACCAATCAGAAGCTGGCCCGTCTTTTCTCTCCCCATGCGTTAACTCCAGTTTTCATCTGTCAGGACTAAATAATAAAAGTCATAAATACAAACACGTTCCATGCATAAAAGATAAATAAATAAACAAGTAAATAAAAAAAACAACAACACATGAGCGAATCAACAGACTGAGTCCAGGTCCTCGTTGCATGAACGGGCCTGTCTGTCGGTTCAGTTGTTGTCGTTCAGCTGCTCCATGTGGACGCAGCTCTGTGGAGTCTGAGTGGACGCACTGTTTTCCCTGTAAAGAGCAGTATTGTCCGCCATGGCTCCGTCAACTGGTTAATCACCTCTTTGATGCGTATGGTGCAGCCTGTCACAAAGGCCACATTGTCTGATGGTCAAGTGACTTCTGAACCCAAAACAAGAACAAGCTTAATTTTGGGGGGGAATGGCTTCAGAGAAGACAAAAAATTCCTGAACATGAAACTGGAAACGAGAGGGCAGACTAATCCATCCATATAATCGCTCTTAATGGACGGGTTATCAGTAAGTGCCTCTGACACATGTGCTCTTAATCTTATTTTTGAAAGAGAAGGCAGCAAAATCTCCTCGTTTTTGTAGAAATATCCATGCAAAGGGTTTTTTTTTTCTGTGAGGTTGCTCTGATGTTAAGCCTTTTAATTAAATCTGCACGAACTGAAGTACAAAATTGAGAGATAAGAGCTCTTTTTTTTTTTTTCTTAGAAGCTAAGATTCTCTGCAAAACCTTCTGTCCAGCAGGAGGAGCCAGAGCCTGAGCATTGGCTGCTGCAGGTGGACTCAGAGTTCACACCACTGAGCTATATAATACACTGGAGTGCTAATCACCGTCTGTTTGAACGAGTCGCTTTGAAGCCCACAGCCGCCATATTGGTACTCCCTATTTCCCCTCAGTAACTAGGGAAGATGTGCGCTACAGCATCGAATAACGAGGATTTTCTCAAGTTCAGGGGGGACTTAAGACTTTTGAAATGTCAAATGCCAAATAGTTTTATGTTATGTTCTAAAAAATATCAAGTACTGAGAAAGTCATGTGATGAAATATTTTGCATTTAATTCATTTAAATATATATGTTTAACATTTATAAATATATACATAACAATATACAAAAACATATATTTACATATGTGTATACATATATATACATATATACATATACACATACTTATATATATATATATATATATTTAATATGAATAACATGTAAAATATTTCAGCACCTAATTTTCTAGTAGTTGATAGTGTTAGTACATCCACTGACTGTAGAATTACCTGTGAAACGTTTTCACACAGCCAGAAAACTGCTTGTTGTTGCAACCAAATCCTATGGGATTCTGTGAGAGTAGGGAGTAGCAAGATGGCGGCCAGTGACTTCAGTTCTTTGGCAAAATCAGCACTCCAGTGTATAATATAGCTCAGTGGTTCACACACACGGCCATTTTTTTTTTTTTTTTTTTTTTTTTGCATTACTCATCCGTTGTTATGTTCTATAATGTTACCTAGCAAACATATTCAGTTTTAACTAAATAAAGCCTTGAAAAATCTGGAGCCGGCCACAAAGACCCGTTAAGACAGACAAGTTTAAGGTGCCACATGTAGCAACGGAAACATCAATGAAATATATGCGCACAGTGTCACATTCTCTGAGGTGCTTCTTGATAGTCTTCTGATTATTAAAGTGAATATGTTTTTATCCCCCCCCCCCCCTCCCTCTTTTTTTTTTGTTACAATCTCTCTGTTTTCCGTTCGTGTCCCCCCCCTCGGTGTCAGTCCTGGTGGCCCTGTCCAGTGTAGAACCAAACTGTGAGAGGTCCCTGCTGTGGCCTTTTTGCAGCTACCTCTCCCTTCAGAGATTGATGAATTGATTGTGTGGCTGCTGCCAGTGTGTCTGTGCCCTGGGCGTAGGTGTCCCGGTTACGGGTGGGAATCCCAGCTATGGCATCCACCCTGGGGCCGCCATTGTAGCCGTCCTGCAGGGGGCCCTGGGGGGCTGGTGGCTCCGGGAGCAGCTCTGGCTCACATACTGCTGTCACACCCTTGGAGACACAGCGGCACCCCCCACACTCCTCCCGATCAGCTCAGACAGAATGAGTCCACAAGGGAACCACCAGACTGTGCCAAACTATTCTTAATGCCAAGCTATAAGTGGATGTGTGTGTGTGTGTGTGTGTGTGTGTGTGTGTGGCTCACCTGTTCGAGCTTTTTCTCTCCACCATCGCTTTAGACAAACGTCTTCGGAATAAAATTACAATTCAAAGACACGTATCGACCAAAAAAGGGACATGGGTTGTTGTTGTAGCTCATATTGTGCTGGTTTTTTTTCAGAGTTGTTGCACACGCAGATGGCCGTGGGCAGGAAGGACCTTCTGTAGTGGTCTGTCTTACAGCAGCTCTGAAGAAGCCTCTGACTGAAGACGCTCTGTTCCTGTTTGACAGTCTGACGAAGAGGATATCAGGGTGGGCTGTAATGTTCTTTGTTTTATGAAGAATCCTTTAGCATAACCATCTCCAGAGGTCCTAAAAGAGCCCCCGGAACTGCGCCACCCATCTTTATTAGCTTGTTGAGCTTTTTTAAGTTACCGGTCCTGATGCTGCTTCCCCAAGAGATGATGTCGGAAGAGATCCCACTCTCCACATCAGACATGTTAAAGTTACTCTAATTTAAATGATTAACTCTTTGGAAGTGGATAAATTACGGTTTTCCTTGTTCATTTAAATGACAACTGCTTTTTGTGACAATGATTTATAGATCTATTCGCCTTAATTCCTTTGAGAAAAACACACATTTAAGTAACTGTTTCTTTGAATACAGAAAGCAGAACATGTAACCAACTCAGATGTGTTGTTCGACGAGGTTGTGAGGTGAAACTTTGATTTCAGTTTTAAGACGTTTTCATTCAAACTGTTTCAAAAGCATTCAGAAACAGAAAGCCTTTTAATTCCACTGTAAGGTCACTGATCACGACGGCTTCACAGGTCGATCCAAATGAATTAGAATATTAGCAGAACGTTTATTCATTTAGGCATTTAATTCAGAAATTGAAATCCGTATCTTATATACGGAATATTAAAAGTCAAAAGTCATGGCTTAAAAAAAGCAGACTGTTCGCAGAAGGCTGTATCCATTGCATAATAATGGAAAGTTGAGTGGTAGGAAAAAAAATGTGGTAGAAAAAGCTTTAGAGGATCGTGAGGCAAAGCCCATTCAAAAGCCACTACACAAAGACACATGCAGACAATGGGCTACACGTCTTGCGTTCCTGTTGCATTTCATTTAGAAATCAAGGACCCAGAGTTTTGAGGAAGAGTGAAGAAACAGATAATCCACGTCTCCTAAAGCCCAATGTGAAATTTCCACAGTGAGTGATGGTTTGGGGCACCATGTCCTCTGCTGGCATTGGTCCCCTGCCTTTTTCTAAAGGCAATATTCTACCAGAATATTCTAGAGCTCTCTATGCTTCCCTCTGATGACAAGCTTTGTGGAGATGCTGGTTTTCTTTCTCCTGCAGGACTTTACCTTCCCACACAGCCAAAGATACGAGTACCTGCTTTAACGACCACAGCGTCACTTGATTAGTCAACAAAGCGGTGTGATGTAAACCAATCAAGTGAAATGGAAGATGGGAGACACTTCACCAAACTATCCAGGTGAGTTGAAGGTCCCTAACAGCAGCGTCTTGAACACCTCAGCAGAGCCACAGGCTGATCTCCCTCATGCCATGCTGCATTAATGCTGTAATCCATGCAAAAGTGCATAGACAGAGTGCACGGTCTACAGTAGAAAGACATACCTTTTAGTAGACCAACATTTCAGTACAAGGCTACAAAAGACCTGAGAATATAGAAGAGGTTCACTTTCCAATAGGACAGCGACCCTAAACGTACAGCCAGAGACATGTTCATGTTTTAGAATGGCCTAGTCAAAACCTAGACATAAAACTGTAGTTAGACTCAACAACTGATATGCAGAGGTGCTCTCCATCCAATCAAACTTAGGTGTGCACCGTGACCACAAGCTGGACTGGTCGGCCAATGTGGATGTGATTTATAAGAATGGACAGAGCCGACTATTCTTCCTGGGGACTGTGGTGGAGCAGCGCATGGAGAGCAAGCTGCAGGTCACCAGGGACAATGCCAGACACCCACTTCACAACGTCTTGGGAAAGCAGTGCAGCAGTCGCAGCGGGCGGCTGATCTCCATGAGCGGCACTGGAGGTCCTTTCTTCCAACAGCCATCAGACTTTATAACAACTCAGTGGACAGCTCCTGAGATGGTTGTTTATGCCGCCCCCAGACACCTTGCATGGGCATCGGAAAGAGACTGAAGGTGTCATTATCACTATCAGCACTATTATATGTTTGTAGTTATTCATCAGCCTGTTTCTCTATCACAGTTTGACCTTTTATGAAATTTTTTGCTCACTTGTTCAAACTTTTAATGCTTAGTTGCTCTTGTTTTTATGTACTTGTTAAATGCTAGGATTTTAAACCAGTGAGCTTCTCTCTCTCTCTCTCTCTCTCTCTCTCTCTCTCTCTCTCTCTCTATATATATATATATATATATATATATATGTATATATATATGTATATATATATATATATATATATATATATATATATCTATATATATATACATATATATAGATATATATATGTATATATATACATATATACATATATCCCTTGAGACTCTGTGGCAGGAGAGACAGATTAGGGTGATGGTAAAGAGGCCTTCAAACTTCAAAAACGACAGACGAATTATACCAGCAGGAATCATAAGAAGGGCTTGATTGCTGTAATGCCAATAAAGACGTTTACATTGTTCTTTGAGAAAGGCATACAAGTACATCTCAGTTAGAGTTTGAATATTGTGTAAAAATGCGATATTTTTGCCAGTCATCTCAGAAAGTGAAACTCTTATACAATCATTACACACACAGTGATATATTCCAAGCCTCAGTTTCTTGTAATTTCGATGGCTTACAGATAATGAAAACCCAAAATTCAGTGTTTCAGACAAATTAGCATCCTGAAAAAGGTAATTACTAGAAACTCATGGTGTCACACTCTTATCAGCTAACTCAAAACACCTAAAGGTATCCTGACTCTGGGTCAACAGGCGACACAATCCTAGGGAAGACTGCTGACTGGACCGATGTCCAGAAGACAGTCATAAATAAACAGCCTTCACAAGGAGAGGAAGCCACATGCAGTCATTGCTGAAGAAGCTGCTTGTTCACAGTTCTGTATCCAGCATATTGACAGAAAGTTGAGTGGAAGGAAGACGTATGGTAGGAAAAGGCGCACCAGAAACAGGGAGAACTCCAGCATTGAGAGGATTATCAAGCGAAATCCATTCAAGAATTTGTAGGAGTTTCAGAAGGAGTGGAGAGGATTGAGCCGGTGCATCAAGAGCCACCACACAGACCAGTGCCAGACATGTGCTACAAATGTCTTACCTTGGGTAAGGAGAAAAGGAACTGGACTGTTGCTCAATGGTCTAAAGTCCTGCTTTCAGATGAAAGTAAATTCTGCATTTCATCTGGAAATCAAGGAAGAGTGGAGAGGCCCAGAATCCACATTGAGGTCCAGGGTGAAGTTTCCACAGTCAGTGATGTTTGTGGTGCCATGTCACCTGCTGGTGTTGGTCCACTGGGTTTTCTGGGGTCCACAGTCAACGCAGCCGTCTAGAACATAACTCTAGAGCACTTCCTGCTTCCCTCTGTTGACAAGCTGTTCGTAGATGCTAATTTTATCTTCCAGCAGCACTTGGCACCAGCCCACACCGCTAAAGGTACCAAAAGATGCTCCAAAAGATGTTCCATTAGTGCTACAGGCTGATCGCCTCCATGCCACGCCGCATTGATGCAGTAGTTCAACAAAGAGCAGCCCAACCAAGTAGAGTGCTTAGAACTGGACGTACTTTTCAGAAGCCTGACATTTGTGCTTAAAACATCCTTTTGTGATTGGTCTAATGAGATATTCTAATGTCTCAGACACTGAATTGTGGGTTTTCTTTACCTGTAAGCCATAATCATCATAAATTTACAAGGAATTAAAGCTTGAAATATTTTGCTTTGTGCGTAATGAAGCTCTACTAAATAACCGTTTCACTTTCTGAAATGACCAACAAAAAGTATTGCACCTTTATGCAATATTCAACGTTTTTTAAAATGCACTTGTACATGTTGGCACTTTTTAATAAAATTTTAATAAAACAAACAGCTTTTTTTTACAAAGCTGATACTCGTTGTGGACTATTTTATTATCTTTTGCGAGATTCCCATCTTGTTTCCTCTGATAAACAAACTTCTTTATATGTATTGAATGAAAATAATTTCATTTAATTGGGTTGTATCAAAGTGTTGGGCAACGCAGCTACAAGGCAAACATGTTACACACGCACACCAACAAAAAAAAAAACAACAACTCCAGAAACGAGACAGTTTAATTTGGTCGTTTATTGATCTTTGAAATACCAGGAATCGGATCGTTCATCATTTTTTACACCCCTTTATGTTCCCTTCCTCTCTCTACGTTCTCATTTAGTTTCCCCCCTGAATCGATTTCGCTCCTCGTTTTCTGGCAACTCATCGAAAACAAAAAATGTTGCCCGGGCCTCTTCCCTCTTCCCCTGACGAGTTAAATCCCGGCAATAAACAATGGTTTCTGAAAGAAGGACATTTAGCCACAACATCGTCACAGATATTAGGTGAAACACTTTGAATGCTGGAAATCCGCCCCCCAACCAAACCTGTTATCAAAGAGAAAAGAAACCACTGACATCATAAGGCCACAAAATGAAAATTCACAGCAAACAGAACATGATAGGTAACACGTCACACTCACACGCACAAGCTGTTGTCAGTTCTATGCAGCCGACCCCTTTATCTACACCCAGAATACAGTGGATTACTTCTCCGTCCACCTTAACATACAGTATATACAGTTGTTCGCTGACATAGGAGAAAAAAAAAAAGCATGCTTATTTGCATATTAGAAGGTTGTTCGGTAAACTTTACACAAATCCAGGACGATTATTCGTACAGCGTTGAATTGATCCCACCAGCAGCAGTGATTCTGACTAACAAATATAGTCTGAAGGAAACAGGCTATTACAGTATATTTCACTTTTAATTACACGTCTTTTACAGTATTAACATGCCTTATGATGCAGTGCGACTGTCGGTCGGTCGCGCTCTTGTTTTCTGATTATGTGTGAAAGCTCAAGAAGTATGCCAGATGTGGTGCAGAAGTCGACCCGAGACAATGAAAATCATACAAAGTGAGCAAGGAGAAGAAGAGGGCCGAGCGCTGTTGTTTTTTCCTTTTTTTTTTTTTTTTGTAGAGCGATAAATTGCATTGTGTAACCAGACACACACGAAGATTTGGGTAACAAAAAGCGGCGACATGTGCAACGGATAAAGCAACTTGAGCCCAAACGGATGAACAGGCTTCAGCAGATAAAAAAACAAAACAAAAGACTTGCTTTGGGAATAAATAAAGATTGGGAACCGAATAAGCGCTAATACCGCCAGTCGCACGCTGTGCTGAATCACTCTCTGCAGGGAAGGCAGACAGCAGCGCCTCTTTTTTTTCTTCTTTTTTCTCAACCTCTCTAAGCTGGTACAGAGTGGCTGTCTGTTCTGTCATCTGCATTAGCTAGGATATCACACCTCGCCGAGGCCGGAGGAGTCGTCTTTAACCCTCTCTGAGCCAGGCAAGGCGATCCGGCACATTTTGTTTTCTGTATCGTATTTACAGCAGCAGCCTTCGTTAAGGCCAAATGAGGGGTATTTCCATGCCGACTGGGGAGCAGTGATGCACAGGGAAACTATAAAGGCTGCCTCTTGCTATAATCAGCGAGAATGCTATACAGCATTCTCACTTATTGTTTTCCTGTTTTTCTTTATTACTATTATTCCGTTGGCGTTTAACTACTCCCGCATACTTTAACCGATTTCAACAATTTTGGTATCAAAACGTTCGGCTCATTCCTGGCATGACTACTAAATCTCATGGTTATGCTAACTTTTACACTTTTAAAAAGATTTCACTTTTTGTGCGATTTTTTTGGCTGTTCCCATTGAAATCAATGCAAATTCTTCACATTCTTCAAATTCCTCCAATACTTTCAATTCTTCTGATTGTTCTAATTGTTCTAATTCTTCAAATTTTCCAATTTTTTTTTCAAATTCTTCCATTTTTTTCAAATTTTCCAATTTTTTTTCCAAATTCTTCATTTTTTTCAAATTTTTCTAATTCCTTCAAGTTTTTTCAAATTCCTTCAAATTTTTTCAAATTCTTCAAATTCCTTCAAATATTTCAAATTCGTCACATTCTTCCATTTCTTCTAATTCTTTAATTTTTTCAAATTCTTCAGGTTTTTCAAATTCTTCAAATCCCCTCAAATTCTTAAATTTTTAAAAATTCTTCAAATCTGATTTAAAAAAAGTTCAGCTACTTTTTCTCTTTTGCAGGGATCTTCTGCACCTTCTCCTCAAATCATTCTGCAGATTAGCATTCTCACTCGCTGTTACGCAGGAACAGCTTTTTCTAGTTTTCTTTATTTAAATTATTTATTTTTTTCTCAAACAGCTGCCAGAACAATAAACGCACACAGCAATAAAAGGGAGTGAAATCGTACGACGAGCTCAGAGCACAACGTCAGTCGACAAATAAAACGTACGCGGACGAGAACGCGGGTCGGCAGAGTTCCTGTTTCCTGAAAGAAAACGAGTGAAACATGTTCAACAAGAACGCAACTTGAACATGTTTTTTGTTTTTTTTTCGCCTAAAAATTAAATCTGAAGAGCACAAAGTCCACGGCGGTAAAAGCTGTCGTCTGAGCCTGTGTGGAGCACACGCCGCATGTAAAAGTGTGAGCTGACGTCTCTGACCTCGCACCTCCACACATCAACGACATTCTCCGCCACGTTTTTTTACGCCGAGCTGATGGGTTCTAGGGTCGGGCGGTTCGACCCGTCGTGTTCTGCAAATGGTAAATACTCGATGTGGATCGCTGACTGTAAAGTTCGCACACCTTCGTGGTAATATAACGATATGAAATCTAATATTTATGCATTCAGGTCGGGAAAAAAAGCGTGGATTAGATCAGCTTTGACACCATTTTGTTTGTAAATCATAAAAAAAAAAAAAAATCACCACAGATCCAAACGAGTCAAATCAATCAAAAATACAGGAAAAGGAAAGATAAAAAAATATCTGAGTCACCCTCCTGGGAGCTTTTTCCCGTGTCTCCTCTCTGTTTTGTGAAAGCAACAGGCCTACTGTAACCCTCTACCTGGAGCCGTCGCCCCGGCCCTTCCCCCCCGCCCGCCCCCCCTCACTTCTTGTTCTTCAGCTGGTTGGCCAGCCAGTCCAGGCCCTCGTAGAGGCCGTCGCCGCTGGTGGCGCAGGTGGCCTGGATGTACCAGTTGCGGTGGCGCAAGGAGTGCAGGCCCAGCTTGTCCGTGATCTCTGCCGCGTTCATGGCGTTGGGCAGGTCCTGAGCAAAACCCATGCGGTGGAGAGAGCCTCAGCTGGGGGCGCGTGGACGCCAAAAGGCACTGGGAATACGTGAAGAGGAGGCCAAAGAGGGGCACGTTACCTGTTTGTTGGCGAAGACGAGAAGCACGGCGTCCCGCAGCTCGTCCTCGGCCAGCATCCTCATCAGCTCCTCGCGGGCCTCGTTGACTCGCTCACGGTCGTTGCTGTCCACCACGAAGATCAGGCCTGCAGCGCAGAGGGTTTAAAGGCTAAACAGCAACCACAGCAATATCAGATTATAAAAATAAATAAAATACATGTTGTTAAAACAAGTTTTGTTTCAGTTTTTTTTGTTTTGTTCCAGAATGCATGATGATAATCTGAAACAGCTCATGAGGATCAGCAGAAGCATTAGTCAGACATGGCCTCAAGTGCTCTAGGCGAGCGCTCCGCTGTCTCGTTAGCTCCAAAGTGGTGAAGCTTGAATGCGTTTTATCTGAATTTTATATAATATATAAAAAAAGATTGCTACAAAGTGTGGCGTGCATTTGTTTTCTAATCAGTTCTATGCAAGAATGCTCAAGCTCAGTCAAACTGGAAGGAGAGCGTCTGTGAACGTCGACTTTCAGGTCCTGCCAGAGGTTCTGATCCTGTTGTTGGAGTTTGACTGGAATATTCTGATCCCTGCATACGCTTTGCTCTAAATCATTCATTTGAAGGCGAGCCTCGGCCTCAGTCTCAACTCGTATGAAGCGGCATCTATCTTCCTGTTAGCTAACGAGTTAGTTTTCGGTCACACGTCGAGTTTTTTTGCACGAAGACCACAAATTGAAAATGTTAGCCTCCGAGCATCTTCTTCCATGTGTTCGCTGTGTCCCTTATGGCTTGGGTCAACCTTCAAAAGTGCCTCTGTATAGGTTCTGTTCGACAGCGGTCAACCTGCTGTATAGGTTTAGGTGGACAGCCTTGGAAGGAGAACGGTAGGTTTGCACAATTGCAAACCTACCGCTCTCCTTCCATACTCAGAGGATGAGTTGAGCAGAGCTCGATTGCTAACTAGTGGCCCTGAAACTGGGGTCCCCCGGAGTTCCCCAGAGGAGGCACTGCTGAGGATGCGTTGGGGTTGAGCTAAGTGACACAATGGACAAATATTTAACTCCGTCCACTTCATCAAGTAAGGGAAAATCCATATCAGTTTAAATTAGGAAGCATGACAACAGACAAGAGTTTGGCTTTATTGAGAGAGGATGTAATTTTCATAATAACTAATGTATTCAACAGTACAAAAGGCTGTTTAAAAAATTATCAGCATGAAGAATCTAAAGAGATCCTTGGAAAAATGTTACCACTGCTAAGGGGTCCCTGGCCACGAAAAGTCTAAGAACCCCTGAACCAGGACTGAATACAAACCAGCATTCTGCACTATCAGAGAAAATCTAGAAAAACAAAAGCATGTTGAAGTTTATTGAAATGTGAGAAGACTGAAGAAGGTTCCAGGGCGGTGAATGCTTCTGTAATTGTAATTGACAATAAAATTTGATTGATTGATTGATTGATTGATTGATTGGGATAATAGGCGTTGGTCCCCTACGCTCACCTTGAGTGTTCTGGAAGTAATGTCTCCACAGGGGACGGATCTTGTCCTGGCCACCCACGTCCCACACGGTGAAGCTGATGTTCTTGTACTCCACCGTCTCCACGTTGAAACCTGAACAGGGACAAACGTCACATCATCAACTCGTGTGTGTGTGTGTGTGGGGGGGTTAAACTCCCGCGCCGGCGGCTCGTTCCTCACACACCGATCGTGGGGATGGTGGTGACGATCTCCCCCAGCTTCAGCTTGTAGAGGATGGTTGTCTTCCCGGCGGCGTCCAGCCCCACCATCAGGATCCTCATTTCCTTTTTGCCTATCAGGCTCTTCAGCAGGTTCCCAAAGATGTTCCCCATGATGACTCTGACCTCAGCTGCAACACAACTGTGACACAGGTAACTGAGCGGGCAAAGCGGGCACCGGAACGTGCCAACACGGTCAAACGCCTCAGGTTACTGGGTTCGCGCGCTGCTCCCGTTCTCATTAAGGTCTAACGCTTTGACTTCACCACCGCACCACCTGGATTATGTCTTTCTCTCCACTGTAGATTTGATGCTGGGTTTGAGACTGATGACGCTTGGTTTTACTGCCTGTATGCCGCGCATTGGGTCTAAACATCTGCGTCTTAGGCTACGTTCAAACTGCAGGCCTTAACGCTCAATTCCGATTTTTTTTGTGAAATCAGACTTTTTTGCGTGTCCGTTCACATTTCCAAATATATGCGACTTGTATGTGATCTCCTGTGTGAACTGAATGCGTTCAACCTAAGTGTCCTGCATGCGCCGTCGAGGACGCGATGACGTCACACGTAGCAAGCGTCCTCAGTGTTTGCGGAAGTAAACAAGGATTATAATGCTGGCGTGCATTTTGTGGTCATTAATTTATTTTCTAACTGGAGCTTTCCCTCCATTGACTGCTCTTCTCATTGTTGTCCGCTATGAGTGTCGTCTTTCTTCCCGCTTCTGCATAGCAGAACGCAGAATAGTGACGTTTGTCGAGTATCGGTGACGTACAGGTCGGATAAATGCGACCAGGCCGTACAGACACAGGTAGCATTTGAAAAGATCAGATACGTATCGGATTCAGGACCACATATCCAAGCGGCCTGGGTCGCATTTGAAAAAATCCGATCTGTGTTGTTCAGACTGTCATAAAAAGATCAGATCCAGGTCGCATATGGGCAAAAAAAATCGGAATTGGGTCACTTCAGGCTGCAGTGTGAACGTAGCCTTGGTCTCATGTGTCTAAAATATGGTGCTGCTGAAGTCTTTCTCCTCATTGAGATGCAGCTTTGCAACCTAAAGTTCTTTCCTTTATTTATTTTTTTCTAAAAAAGAAGAGGCCCACGCTCAGACAAATGCTGGAGAAGTGGTGGGTCACGCATCGGTAACTTTACTCGTATACTTTGGACACGCCCTGAACTGAGAAAAACGTGGGACGAGCTATTTGAGGCACTTAGAAAAGTACTTCAGAAAGATTTTAACAAAGATCCTGAAATGGTAACTGCTTGGATTAATACGAAATGACAAAAATGCCTTCTAAAAATATTGCTGATTGCGGCTCTTAAGTGTATCACAGTTAAATGGTTGACACCCAAACCCTCCATCGTACAATATGTGGATTGAAAAGGTTTGGGATATCTATCATATGGAACAAATAACTTATTGCCTGAAGCTTTAAAAAAAAAAGACAGATTTGTTAACAGATGGAAACCGGCCATGACCTCACTAATGCAGTAAAATTCTCATTATTTTTTTTATGTATTTGTATTCCCCCCCACTCATTTATCGTCATTTGCGTTGCCTATTAATTTACCACCCATAGCTATGTTTGTATGTCACTCCTGTTCAATCGTGTAACCTACTTTACTTTTAAAGTTGCCTTAGGTATATCGTAAGTGAAGAGCAGCAGGCTAAATGTGGGCTTGTATGTAATATGTCTATGTAAGTTGCAAAAATCTAAATAAAAAAGAAGTTAAAAAAGAAAAAGAGGAAGAAGAGGCCCTCTCCTTCCATGATCCCACTTTACAGTTATGGAAACGTTCTTAAGCAGCCAGAATCACATTCAGGACCTGAAACATCAGCGGCATCATCATCACCACCACGGTGGAGTTTCTTAAAAACAAACGCAGCGACAGTCAGCTGACCCGACTCTGCCGCTGTGAACGGCTACTGTCACACTACACGGCGGGAAAGCTATTGGATCCACACACACCGGGTCTCTGCCGTTAGGCGTATCGGCTTTCACGTGCCGCAGGTTAACGACCCGTTCAGCCGTCTGCTGGCAGCTGAAGCGAAGCAAGCCGAATAATCCAACGTGCACCTTAAAGGAGAAACGACTGCGCTCGTGAGTTTTGGACAGAAAACACAGTCGATACGCTGCCAAAGCCATCGTTTTGGCTTCGTTTAAGAATATTCTGGAGAAGAAGGAATATTATTTCATCTCATTGCGATTAAAAAGACCCTTTTTGTGCAAAACTTTATAATCCGAGTGAATATTAGCAGCAGTTTGAGCTTGTAGCTCCAGTTCAACTAAATGGAGAGTTCTGTAATTTCACTTTGTCGCAGTTCTAAGTTGATTTGGATTCAGTAACTGATTAAAATCCGTACTGTATTTGTTTTGAATCTGGAAAACAGCATTCAGCCTTCTAAAAGTGGGTAGCGCTGTCGCCATACAGCAAGAAGGTCGTGGGTTCGAGTCCCACCCTTGCCCTGGGTCTTTCTGCATGGTGTTTGCATGTTCTCCCTGTGCATGTGTGGGTTCTCTCCGGGTACTCCGGCTTCCTCCCACAGTCCAAAAACATGACTGTTAGGTTAATTGGTCTCTCTAAATTCTCCATAGGTGTGAGTGTGTGTGTGAATGTTTGTCTCGTTTGTCTCTGTGTTGCCCTGCGACAGACTGGCGACCAGTCCAGGGTGTACTCCGCTTCTCGCCCAGTGAACGCTGGAGATAGGCACCAGCACCCCTAAAGACCCCAGAAGGGATAGACGTGTTAGAAAATGGATGGATGGAAGATTTCCTTCAATGAAACCCAGATGGCCTGTGAGGTGCTGCCAAAAGAAATCCTGAACTTCAGTGATGATGGTGCATTCACAGACGTTTTAGACCTCTAATCAATCCGGCATAACATTATGACCTGAACAGGGTATCTGATCACTCTTGGGTAAGAAAAACAGCTCTGACCCGTCGAGGCCTGGGCTTTACTAGACCCCTGGAGGGGAGCTGGGGTGTCTGTCAGCAAGACGTCGGCAGCAGGTCCTGTTAAAGTGCTGCAAACTGCAAAGTGGGGTTTCCAAGTATCACAACTGCTCGTCCTGCTACACCCACAGACGTTAAGAGTGGGCTCACATCTGGGGAACCGGATGGACAGGTGAACACCTAGAACTCATTGTGAAGGCTGCCCGTGATCTGAACCGATGCTTAGATAGGTGGCAGGTGTCAAAGTAACATCCACACGAATGCCAGGACCCAAGGTTTCCCAGCAGGACTCTTCCCCCACTTCTAACAGACACGAATCACTGCAGACTCACACGAGTCCTTCAGTCCTGATTGGCCCTTGTCAATTTATGTGAAATATTAACATCGGATCAGTTTCCCTGTTACTATTCACCAACTTTAAAAGAGGAAATCATCACTTGCCGCCTGATACAGGTGCCATGATGAAAACATCATCAGAGGTATTTATGTCAAGCCTGATCTGTGTATTTGTAGTTCACTTCAGCATGAAATAGCTGTTTACCCATTAATATAGCAGAGATATTAATAAGCACATACCCTTGATCTATTTGTCTGACTAAGAATAACACGCTGAAGCAACCAAACCTTTTTGACTCAGACCCCAGAAGCTGCTGGCCCTTTAACAGGCCAACTCTGTTAACTTCTGCCAGCGCGTTTCACCTCCAGGGACCACTCGGTGTTAACGGGGGTTTTCAACACGCATCACGGTCTCTCCATTATAAGAGTATAACCTTCCGGAGGCCAACCGCGGACATTTTTTCTACGGCACGAACCGGCAGGAGCTGCTCGCACAGCCCGCCGCAGCAGCGGAGGGATGCTGAGACATCTGTCATAATGCGAGGCGCAGGGATGGGGATGCTGCAGTCCGAGCAGGCGTCTCCTGTCCGGATGCGCCACTTTGGTCGGAGCGTGTTTCATATATCAGCATTTTTCTGGCATCATTGCAGGAAAAAAAATAAATAAAAATACGCGTCGGTCTGTGCGCTGTAATCCCCGCGTTCAGTCACGACAAAAAAAAAAAAAAAAAAAAAGAACCGCACCAGTCGGACGGTTGTCGTCGATAAGACGAACGTTAACGAGACGAGATGCGTTCAATGACGTTGCAACCGCGGCATCATCGTTCACATTTCAAACACTTGAACACATCGTTGGACTAATTCCCCCTTTTCCATCTCATTCACACTCACCCGTCAGCGGCAGGCAGGACACCAGCTGGATTCAGCAGGCAAAGGACCGGATGGTAGTCTCGCGAGGACTTCAGGATCGGGTGCGAGGTGTTCTCGCGAGACATCGGACGCTTGGAACGCATCTCACGTTTGTCATCTTCGATGACTTTCTGAAGAAGAAGAAAGAAAAAAAACGGCAGGTGGACTACAGGGAAGCGGGCAGCTGCCCTCCACACGGGAACTCGGTACGAAACAACTGGATGAATACCAATAAAGCCGGAAGAAATCCACTTAAAGGCTTACTTTACTTAAACACATCACCTTAATCAATATTACAAGGTTAACCCTTAGTGGATTGATCAAGTTCACCATTGAATTATGCGGCACAGAACCATGTCACTAAAGCAGAACCCCATTCAAAGAGTGAAACATGTGTATAGGTCCTTTTTTTCCCTGTTTCTTTTTTCTTTTTTTTACAGACATGGTGACGTATTCCAAGCATTTATTAATGTAAATATTAGACTCATAAACAACGTTTTAATACAATAATTTAATACTGAAATGTAGGGGTGGGTATTGCCAAAGAAGTCACGATTCGATTGAATCACGATTCACATGCCACGATCCGATTCTATGACGATGCATCACGATACCGGAGTTATTGCGATGTATCGCGATGCAATGCAATATTTTCACTGAACACTGTTAGAAAAAAATACAGCCATTACCAGTGGCTGACTGGCTGTGTATGATCTGGATAGTGTCTTCAATTGTTACATAACTGAAAGAAACTGAATTCATACATAGCTGTATTTATTGAAACGACTTTTGGAGGTATTGCCATGAAAACAAATATTACTGTTACTGGACACAAATATTACTATTACTAGAGTGGACACACTGACAAAAAGTGCTTAGGATTTATAAAACTTAAAATAACAAAATAAGGATAATCAGTGTTGTTTACATGCCTCAGTGGTCCTTTAAACCAATGAAGTTGTATTCCACTTGTTTTTGGCTGATGTTCGCCAACAATTCATGCAATTTTATTTATTCATTTCTTAAAATTAATAATCGATACTTGGCGTCAAGAATCGATGCAGTAGATCGCGAAAATTTGAATTGCGATGCATCATCATGACGATTTTTTTGCACACCCCTACTGAAATGTTAGCCTATGCAATGATAATATTAATAATAATAATAATTATTATAATAATAATAATAAATTGTATTTGTAATGCACCTTACATTTAAGACAAACCTCAGAGTGCTACAGGTAAAATCATCAAAGTTAGACAAATCATCAGTGAAAAAAAAAGGGCTGCGACATTTTCGTGCACAGTTAAAACTCAGCTCTACTAAACCTTTTTCTCCCACCAGTGCATTTTTTCTATAGATGCACTGGTGGGTGAGAAAATGCACCCATTAGTTGGTCTATAGGCTCATTTTGCATGAGGTGCAGCGTCAATGTAGCTTGTCTTTGTGTTTTTCTTTGTTTTTTTTTTTGTTTTTGTTTTTTTACAGACGGACAATTTGTTGGCCAATCAAGCAATATGGTCATCTAGCAAGATACTGTTACCGTTGATCATTTGGGCAGATGTCATGTCCTCTTTGAAAATTCTCCTGTCCGTTAAGTTTGTCAGCAGAGGGATCAATGAAGTCTCCTGGTGGATGGCTGTGCTGCCTTTAGACTCGAAGAAGCACATTGGACCAACACCAGCAGATGACACGGTTCTCCATATCGTTACTGATTGCGGAAAACTTCACACTGGACCTCAAGCATTGCGGATTAAATTGTGCCTCTCTGCTCTTTCTCTAGACTCTGAGAACTTTATTTCCAAGTGAGATTTACACAATTTACATGTATCTGTTTCTCCTTAGCCCCGGTAAAATGTTTCTGACATAAGTGTCTAGTTTATGGACTTTTAAGCAAAATAATGTATAAGTATTTCAGCACATATCTTGGACATGCAGGTGTCAAGAAGTGCAGATATGGATGGGTGGAGGATTTATTATTGGTTTATCATTGTATTATGTGATTGCTATTTCATCTATTCTGTATGCAGCACTTTAGTTCTGTTATTGTTTAAAGTGCTATATAAATAAAGCTTCTAGGATAAACTCAAACGTGGTTTGTTTGCAGTCCTCCCAGGACGGTAGTTATCCATGTTACATTGGCACCTTTTTCTATCACACTTTTTTCCTACTTGACTTTCCATTAATTTGCTTGGGTATACTGTGTGAGTATCGCCTAGTGAAGGTGGACCTTGTGCTGAGTCAGCAGTCTTTCTTATGGTTGTTTAGGCCAAAACAGGGCCATAGCACAAAGTTGCTTTATTATTATTATTATTGTTTTACTGGTCTTATGTAACATTCTCATCTATTGAAAAACTGTACATACTTTTCATTAGCTGTTAGCCTTAATCATCAAATTCACTGAAATAAATTAACATGATAGGATGTTGTTATTTATTGCAAGTTATCTGTGATGGTGTTTCTTTAATTGGCTATTTGTGTCCTGTCTATGTAGATACTACATGTTAAAAATATTTTAACCTTCAGGGTTTAACAAGAAGTGTTTAATGTGTCTTCATGTGTCCCAGTTGACGAATTAAAGGTAATTTGGCTCTGACTTATAAGGAAGTGATTAAACCAGAAGTCTTCATCCCTGGTCCTCAGGACCCAATGTCCTGCAGGTTTTACACGTGTCTCTGCTCCAGCACACCTGAATCAAATGATTGCAGGATCTCCTCAGCAACAATAAAGGGCTGCAGAGGCCAGTTAATCACTCGTCATAGCTAAGTCAGGTGTGTGGAGGTAAGGAAACGCCTAAAACATGCAGGCCAGTGGGTCCTGAAGACCAGGGTTGAAGACCTCTGGATTAAACATACCTGAAACCTATCAGAGTTTGAAGATCAGGGTTCCTTTAAATTTTGAGATCAACATGTCAAACTTTTTCAAAGCAAAATTTCCAGAGGTCTCAGTCCATTTTAGTCCACATATGAAACGTAAGTGGTCATGCTTACAAGGATGAATGGATTGATGGATTTTCCACGTATTATTGTTTTATTTCAAAGATGAATTCAACTTTAAACGCAACGTGGAAAAATGTGTCATAATGAGATAAAGATTGCTCTGAAAAACCTGTCTTACCAATAAAATAAATACGTATAGCTCCAAAATGCTCTGTCCAAATCTGGTTTGACAAACCATCCTCTCTGTGAATATACGCATTTCTGTTCTCATTACAGGAGCCCAAACTACGGATGTAAAGTAACAGAAGGTCTGCTGGCAAGCAGGCTTAAATAATTAACGCAGGAATCATCTTAATGAATTAGTCATTGGCCGACTGTAACAGGATGCCAAGTGGTACTTCCTGGCAGAAGCCACTCATGTGTCACAGATAATAAAGTGACACAAGAGGCAACAGAACCTACTCAATTAAAACTTGTGTTGGTTTCAGTTTAGAGCGCTCGTTGTTTTGGTGTCTTATTATGCGCTGGACGCTTGTTTATTATTAAACTAAAGCAGTGGGATTAAATGACACAACCTGAAACCGGCTTTGGCGGCCACGGGTGAATCCGAGGTTTGCCTCGCTCTTTTCCGCTGTGTTGCGTGTCAGTCAGCGGTCCGGCAAAAAAGATGTGTTTATCAATTCAGCTGCGAAGGCAGGGGAATAAAAAGGGGAGCAGATGTTTGCAGCTGCACACCAGATTACGGGGTGGAGTGGCTGGTGGGGGGGGGCAGGCCCGGGTTTGGAGCTCGGCGAGGGTTACGGGGGGGTTACGGCGGGCTCCGGGTGGTGGCGGGAGAGGTAAAGGGTGGGGAGTTATGACTTAAAGAAGCCTTTCCTCTGAAGTGTCTGCCAGCGTGCAAACCCAGCAAATACAATCACAAGAGTCGCTGGTTCTGCTAGCTGAACTAATGAGGGCCTGCACGTTGAGGGCAGGGGCTTTGATGTTCTGGGTAGCTGGCTCCTTGTGTTTTCTCTCCCGCTCTCCTTTTTTCTGCCTGTCCCACATCAAAAAAAAATGCAAGGGGAGTTGAGCAGCAGATGTTTTGAGGTACATTTTTATACACAGTACAGTTCATTCACCCCGTCTCTCCGTTACTCTGTTTGTCCACTGCTGCTGCATCACCGCTGCATAAAGGGCAAGAAGACCTACCCCCCCCCCCCCCCCCCCACACACACACACACACACACATCTTTCTATCCAGCTAAACACTCTAAATCGGCGTACTTTATACATATAATCATGGTGTCAGTCAAGGCGGGTAACTTTTATCTCTCCTGACTTCCTTTCTGTGCCTGTCTCTCTTTAATTTCAGAACAATCTGGATGTCATTACTCAGGGGAGGGGTGAGGGGGGGGGGGGGGGGGTGCAGTCTATGTGTTGCTATGCACGTGTCTGTGCAACGACGAGGGGGAGAATGGGGAAGAGGGGAAAAAGTCCACCCAACCTCTGTCTCACACATGGGAGAAACAGTGACAGGAAATTCCCTTATGCTGCAGCTCCAGGGTGAAATGATAAAGGAATGAAGAAATGCAAACCAGAAATCCAAGCCTTTATCATTCCAAGCAACTTGCAGTCTCCTGCTTATACCTTCACCGAATAACCTCCCCGTCCCCCTCCAAAAAAACAAAAAAAAAAATAAGACGAGTACAGTCAACTGAGCCACTGGCGCTGTCATTCCTCTGGAGTCGGGGGGGATATTTACCAAAGTCCCTACAAACAAAAGTTAATTGGTATTAAATCCTATGTGGCAGAAAGTCTTTTCCCAGCAGGCCGAGCACAAAGACAGTTTGGATTATCTAAGATATCCAGGAATGCAGTCGTCATAAATCAAGTCCCATGGCGACATTAGCATTTCGCTAAATCTACAGCTCATGTGCGCATGGTTTTGATTGTGCCTTCGCGTCAGTTGTTTCAACACGCACGCGCCTCCATTTCTGTGCACGCGTTTGTATCTTTTCTCGTCTGTGCCCCCGGTAACAGCCGTGGAGGGTCCCGGGTTAGTGCGCGGTTCAACAAGTCACATCCTTGGCTATGAACTCTGGACAGATGATCCCCTCAGATCCTCGCACAGCAAAGACTGGTATAATCACCACCAACTCTCTACTCTCTCTCTCTCTCTCTCTAGATGAGGCTCTCCAGTAATAAAAGTCATACTTTTAAGGAAACAATATCCTGCGGCCATAAAATGTCCTTCTCTCAGCATGCAGTGGCCATAAAAAAAAAAAAAAGCCTCTCACCTCCCAAATCTGCAGTGCATCAAGCTTATCCCCACATTTACACAGTATTAAATGCAGACATGCACGCGCTCAGACCAACACACACACAACCCTGAGCATCATTTCAGGACTAATGTAGGCCCATCTCTCACTCTGACATGTGCTACATGTGGGAAGAATTTAAAGAGCCCTTAAACAAGTGAAACAGAGAAACCAGGATCGTAGTATAATAGAAAAGAAGGCAGACACACACATCGTAACACATTATAGTCGTACCAGATGGAGGCACGTTTGTGTCATATTAATCAGAAACAATGACATGGCAATATATGATCAGCAGGAACATTTTACATGTTATAATTACTATTGTTACTAATAGATAATTAACAATGCAATTGTAAGATGTGCAGTGAAAGAGGTTTAATTTCCTTTTTTTTAAATTGATGCATGAACTGTTCTATATTGTCTTTACAGGCATACAGGCATTTAAACGGTATTGTGAAAATGTCTTTCTTAACAGCTCATCAAAAAAGGAATATCAGACAAAGATAGCTCAATGATAGCTTTTCAAATGACAATTTCATTTAATAGGGAAGAAAGACATCGCAACCAACATGGCTCGAAGTGAAAAAGGTGTTGCCCCCATTGTTGATTCATGAATTTACTCTGACTCGCCACATTTGATGCAAAAGCTCAGTTTCGCTAGCAGACCCGTAGAATCAAGGAATCGCTCAAACAGAACCTGTCTGACAACACGAAGCAGGCTGAAAGACCTCAAAAAGCAACACATCACGATCTATTCTAAAGACATTCAAGCACAGGCAAGAAGCATTGAAATCGACCAGTCTGGAAAGGGCTACAAATTCCTTTTTTAAGGCTTTGCCCCCCCAGCGAAGCACAGTGGCAGCCATTATCCACAAATGGGTAAAACATGGAAGAGCGGCAGACATTCCCGGGAGAGGCCGACCTACCAGAATTACTCAAAACACGTGTTGATGACTCATCCAGGAGGTCACAAAAGAACCTCCAACCACATCTAAATCACCGCAGGCCCCACTTGCATCAGCTAAGGTCAGAGCTCATGGTTCAACAATAAGAAAGAGGCAGGGCAACAATTGTCATGAATGGGTGAGTTCCAAGGTGACAACCATTGTTTACACAAACTCCCGTCTGACATATGGTAAAAAAAAAAAAAAATACATATGGCAAAAAACAAAAAAACTTTTAGATGATACCAAGACAGTGTTGGAACCTTTCAAAGGAGTTGTGTCCCCTCAGAGCTTGCATAAAAGTAACATTTCCCGAAAAGAACATCTTAATAACAGTCAAACACGGTGACGATTAGTGCCACCCTCCACAAACCAACACTGACGATTTAAATCTGATTGAGTTTCTATGTTGTGTATTTGAAGAGGTTGTTCCTGCTTGAAAAATCGAAATGTTTCTGCAAAGGAGAGAGGTTCAAAGACCCATGATGTAAAAAAATCAGTTGACACAAAAGCTTGGTGAAAGCTTGCGTTGCCAAGAATGATGCAACCAGTCATTAGATTTAGAGGGCAATCGCTTTTTCACACAGCTCCAGGTTGGTTGGAATATTTTTTTTCCCCCTTAAAGAATGAATTAATTGTTGAAAATGCCTTTTTGTGTTTACTTTTTTGTTATTTTTGCCTGATAATAACATTTGCATGATAACTTGAAACATTTAATGTCAGTATACAAGAAAAAACAAAGAACCTGTCAAGAGGCAAAGCAGCAGGTTTCCCATCAACCTTTCATTGACTTCTTAAAAAAATAAAAGACATTACACCTTCTTGTCTTGTTTCTGGAGAGGTCCCAAAGCAATAACTCACATAAATATGAAATACCTAATTTCGTTGATTTTAATTTGAATGAATTTGGACCTATGTAGTACTGCACAAAAATACCAACGATTTTACCTTTCACCTTCAGAAGCCTTCTCAGACCATGGGTGCAAGGTACATTAGTTAAAATTATTTGATTAAGCATTAAATATGAACCTCTTTTTATTTAATGAAATGATGACATGTTTTAGAAGAATAGTGAATGAAAAAACAACCTAACTAACAAGCTATCACTCTGAAGTGACAGCTTGCTTACAGTTTTTGTCATGTACAGGGGTCTCTCCGGAAGATGTTTTGGAAAAATAGTAATACTCCACTTTTTAACGTACTGTAGGTGTGACGTTAGCCCAAGCTCACACCTGATTGGTCCATCTGTCCCTTGTAACGTCTCCTCCCCCAGAAGTCTGAGCTAAATGTTTGGACACGAACAGAATCTAACAACCCACCCAGAAGCCTCACCTGACCGAGTCAGAGAGGATCGATCACTCTGGACCCTCAGATGTGCCAAATACTTTGTACTGCCCTGCAAGCTATGGGACATTTTAGCAGTATTTCTGTGTGAAACTGCCCAAGATTCTAATTTCCATCCACCCTGGGTGCCAGCTCAGCGCCACTTAATAGTTTCCCTTTAAGAGCGTTTCCTCTTGTATCCGACATGCTTCCGAATCCAAAGTGGAGCAACCACCAAGACATCCTGGGGCAGAACTGACAGCCTGGCAGTTTCAGAGCAATCTCCAGGCCAAAACCGCAGCTGTTTGTGTCGTGATTTCCCCATCAGCCCAGCTGAGGAATGGGTCTGTGGGAACCGCGTAAGCAAAACTCCAGTCAGTTCCACGAGTGAGACGACAACCCAATTTCAGAACAAAGTAATGCGCTCCGTTCTTTTTTTTTTTTTTCTCTCTCAGTGATGGCAACGGCGCTGAAAGCTTACAGGTCTAGGTGCTTTCAGGACTTTTAATCTTCCCCGCTAAAGCGGTGAGTGGTGTCAAAATGAGGCTGTAAAACCACCTTTTCATCAGGCTCTTGAGAGACTTGACAGAGTTTGTAGAGTCTAATTAATCACCAATACATCTCTTTAGGATTAACATTAGGAATGAATCTTTATTATAGTATATATAAGTGCTTGATTCTTGTAATTCAAATGTTCATTTCAGGTTGATTCTCAATAGAATTTCAACCCTTAGAAATGTAAAGATGTCTTCTTGTGCCTTTTTTTTTAATGAAATGGCAATCCCTGAATGGAGAGGCCGAGAGTTTTTCCCTTATCCCTGCTTTTAAGATAATAAAACTAATTTTTGAACTTTAATATAATATAACGTAGCATCATTACGCTACATTAGATTGAAATCGGTTATTTCTTTTAATCAAGTAAACTAACTGAACCGAAATGATTATTGCTGTGTGTGAGATGCGGGAGCAAAGCATCCATTTTTAGCAAATCTTTAACAGATAGCTGGATGTAGAAGTTAAGATAGCGAAACCTCGGATACATCTTCCAGATGAGGCTGGCAGTTCCCTTCCTGTCGTTCACTTAAACCAACATGAGACACTCTGAGACAACATATTCGTAAAACTTACATTCACAAATATACACTTGCACAATAAAATACACGGCTACTGTACAACAAGAGGAACGAGAAGGGCAGAGGATGAAACATTAACACTCCTCTGCCGTTTCTCCACTTTTCTGTGGGCTAGAAGCGAGGGGAGTGCGGGCCTTTCTTCATGGCTGGGAGGGTAGCGTCTAAGCAGGCCGCGGCCGGATAAATGACATGAGTCACCCCTTCAATCTCTGACTTGGCATTTTGGGAATAACAGCGGCTACGCAGAGAAAATAGATCCCAGATGATGGAATAAAAAAAAAAAAAAAACAACAACACAAAATGAGGGGGACGGAGCGATTCTCTGGAACGGTTGCAACAAAAGAGCAAAAACAAACGTCGGGGGGCCTACTTGCACACGTTGACCCACTCTGTAAGGCGACACTCCTCGCAGAGCACATAGCAGCACCAGTGAAATCGACAATTGCAGCGCTCACTGCGAGTCTGCCTCAGGATGTTGTGGCCGCGGCCGCAGCACAGCGAGCTGCAGCTGTCCGTGCTGTAGCTAGTCTTGTTGCAGATGCGTCCCTGCGTTCCCGGCGAATCTACGGAGGCGTCACGCTCGCAGAAATCCGGCGACTTCTCGAAATACACCAGCTCCCTGGACATGCTTCGCCGGCGCCCGCCACCGCCGCCGCCGAACCCCCCGGCGCTCCGGCGGGCGCCGTTCTCTGTTCGAGGGTTAAAAACGCCATTGTTTTTGTTCTGGGAGTTGACGAAGATGGCTGACAAGAACTTCTGCTTGAGGAGAGATCCAACGACTCGGAACTCTGGAGAAACGTACCAGCAGGTCTTGAACTGGCAGCTCCCTGATGTGCCGTGACACTTGCACTTCCTTGTCATGTTGTCGGTCACTATCTGGGTAAAAGAAAGACGCAATATTTTTCACCAAGCAGGTACCGTCAATCATACAGTGCCTCGTCAGAAATGTTGCCACCGCTTAAAGATTCACACAGTCAATATGCTTTATTGGAAAATGTGTTGCGCAATTATCCAGAAGAAGAAATGATTTTGCAGACAAAAATGTGAAAAGTGTGGCCTGCATGTGTGGCAGACCCTTAAGTCAACAATACGCGCAGCCACCTTTCATGTCACCCTAACCCTTACAGCTCAAAGGTTTTTTTGGGGGGTTTGTCCCCGCCAGATTTGCAAAGACTTTAATTTCTACCCTTGTTAGTCGATGAACATGAATTTTCAAGTCAAATTCTCTGATGGATTTAGGTCTGGACCATTCGAATTGAAGCTCAGGCTGTATGTTTAGGGTCACTATCCGCTGGGACGATGAACCTCTGCTCCAGTCTCAAGTCTATTGCGGCCTCTAGTAGGAGTTCCTCCATGGTCATCGTGTATTGAGCTCCATCCATTTTCCCATCAACTCTGACCGGCTTCGCTGTCACTTTTGAACGAAAGCATCCCCGCAGCATGATACTGTCACAACTGTGCTTCATCGTGGTTTTTACAGGATGATGTGGAGGTGTTAGGTTTTGCCCACATGGAGACCCAAACATTTTCTCTCCTCATCTGACCAGAGCACCTTCTTCCACATGTTTGCGGTGTATTACTCTATGTGGCAAACGTTTATCAAGGCTTTGCATGGGCATTTTTCAAAAATGAGTTTCTTCTTTCCAGTTTTCCACAACTTCCAGATTTGGGGACACATTATTAACAGCTGCCCTGCAGATAGATTCCCCCCACCTGAGCTTTGGATCTCTGCTGCTCCTCCAAAGTTACCACAACCTACTTGGCTGCTCCTACTTGGCTGCTCCTCTTATTACTGCGCTTCCTTCCTGCCTGTGCCATAGTCCATATATTTTTGGATAATTGATCTAACAGTGATCTTTGAGATGCCCAAATCTTGAGATATGATAATTAGTATATTACCAGCCCTGCTTTAAACTTCTGCACAGCTTTATCCCTGACCGGTCTGCAATGTGCCTTTGTCTTCATGATGCACTAATGTTCTCTAGAGACCTCTGAGGCCTTAAGACAACAGCTGTATTTAGACTGAGGTTGCCACGTTTACTAATTGGTTAATTGATTATTCAGAGTAAAGGTGCCAAATAAAACAATATTCTGATTCCTATTTGAAAAAACGTTCTGAAAAATGGTAGCTACCTGTCCTTCTGTTCCAGATTTATACTCTACTCTGTGTTAGTCTGTCACATAAAATCCTAAAACTGAAGTGTAGGACGGCAACGGGGCTAAATGTGAACACGAGATGAATGAGCACATGACTCACCTGCCGCCCTACGCGGTTGTTATGTATCCTCATGCGAGCGTAGATGTCCCTCGGAGAACCCCGAGAGTCGAGCCAGTCTCTTGAAAAGCGATCCCCGAACCGCAAGTCGTGACTGCAGCCCCCCCACGTCCAGGTGTCCTGCATGGAGCTTAGGTCATCTGATAAAGGCTTGAGCAGGGCAGACGTGTGGGCAGAGTGTAGGTCGGGTGGTAGGTTCCCCGGGTGCCCATTTAGATCAGAGGGTAATGATTTGGTCATGCCGATGCCTACTCCGCCCTTCTGCAGAGTCTGCAGCTGCAGCTGTGTGAGCTTCAGCCGGATCTTGTCATCGTCCTGGCGACGCTTGGCCTCACAGCTGCACCCCCGCAGCTTGCCCATGCTGCAGGCCGAGGCCACAGAGTGAGCCACACCCGCTGCCAGCAGGGCCAGGGAGAAGGCGCTCTCGCGAAAACCTGGGGGCCCGATGAGAACACACACACACACACACACACACACACACACAGAGAGATGTAAATGATAAACATTTCTAAAAGTATCCTTCACCTGTATCAAAGCAACCCAAAACCCCGTCTAACCTATTGACTATTTTACAGGCTTCCCTAAACCTCTCACCCCTACTGAGGATGGTGCTGTGGTGGGGCAGCTTCCCGAAGCTTTCAAGGGAAGAGCAGTTCCAGCGCTGGTCGCGCAGCTGGTGCTGGCACTCGTGGATGGCCACCTGGATGCCCTGCAGGGCGGATGCTGTAACGTCGGGACTGCGCATACACATCCGCAACTGACGTTTGCTGAGGCCTACCAGCCGCAGGCACACGGAATGTGGGGTTAGAACTGGATCTCCTGCCACCTTCAGGCTGAGGATGTCATTACACAGCACCCTGCAGAGAGGAGAGAGGTCGGTGGGATTTGTCATCAGCGCTGACAGCAGGAGACTGAGCTGAACGCTTGGAAAGTTAAATAAAAACAGCAAAGATTTCATCGAGCTTTTTCTACAAAGTGAAACACTTTCCAGGGATGTATTGCATAAACTCTGTAGGGAACACAACAGTTTTATGCGCTCTGGTGTTAGTTGCTGAAAGTTGGTTGCAGCAGAAACTTAATTGTAGATAAAAACAAGCCAGCTACGAATAATTCAAAACAGATCAGACCACATCACGGACCGAGGAGACTCATAATTGCATAATTCAGATTTTTTTTATAAATTACCAAACAAGGAATTATGATATTCTAATATCAACCTGCAAAAATCCAGGACAGATTAATCCAACCTTCTAAATAAATACCCACGATTTCATTCGTATAACAAACTCAAAACTACCACCTTTCCTTAAAATTCCTCGCAGAACAAATCCATCTCCCCAGGCGCTCTCAAGTGCACTTACGTTAGCGCAGGTGACATTAGTGCTGTTGCCAAAATCAGGAATTGATTCCAACGGAGTTTGTCTGATAGCTCCATTTTGTTAAGCGTCTGTCGCGACGGGACATTAAAACTCTGATAACAAGCCCCAAGTAATCAAATAAGAATACTACAACAACAAAAAAAAGGAAAATGCGTGGAGTATTATCGATGCAGCGCCAAACGAGCGAGTGGTGAAGACGGAGAAGAGACGAGCTCGGGGGCGAGAGTAAACTGAAGGAGGGGGGAGAGAAAGGGGGTGAGGGGAGGGGAGTGGATGCCTCCACAGCCGGCTGTTTGCAAAATATTAGCCAATATGATTATTATATTGTTGGAGATGGCGGTCATTCCTGGGGGCGTAAACGCGGTGTCTCCAAACTTTTACGCACGGGCGCTCTCCAAGCATAGGGGTCCCAATAAGCTGCGCAGAATCACGTTTTCTTTTTTTTTTTCTTTTTGCAGCAACTAGATTTAAACTGAAAGTCTCTAATTTTGTATGTGCAAATGGCAGAACAGGCCTCACATTTTCAAAGAATTGTGAACAAAGACATGAAAATGTGAAGATTTCAGTCATAAAAGGGTGAGTTGTTGTTTTTTTTTTTGTCAAAAATGAACGGGGGAGGGGAGAGCTGCTGGTCCTTCCACTGTACGACAGGGAAGCAGCAGCAGGCAAGCGGCTCAGCTCAGAGACCCTCCAACAATACTGATTTTAGTCATGCGACCCCCGCCCCCCGCCGCCGCCGCCACCACCCCACCGCTATCAGCGCGGCTACTCGTCCTTGCTGTGCTTTAAACAAGTTCACTGTGTCCTCTGCTCATAGTATAAACGCACAAGCCCTTATTTTAGTCGACAGATCTGACTCCTGTCCATTTGTGTCGCATATAAGAAGCTTAATTACTCACTAAAGTGGAACTGGACGAGGAAAGGAAAAACGTTTTAGACTTTCAAAAAACATTTTTTCTTCAAAAACATAATCTGTTGTGCTGAGCCCCTACATCCGGATCATTTGTCTTGACTTGGTATCAATCACTGTTCTGGCCTGTCCAAATAAGGCATAATAAAACGTGCATGCCTGCAACTTCCATAAAATTAAGTTAAAACCCCCCATCGAACACGGTTCGCTTAGTGACACCAATTCATCTAATCTCCTTCCATTCCCTAAGCTGCAGCAATGAAAAGTGCATTAGCATTCTGCCTTGGTGTGTATATCTAAGTGGCTTAAAAAGTGATTTGAAGTTGATTTGTATATAAAAGGGTCCCTTTATCCGGATTGAAGCTCTAATCTGCTCGGTGTCGCATGACTGCTCCAGGAAACCCCTTTGAGCACCTTCATATATATAAAGCCCGGGTATAAACGTGGGATGGCTGTCATTAAAGCTTGTTTTTTTCTCCCCTCTTCTTTACTTACCCACTTCCCTTTACTGTCATCCAAGGGGATGAGAGAAAGTTGGAGAGGAAGGGTGGGGAGAGAGAGGATCGATGGAGCTCAGTCGAACATGCAAATCACTCAGATCCATGTCACAAAATGAAACATTCGTTCCAAATACCGAGTTTTGGGGACACTATGGGCTCGATCCAAGTCATGCAGTTTGATGGAGATGCCGCAAAGTGGCTCAAGCTGTGATTACACTGCGCTACTCATGCGTCGAGGGAGGTCTGCAAGCCAGATGTTAGGGCTGGTTTCTTTTTTTTGTTTTATCCTTACTCGTCCCCCTCTCTCTTACCCTGCTTCATCATGCATCAAACTTCTGATTGGAGGCCATATTTCATCAGTGCCGCGTTTGAAAAAATATTTAAGTAGCCCAGCAGGCAGTGTGAGTAATAGGACAACTGAGAGGGTGTTATTGTTTCAATCAGCATCCACGTTGCGTCGTGCGCGCACTTTGAAGAGGAGCGATGATAGCTTTATTGCCCCCCCCCCCCCCCCCCCCTCATAAAAGGCACTTCCAGAAAATATATAAATTATGAAAAAAAATTAGATTTTTAGTCGGGAAGAAAAGGTGCAACTACAAGTTGCTCCCTGCATCTTTTGGAGGAAGGATTGGAGAGAGGAGGAGATGCGGTTATAGGGAGTAGGCAGCTCAAAGGGCAGTTTCGGGTGGCTCATATTCCGCTGTAACTGTACTGTACGGTGATAGCAGAGGTGGAGCAGAAAAGGCGGACGCACCCACCGCATCTGCACGAACACATCAGCGCTTCAGACCGGGCACTTCTCCCGCTGGGTAGCAAGCGCGCACGCAGTCCAGCGAGGAAAACGCTCTGAGACGCACACCGTTCCAAGGGATTGCCGTGAGATTCCACAAGTAATATGCGCAACACTGATGTGGACTTTTTTTTTTTAAACTCCTTTTCCTTTCTCTTTTCTACTCAGTTGTGCTTCCTCATTCATTGTGCGCCCCTGTGAAGAGCATTAACTATCCCTCCTTCCAATCCTATTGAAAAGGCAGCGAGGAAAAGAAAAAAAAAACAGAGGGAGATGAGAGCAGCAAATCCCTTTTTTATTCCCCTCGTAGCGCTCAATAAGAGAAGAATGTGTTGCCTATCAGTCACCGAGGGGATCAAATCTTCGGGACTGTCCCACGCGTTCACTGCGCCTCGCAGAGCATCACTGAGAGAGACAGAGTGAAGAGGACAGCAGCAGCAGCATCCTGCCTGGACAGATCATCCAGGGACCTGTCTCCGCTCAGGATCCATCCAAGTCAATTAAGACCGCCAGCATCTCCCAGATCCTCTCACCGGTGAGTAGCTGTGTACGTTTCAACAATTCTTTTTTTAGCAGATCCTTAAATACAACTCAACGTAGAAAGCAACGCGTATAGGACAATGTCTGGTGTTGCTTGTAAAGTTTGTACATTTCCCATCCAGCATGTTTGAACCGAAGCCACGATGAGGAGCCTGGTTCTGTTGCTGGGAGTGAAAGCCGCCTGCATCCTCCTGGTGTCTTCGCTCTCCCGCACGGGGGCCGTGAACAACAGCGGCCGGTGGTGGTGAGTGCGGCCGACGGGGAGGTGGGGGAGGCACCAGCTCTGGGATGGTTCAGCCGGCAACAGCGTCCCGCACCCATGCACCCTGCGCTGCTTTGCACCAACACTTTGCGTGCGATTTTACCGGGTTACCGCACCCCCTCCGCTGCATGTTCGAAATAATCTGTTTGTGCTGGACCCGTTCACAACTTCTTTACACAAAAAAAAAGAAAGAAAAAACAAAAGAGAGAGAAGAGAAACCGCACAGTAAGAAGACTTGTGGGACTTTTTTTGGCTGTCGTTTCCAAATTGCTCCACTTCAACTTTAATTAGCAGTTCATTCAATTAACAATTTATTGATCGTAATCGGAGCTACACGGCTTAATTGGCGCCCTCTCTTTATTTCTGGCTCCGGTTAACATTTTATTTTTTTTGTTCACAATACCAATGTGGAACCGTTTAAATGTGGATTTATTTCACAGCTGAGAGGACTCCTGTGTGGGGTCCTGCTCAGAGTTGTGTAGCTGCAAAAATACTGCGCCCTCAAACCGACACAACGAACCACACTTTATTTTCATGGGGATTCACATACAGAAATGCATAAATAAAATCCGATATGCACAGTTTAGCACATTGTCTTGATTGTATATATATATATATGCAAAAAAAACAAAAAAACAAAAAAAAAAACTTCAAACTGCGGACTGGATGTGTTGAGGTGGGCAACATAACGAAAGGATTTTTGCGGTGTCATTAGTTTAGTTGAGAATTCAAATATTTTAAATGCCAGCTGAAATCCAGGGGGAGAAAAAACGAAGGAAGGAATGGAAAGAGGAAAATATTCCCCAAAACAGCAGATTGTTATTAGTCTTTATGATCCCAGGCCTCACCGCACTACTGCGTGGGTCAGCCCCCTCTTAGCAGGCCAAGACTGGCCCGTTTGTTTTTTTTATTCTTTCTCCCGGGTTGTAATGCTCATCGGGAGACACGGACACCGCTATCCACAGCAGTCCAAATTGGCAAAAGGCACACACATAAAAAAAAACGTGGTAAATTATACAAAATGCCGCTGAAACGACGACAATGTTCTGAAATCTGAGCACGTTTAGAGGATGCTGTGCGGTAAAAAACTGACCCGAGACTGGGGAAGCGCAGGTGGTAAACTAGACCACAAATATTAAACAATATTTTATAACAAAACGTTTCTAATGCAACTTCACAATAGATAGATAGATAGATAGATAGATAGATAGATAGATAGATAGATAGATAGATAGATAGATAGATAGATAGATAGATAGATAGATAGATAGATAGATAGATAGATAGATAGATAGATAGATAGATAGATAGATAGATAGATAGATAGATAGATAGATAGATAGATAGATAGATTTGTGCAAGACCAAATAACATAAATCACAAGGTTTAAAACAGCATGTGCCTCATAGTAAAGAAGCTATTACACATTATTACATGGTAAATGACTTTACATTACATATCTTAGTTTTTAAGAGGTGTGCAGCCACCACATGTACAAAGTTTTAATTTTATTTAATTTGTTTGTTCTTGCTAAAAAAAAATTAAACCAAAGCAACCTCAAGACAATTATTAGTGACTAAACAGGCATTTTTATATAGGATTTTTGTATTTTAGATTATATGGGGAGGTCAATAATTTACATTGCTACAGTGTCTTATTCTATTAGAAAACAAATTACGGGTGTGAATGCTCGAACGAGAAATAACATATTTGTTAATTGTCCATCGTCCACGTGGTTCAAGAAGGAGCCCGAAAACGTGCATTCTGACTCAGAGCCTGAATGTTCCCTTGTGGTGCAAGAATCCATGTGTCACCGTTTATTATTGTAGTGTGGAGTGCACGCTGTAATTTCAAAGGCACCACACTACCCCATGAGATCCCTGGTGACATCCATGTGAGAATTCAGAGTAGGGGAGGGTTTACCACAAGATATCGTGGTTTTTATTCCGATGACAACAAAAGTGGTGATTAAAAGTTTTTAGAAATTCATCATAGCTTCTTGACTATAAATCCGTCATCTTTATTCAACTGTTCTCAAGATACATCTTGGTCTTTAACAAACCATACTAAGAGTGTATCAACTGCAGTTCATCAGTATTGTCCCAGAATGACCAATTCTTATAACAGTCATTTCTTTTTACATTAAAAATAAATTAAACCAAATTATTGCCAATGTCTAGTTCAAAGGGTCACCAGGATGCCCATTAGACCTAAGCGGCTCTGACTTCCTTCTCGTCTTCGTCTCAGGGGTATAGTCAACGTGGCTTCCTCGTCCAACCTCCTCACCAACTCTAAGAGCGTGCAGTTGGTCCTGGACCCCAGCCTGGCCCTCCTGAGTCGTCGCCAGCGCCGGCTGATTCGGCAGAATCCTGGCATCCTGCATGCCATCGCTGCAGGCCTGCACACCGCCATAAAGGAGTGCAAGTGGCAGTTCCGCAACCGGCGCTGGAACTGCCCAACCACCCACAGTCCAGCCATTTTTGGCAAAATTGTCAATCGTGGTGAGTCTTTCTTGTCCCTCTCCTCAGGGGATATTTGGACGGGATCTAAGCAGGATGTGTTCGGGAAAATTAGCCCGCAAAAACCTTCCGAGTTTGAGCCAAAAGAGGAAAAGCCATATCTGAAATAATATGCAAGTGTTTAATGGAGAGGTTTGATGTGTGTTCAGGTTGCAGAGAGACCGCATTTGTATTTGCCATCACCAGCGCAGGAGTGACCCACGCCGTGGCTCGATCTTGCTCAGAAGGGGCTATTGAGTCGTGCACTTGCGATTATCGGCGCAGAGGTCCTGGAGGCCCAGACTGGCACTGGGGGGGCTGCAGTGACAACGTGGATTTTGGCAGGATGTTCAGTCGTGAGTTTGTGGACTCCAGCGAGAGGGGCAGGGATCTGCGTTACCTCACTAACCTGCACAACAACGAAGCCGGCAGAATGGTAACGATGGAACACATACAGTTTGATGCGGCAGCTCTGCCTCAGATAGTCTTGCGACTTATTGTCACTGTTCTTCCCCCCTGCAGACTGTCTCCTCAGAGATGCGTCAGGAGTGTAAGTGCCACGGCATGTCTGGCTCCTGCACAGTGCGGACCTGTTGGATGCGCCTGCCCAGTTTCCGCACGGTGGGGGATTTCCTCAAGGAGCGCTTCGACGGCGCGTCCAGAGTCGTGTACGCCAACAAGGGCAGCAACCGCGCCTCTCACCGAGCCGCACCCAGACACCTGGAGCCAGAAAACCCGGCTCACAAGCCCCCGTCTTCCATGGACTTGGTCTACTTTGAGAAATCGCCAAACTTTTGCTCCTACAATGGCAAAACGGGCACTTTGGGAACCTCCGGAAGAGCGTGCAACAGCTCGTCCCCAGGTCTGGACGGGTGCGAGCTGCTGTGCTGCGGACGTGGATTCAAGACGCAGACTGAGAGCGTGACCGAACGCTGCCACTGCACGTTCCACTGGTGCTGTCACGTCAGCTGCCTCAACTGCACCAGCACACGGACGTTACATCAGTGTCTATGATTGGAGCGAAACGTTAGGGTTGATGCTGCATTTGGGCATGTATCAGAGGCAAAGACGGACATTTTTATCAAAGCAGGTTGTTGCTTTAGAGCAGTGGTTCCCAACCCTGGTCCTCAAGTACCAATGTCCTGCATTTTAGGTGTCTCCTTGTTGCCACATGCCTGACTTATATGAATGAGTGATCAAGAGGCTTCTGCAGTCACTTCAATCAGGTGTGCTGCAACAGAGACACATATAAAACATGCAGGGCAAGGGACCTTGACAACCAGGGTTGGGAAAAAAATGCTTTAGAGAACCAGCAGCGCTTAAATTGAGATGTTTTCGAAAGGGGGTGAGACAGTTTAAATCCAGGTAAAATAAGAAAAGAAGGATTCTGGAACAAAGTCTGTACTGGTGTCTCAGAAAAATACAGAGTAAAGCACAAATATATGAACAGGGTATCATAGAGAAATAGGTGCTCGCGTTATTTTTTTGTTACAAACATTTGAACACAGCAGACATTCACGTTTAAGGGAAATCCCCCACATTCCGAAGGTGTTTACACTGACGACAGCGTGGAAATAAAAAGGATTTAGAGAACTGATTGTTGCATGTCTGAGTGGGAAGCAGGACAGTGTTTCACAGATGTTTTTTGTAGCCGCAGAGCGCTATGAACATGTTCTCTAATTACCAGACAGGGAAAACACTCTCAGCTCTCAGCTTGTTTACGTAGAACTTTGATGCTCCCGACCGCTTCTAATTTTCCTCTAATTCCCTCCACTTTTATTTGTATATTTTTATTTTGTTGGATCCCAAATCTCTTAAAACACATTTGCCACTTGGAATTACCACAGAACAGTCCTAATGATGTTTGACCAGAAAAAATGCTGGTAAAGTCACTAAGGAGCTGCCAGAAAATTACATAATTTGAATGTATTATGAATACACTGAACAGGCTGTCAAATGTTGGGGAACAATTGTGACGCAGAATATGACTTACTGAATTAAATCTGGCACAAATCAAGAACACGCAAAAAAAAAAAAGTGTTCCATATAAACATTTATTGAAGCTTAAAGTAGCTAAAATTTGTTTATTTCAAATAATAAAATCAGCTAGGAAAACCGAAAGGATGTAAGCAATGACGGTTCTGGGATGAATGGTGCCTTGGGCATGTCCCTCCTTCTGCCACACCAAACCAATTAGAAGGCAAGCAATTATCTGAGGTGAGCAAGGGGGACACAGAATGCAGTGCAGTCTTGCAAAAAGACTACACTTGTCCCCTGCCGCCCCTCCAAGACCCGTCTAATTCCACCCTGGGCAACTGCCCAAATGGCCCATATCACAAACCGCCACAGGATATAAGCATTAAAATATGAAAAAATATTTATAAAAGTGTTGCTGGTTTGTTTGCCAAATGAATAATATGTTTACCCATCAGCAACAGGACAGCATGCTATGACTTGAGTCAAGTCAGGATATGTTTGGAGGCATTTCTTTCCCTTTTCGGTTTGACTCTTGCTGGAACCAGAGAATTATCCGTTCTATTTTCCTGCTTAAAAACACTTGTTTGTTTGGTCATGCACTGAAATTGACTTTTTTTTATGCATGTAAATACAAATATTTATTTTTGATGATTTTTATACTGTTATAGATTATTGTAAGAACAGTCCTTGTTTTTTTTTTTAGATTTCAAGCCCAAATTTTAGATTCTAGTTGTTTTACTGTATGATAGAAAAATAAAGGTTATATTTTCAATTAAGTCAGCTCGTCTGAATGTGTCTGGGATGGGGTTATGTCTGATATAGGTTCTGTTTCGCTTAAGAAGTTTGACAATAGAGAAAGTGAACACATAAGCTGGTCCCTGGGTGTCCTTTGCTTAATCCTATTACCACCGCCAAAGCAGCCTTTTTCTGCAGGCTCACAAAGCATCCCTGCATCTGTGCTCTGAAGCGCAGAGACAGGCCCTGCTTATCCAGCCATATAACTTATCTCATACAGTATACGGGTGTAGATTTAAGGCTCTTTGCTTCATTTGCCGAATGTCTGAAAGGGGGTAAAAAAGGAATACAAAAAATGATGAAAACTAGAGTCGTTTTTCAGCACTTGGCAACATAACTAACCACATAGACTTGGAGAGATTTGCGCTCTTTAACCAGGAGCAGTATGGGAGCAGTTTTTGTTTTTGTGACAGCACATGGTGGACATAAAATAGGATGCAAGCAGAACCGCATGAAAAATGAGCAACCATTACATAGATATAAATCATTTGGATATGGGAGAATATTAAGAACAAATTTGAACAACAACTAAAACGCTTAGGAAAAGCAACAACAAAAAAAAGAAAGATTATTCAATAAACTTTACCATATAAAAAAAGAATCAAATACCTACCAGACTGTGACTTAGAGCATACATTGTAATAATTAAAAAAGTGAATAAAAATTATGATGAGAATGTAGCAAAGAAATGCAGTTTTTACAAAAATGATTAACACTTCTTGAATGAGGAGTACATTGAGCCTCCTTGAGTCAATACTTTTTAGAGCAGCATTTTCCTGCAATTATAGCCGCAATTCTTTTTTAGGTATGTCTCTAACATCTTTGCACATCTAGAGAATTAAATTCTTGCTCATTTCCATACAAAACAGTTCAAACTCAGTTAGATTGTATGCAGCGTGTCTATGACCAGCGATTCTCAAACATTGGCACAGTATTTAATTGGATTTATTTCTGGATGTTGGCTTGGCCCATCTAACAGATGAAGATGCTTTGATCTAAACCATTCCATGACAAATCCGTTGCTGCAGGTTTTCTTCCTGGATTGCCCTGTATTTATATTCCTTTGTGTTGTCATAAATTCTGGCAGTCCTCTGCAGAGGAAAAGGCATCCCCACAACATATTTCACCGTAGCCATGGTGGGTTCAGAGTCATGAGTATTTTTATTTTAGTTTTCCATCCATCCATCCATCCATCCATCCATCCATCCATCCATCCAAAGGGAGGCTGCCGGGCAAATCTTGATCAGAAGTCCAAACTACCTGAACTTACTTCTTTCTATGAGGAGAAGCGGTGGCTCTGCTTTGAGCTCCCTTGGATGACAGAGCTCCTTACCTCACGTCTGAAGGCTGCAACATACACCATGAGAAGCAGGACATTTTCTCTCGCTCCCCCAGCAGAAGACGTCATTTTGTTCTCGTAGCTGTGCTCCGGTAGTTCTTGCTGCTTGCTCTCGACGTCTGGGCAGAACTTTTTCTCTCACAGGGTGTCTGACTATTGTTCTGTGATTGGTCAGGATTTGGATGGCCGTGTTTAAGGTAGAAAAGCGGCAATGCCTCACGTATCTGTCAAACTAAACACTGTAGTTGCCTTTTTCAACAGGGGGAATATGCCACATCACTTTTGTTCAACAAAAGTTACCTTTTGGCCATTTATCCATTAAAGACTATGCACACAAGTTAAAACATGGATTTGTTTCCTGTTTCCCTCAACACCTCTAAATGACAATGTTTTAATTCCAATCTTGGTGCACAACACCCTAGCTTAAACATTAAGCACATTATAATTTCCCTGCCGCGCCACAAGGGGACGTTATGTTCTGTGAAACTCAACAACATCCACATGCGTACAAACTCTCCCGCTTAAAAAAAAGCACCACCACTAAATAAACTTTCAGGATGGCAGGGACTCAAATGTTTACATGGACAGACAACGAAGTTCAAATGCTGCTTCAGGTGACTTTGAATTATAAAACCATCACAGTGGATTTTAAACTTGGCGGCATTCGTTATGCACATGCGCATTAATGTGCCAAAGATTCCCCATACATGCAGATTCTGTTTTTCCTGTGTACACCACAATGTGAAATGGGATGTTTTTTTTAAAGCCTTCCAGTCTGGAACCCCTTGCTGTTGTCAGACAACACGTGCACCATTGTTGTGTACACGAACAGGAGAAATACAACAAAACATTTTTGGTTTAAGCATGATTATGTTTTTCTTATTTTAGCTTTCCTTCATTGGCTCCTTGATAAATCCAGATTAGAATTTTAAATGTTCTTTTTCACATCTAAAGCCCTTATTAATCAAGCTTCATGCATCGGAGATCTGATTGTTCCCTATGTTCCTATCAGACCACTTGGCTCTCAGACTGCAGGTCTACTGGCTGGTCCTAGAGTTTCTAAAAGTAGAATGGGAGGCAGATTTTTTAGTTATCAGGCTCCTCTCGTGTGAAACCAACTACTCCCAGTTTTAGTCTGTGAGGCATACACCCTGTCTACTTTTAAGACTAAGCTAAAACAAAATCCTCTTTGATAAAGCTTATAGTTAGGGTCGCTTAGGTTGCCCCGAGCTATCTCTGTAATTATGCTTCTATAGGCTTAGGCTGCTGGAGGACACATTGATCACATTCCGTCACTCCGCTACATTCTCCTACTACTCTCCAAATATTAATTATTTAGACTTTTAACTATATGTTCTCTTTCTGTTTTCTCTCCATAGTAGCTACATCTGTCCTGGTATTCTGTTTAGCTGTGAAACCGTCCTGGAGGGGGGCATCAGCTGAGTTAATGGTGCCAACAACTTCATGGTCTTTGTTCTATAGATGTTGGCTTTGCCCTGTCTTTCAGTCGTTAACGCTGGTTCTCTCCAAGACGCAGCTATTGGCTGAGCGGCTAACTGTATGTGCTTGCTTTCATCCTCCAGCCTTTAAAACTGGCGCTGAACTTATCTGCTGAGCTGGATTTCTCTCTTGGATAAAGGATGTAAAGTAGCTAGCATTACCCATTTACTTTTCTCACCCGTAGAAAGTACTTCTGGACCAGTGCTTCTGTGTTCTGGTTGTGGTAAATGGCTGCTTACACTAAGCCAGGTTCTCCTGGTGGTTTCATCCCGTTAAAGGGGAGTTTTCCTCTCCACTGTCGCTACAGGCATGCTTAGGATGAGGAATTGCTCCAAAGTCAACGACACATTGCAAGCGACCGTCCACTGTTGCTACATGCTCATCCAGGGGAGAGTGTATGCTGCAAGTCAATGACTTGATGCAACCTGCCGGGATCCCTTAGATAGAAAAGTCGTGGACCAATCTGTCTGTATGATTCAATAGAAATTAGTTTGTTAAGTGCCTTGAGAGGACATGGTTTGTGAATTGGTGCTATTAAGATAAACAGGACTGAAACTGAATTGAAGCAAAATGATTTTGTGCACATGGCCTTTATGGATAACAAACAGTTGCACAGTTTAATATTATCCTACCTGAGCTGTAGATCCCTACAGTTCCTCTATATTTACCATACCTTGACTGCTTCTCTTATTAATACTCTGATAATCAGGCATGTTCGCTCAAGTTAAGGGTCGTGTCTTAATTGGTTTTCAGTTGTTCCATTACTTTTCATTTTCAGATCATGGCTTGAACTGCGCTTTTTGTTTGAAACTTCGGGCATTGTTTTCTAACCTAACAGAGATCTTAATGGTTCACCAGTTTGTAACGCTTTGTGTTGGTCTGTCTCTCAACCTACATTGAAGTTAGTGGCTGTGACACGACAACATTTTTAAAAAGTTCAACCGGGTATGAATACATTTGCAAGGCATTTCAAAAAGCATTGAAGGTTGGAAAGAATTAAAACCCAATGAAATAAAGTGGTCGTTTAAAAGGAGTGAGTGCAGAGTTCACACCCCTGCCATGAGGGTAAGGTGGGAGAGTTGTTAGAGACAGTGATTGGAGGGGGCGCTGCCTGTGGGGGTGCTAAGGAGTCAGTGATAATTAGCTCAATTAGTGACAAAGGCAGTGTAATAAATACCGACTTAGTGTCTGGGTCCCTGCTGGCCTCCCCTTGCACAGCCTGCGATGTGGCCCTGGCCTGACGGACAATTCATTAAACTGACAAAATACCCCACCGTCCAGGCGTGACGCAGCGAGTTAGCCCCCTACATGCCCGGCTCATTGTTCTAATTGTCTGGGCTGGAGTCACTTTGTGGCCGCCTCCTCTTTCACCCGCCCCACGTTCACGCTCTGCCTTCAGAAAAAAAACCCGTGGAGTTAATGCCCCTACCTTACTCTGCAAGTAGGTGATCGGCAGGTTGGAAAAAAAACTGTAAGAGCTCCTTGGGGTGGGGCAGCTGGCAGGGGGGGGTCGGGGGGGGAGGCAGTGGGATTAGCGAATGGAGGTTGCCTGGGAGTGCTGAGAGCAGCACTGATCGGAATGTAGGAGAGATGAGTCCAGAAGCTCGGATGCGGGACAAAGCGAGAGTTAATAAGGAAAGATTGAAGGGGCTGGCGACAATGGGCCGCCACCCGAGTCGAGATGAAATTGCTTCCGAGGATTATTGGGAAAGGGTGTGAGCATTGTAGGGTTTTTGTGTGAGTACGAGTTTGCTCAGGCATTTGTGTGTTTGTGATTATGTGTATGTGTGTTCAAGGGGAAGGGGCGGGGGTGCGGGATTGATCGCTGCCCCTCTGGTTGGGGAGCAGGAGACCGAGGGAGGCTAACCGGCTGTTCCCACAGTCTGTTCTGCAGCAGCCACCTTTGACACACGGGGCTGCCAGGCGGCAAGCAGGCAGCCATGGTGAGAAGGGCACAAACAGGAACAACAGCCCGCGCTGAACAAAAGTCGCTCGCTTTGGCGACCGGCAGAAGAGCGCACACTGGAATGACGAGCCTAAAGACAGCGCAACATTTTGTGATTGAGTCCCATTTTTGTTTTGGACAGAGTCAGCGCTTGTTTTGCCAATATCTCATGGTAATATCTCGCTGACACCCAGATGCAGCTTTCTCATGAATGGAATATGTTCTGTATCAAATTATTTCATTTGGTCATGGGACTTACCCAGTAATACATATTCAGTTTCTTGTCACAATAAATCTATTCTCCGTGATATCCTGACCTTGCACAAAATAAGCACGCTGAACGGTCCAGACCAAAGAACCAAGTGTGCCAGTTGAGTAACCAAGTTAACCACAGGCATAGGGCGGTATTAGAATCTCACAGCTTGATAAGAAAAACAAATACCACGGTTTCACTGTATCACAGGATTTACAAAATAACGTAAAAACAATCGCTGATCTATTTGCTTTTATTTCAAACAGAAAAGCAGTTAAAAGTTGCATCAAGTTCAGTGACATAACATTGTTTTTATTTATTACTATTACTTTTATTATTGTTTTCTTAATATAATTATTATTATAGTTGATATTTAATCATTGTGGTTTTCAGTCTTATCCCATTGTGCATGTGTAACCCTACAGCAACACAATACACAATTCAACAACATACTAAAAAAATAATAAAAATAAAACCCTAAACCTATAAATAATCAAGCTTTAAAACAAAAAAGCTCTTGTTCAAGATTTTTTTTCCTACTGTTGCAAATGTTGTGTGATATATTAACTATTATAGCCATAATGACATAATGTAAAAGACCTAAGCAATCTGAACACGGCTTTTGAAGCAAATATGCTTATTCCATAGATTATTACACAGTTTGCTGTTTATTGAATTACACTGGTAATAAATTGATATTAGTTGATTAATCTGTCAGCAAACCAGCCTACAATCTGCTGCTTAACAGACTTCCTGCTTGTAGATAGTTAACAGTAGTTGCAACCCTAGGAAGAGTGACGCTGCTCCTTTAATTTCCATTAAAGGACACCATGCTAGGACACCATGAACTATTTCCAACCTGCCAAATTTCTGTTTGGCCGACTGGCAGCGTAGCAAAGCACTCCTACATCGGTGGTTAGGAAAACGTTGGTTGAAGTGGCAACATGAATCGGAGAGTCCGGCCAGACAGTCATGAGACTGGAGGTCGAGAACGCCAACTTTAATTCAACTCCAAAGAACTTTATCCATCACAGGCGGAGTTGCACATTTCTTGAGACACATGAAGACATGTGCTACACGTGGGTGTGTGTGGTGTGTTTGTGTGGTCTATAATAGAAGAGACAGAAGAGATACAATTGTGAGACTGACGAGGGCATTCATTGAACAGATGAGCTAGTAACTAACAGAAAAAAACACACCGATCATCAGAATCCCAGCAACACAATAGAGCATCGCTGCAGCAAAATATCGACTGACTAGCATCCCGTGCTAACAGGTGCTAGCAATCTCGATACACCCCCAAACTAGCTAAAAACATAAACATGTGGTGCAAATTACTGATGTAAAGTTGAACGACATGAGCAGAGAACAAATGAAAAGTATAATCAAAGAGCGAACTGATCTCTAAAGGCGCTTACTTTTAGTTTTTACACACTAACATCCACCATGATGTGATGATTAGTGGGTGGAAACAAACTAATTTCTGGGTTTTTCTCTTGCTCGGTCTTTCTAACAGGCAGCGTCCAGCAACAGGCTGGGCTTTGGGAGCTATGGTCCAAAGAGTCAGAGAAAACCCCTTTTAGTTTGTCTAAAGATCTCACTAAAAGGACAAAAAACTGTGGGACTTACTTTCCAATGACATTAACCGAGATTAACTAACTTAAGAACAACCACGATCTAAAAGAATCCCACTAAATTACTCTTATTGTTATCCCCAAATTATTCTATAGTTAATTGTGGGAGAAAAATAGCATCTCAGGTGGTGTTTGCTTTAATAAAAGAATAATAAATAGCTAAAGACTAAGTTTTGTCCATGTATTTTGGCAAGTGTTGCGACAGACAACAAGGCACTGGTTTGATTCCTGCGCTGCTGAACCAACACTTCATGTAATCCTAGCACTCGATTATGGGCCAGGCTCCAATTAATTGGGGTAGTGTTATTGTATGAACATCCTTAAAATGCTTGAGTAACAATATGAGGAATTTTGTGTGGTGCCACTAAAAGACCACAGGGTTATTATGTCCTAAGATATGTATTTACAGCCTCATCTCACACACACATCGTGGAAAAGGAATTCTAATGAAAAGCTTGTACTGACTTCTGCCAAAGCTGCAGAAAAGTGGATCAACAGCAATCTCCATAATTTGGAGATGTCGTGTCTGTATGAAAGTTACACACATACTCTGATGGGTGAGTGAGTGTGTTCTTGTACTTGAAGCTGAGCGAGAACATTCTTTGCTCATTTTACAAGTAAAGTGAGGAGTTTGATGTAAAGTGAGGATCGAAAAAATAAGGTGCTACATTTTTTTTGGGGGGGGGGGGGGGGGGGGCTATAGCCTCGTGAGACCATCCTGATCTCACGAGCTTTCAAGGTTTCACTCACAGATCAGTCTGGCTACTTTCCGTTAAAGAAAATTTGGAGCCGTTCACCAAACGAACGTCCAATCAGCGTTGGCTTTGAGGCGGGTTGAGGTGTGACGCAACGAGAAGCGCGACAGTTCAGTCTAAAGAACATGGCGGCTTCAGCCGATGAAACTAGCGTTAGCGTGGCTATCGAGCAAGTTTTATCGGAATTACAGAGTATTTCTTTGCTGAGCTAACGAGCCTTTACCTGCAGCAGCAAGAGTAGCTTGGCTTGTGGTTGTGTTTTCGTCGTCGCTCTGTTACGAGCAACAACGAATCTGATTGGTTTATTTGGCCCGTCTATCACCAACATAGGCCAATCAGCTAACCAGTATTTTCGCCCCTTCCCAAAATTACTTCAACGGAAGGTTTCCAGATGGATATGCGGAGCAAATCCATCTGGCGGAGTCAGGTAAGGGGGGCTAGGGGTTAGGTTTAGGTCTAAGGTGTCGATTAGGTTTAGTTTAGGGTTAGATATAAACCTGTAAAGGTGAGATTAAGTCATAAAAAGGCTTGAAGATGAATGGAAGTCAAGGCATGGTCCTCACTATGTACATTAAATAAGGATGTGCGTGTGTGTTTGTGTGTGTGTGTTTTTTGTGTGTGTGTGTGTTCGTGTGGATGGCAGCTGGGAAGCAGACACGGTCCAGCAGAATCCTTCCCCTAGCAACTGACCTTGTTGGCAGATGGCAGTTCCAGAGTAAGAGCCACCCAGCATCACAATGGCCGTGGCCTCCTTACATCTCCATCACTTTATCATCCACCGCCACGCCACAGCTCATTATACAAGAGACAGGTTACAGGTCATGCCCGCATATGGACTCATGCTCGTTTTCTAAACTCTCTCGTCAAGACTTGGAAAAATGAAAAAGGATGAGAGTTTTTTTATTTTATTTTTTTTTTTGGGAAAAGTCGGAGAACACTCGCTGTCTGCGAACCCTCAGACACTCTAAAACCGCCATTTTCCATTGTTGGGTTTTCTGCACAGTGAATCAGGGTGGGAATGTAGAAAGACCACTTGACCACAGAGAGCAATCAGTATGATGTCTGTGGTCAGGCTCTGTGCCCCTACGGAGGGAGATGGAGAGCGAGGCCTGCACTTATAAGGTGGGAGGGAAATAAATCGCCCACTTTGTGAGTGTGTGTGTGTATGAGAGAGAAAGAGACATACCAGCACTCCTCACACATGAATAAAGATGTTTCCCTGTGCATCCAGCTGCATGTGAACACACTACTGGCAGCGAGCGGAGGAATAATATATTTATATAAGCTGTCAACACTCACGCAGTCACGACCTCTGAGTTGTCTTGGCTTGATGGACTCTTCACTGTTGGCACATTTCTTGTTGATATTAAATACTTTTCTCAACCTCAAGACCTCGCCGCAAGATCTCGACCTCAAACACCTCTTTGCCAAGAAACATCCCTAGCTAAACACCTAGAGGATGTTGTCTAACACGGTTATCCTTAAAAGTGGGATCTGGAAGAGTTCTGATATTTGTTGAAATAAGGAAATACGGCGAGGCGGGTCTCTTTCCGTTATTTCTCTGGTCCGTTTTAACAAGGTGTGCTCAGGAGAATATCCTATTAATGATCAATGTGAGCAAACTGATTCAAATTAGCCCACCCAGGAGTGGCATCCAGTATTTTTTTTGTTTGTTTGCGAGCACAGCTTTTGCTGACATCTTTAAAATTGCTTTTTTGGGAGGGAACGCTCGGTGACTGAGAAACCTTTGGGGAACTTCTGAACTTTTGTGAGAACACCCCTCACATTTTAGTAAACGTTTAATCATATCTTTTCATGGCGCAACACTGAAGATGAGGCATTTTAACACACTGTAACATAGTCAGGGTACAGCTTGTATAACATTGTAAATTTGCTGTCCCCTCAAAAATAACTCAACACACAGCCATTAACGTCTGAACCGCTGGCAACAAAAGAGAGCGTAGCTCTGAGGGAAAATTGTCTCCCATTAGCAATCAGACCATTTGCCGCACACTGCATCAAATCGGTCTACGTGTCTGTCATCCCAGAAGGAAGCCTCTTCTAAAGATGATCCACAAGAAAGCCTGCAAAGCTTGCTGGAGACAAGCTGACTAAGGACATGGATTACTGGAACCAGGTCCTGTGGTCTGATGAGACCAAGATAAACTTGTTTGGTGCAGATGGTGTCAAGCAGGCAACCAGGTGAAGAGTACAGAGACAGGTGTGTCTGGCCTATAGTGAAGCATGTTGGGGTGAGCGACATAATCGGTCGAGGCAGATGACCGTTCATACTGAGCCTGGTTCTGGTTCTGCCGGAGGTATTCCTTCCCACTAATGGGTGGTTTTTCTTTCCACTGTCGCTTCATGCTTGCTCAGTATGAGGGATTGCTGCAAAGCCATGGACAATGCAGACGACTGTCCCTGTAGCTCTACGCTTCTCCAGGAGGGAATGCTGCTTGTCGGGACTTTGCAGCAATCAACTGGTTCCCTTATATAGAAAATTTTTAACCAATCTGTATAGTATGATTGATTTGACTTTGTAAAGTGCCTCAAGATGACATGTTTCATGAATTGGCGCTATATAAATAAAATTGAATTAAATTGAATTGAATAATTTGCGGCTGCCAGCTGGGGGAGCTGCAGTTCGCTGAGGGACTCATGAATGCTAACGTGTTGTGACCAGTGGTGAGCACAGATGCGCTAATGGCGGCGCTAACTTTGCGTGTATTGCATTATGGGTAACGCTAAGTTTAGAAACTCTATGTGGACCAGTTATCTTCCACTATGTTGGGTTTCGATGTAGATTTCACATGTATATTGTTGGATTATGTTATTTACATTGTATCTTTTCCCCCTTGCTTTAAATAGAAGTACGTTAAAGTCTGCTTCTCGTCCCTTCACAGAAACAGAAGGCTCGTTATCTGATGATCAGACACTCATACATTTGGTTAAGCAGCTTCTGCAAGACAGATTTTGTTGTTTTTTGTGTATGCCTGCTGCCGGCGAGGGATGATTATGGCAGCCGTCTTTCACAAACAGAATCAAGATTTTTTTTTTCTCCAAAGAGAACACCAACCAAGTAGGGTTTTTAGACCAAAATTCAGGACTAATTTTTCCTTCCTTACAAATTAGGCGTGAAAATATCATAATGAAAAACCTGAAAACAAAATCAATGTGCTGTCTCCTGATAACATGACCGATCTATATATATGCAAACTTCATAAAAACTGAGGAATACCTGAGAACTACTTCATGATGTAGATCTGAACTTTCTTCAGGTTGTTTAATCAGACATACTTTAATGATCCCAGGGGGAAATTACTTAATGATAGAATGATTTCAACCCGTGTCAGCTGAACCTGTGACTTGTTCTTATTTCGCCACAGCCCAAAGTGTTCTGTGCATAGCTTCAACAAAGTGTCGGGAACAGTCCTCATTTATTTTTGGTCCATATTACCTGGACAGCATCACATACATGGTGTTTTTATTTACCCATGGTATTCTGTGCACCTTGGCTGGTTGGAAGGAGTCATTTGTTGAGCCACTGCTGCCATTCTGCCATCTCAATAAAGTCTTGTCATTCTCTTCTGAGATCAACAAGCCATGTGTGCGCACCCCACTGTCGCTCACCTGATGGCTATGAGTGAAAATCCTTCCAGATCAGCACCTTCTGAAATACTCAGATCAGCCCATTTGACATAAACCGCCATGCAACGTTTAACTTCACTTAAATCAGCTTTCTTCCTCTTTTAGACGTTCAATTTAAAGTTCAGTAATCCATCTTGGCCAAGTCTAGATGGCTAAATGCATCGAGTTGCTCCCAGCTGGGTCTTTATTCCTGTGAACAGGTGTACCTAACAATGTGGCCGGTGAGTGAATGCAGTGTACAGTATACGGTGTAGATCAGAGGTTCCCAAACTTTTCAACCTGCGACCCACAAAATAACAGTGCCAGAGACTGTTTTTGGCTTTTGGAAATTATGAGAATAAAGTAATAAATAAAGTTGTCATTTTATTAGAACTGTTAAAAAAAGCCCAGTTGTCCCCTTTGTGTTGGAATGACAAATGTTGAGGATCTTGTAAGGTATGCTTTGGTATCAATTTCACAAATACGGATATACTAAATCTTTTTAGTACATTGTAAATGGCTGTGTGACTTTGTTCTTGTAATATTCTGACTTTATTCTCATTATATTAGGAATTTGTTCTGGTGATATTACATCTTAATTCTCATAATGTTCTTTATTGCTGTACACCTAATCTTATTACTGCATTCTCATAATTTCCCACATCAAACAAATTGGATTAGGGTCATAGTAGATTAAAGAAAATAAACCACTGGCCACAGAGGAGTAAATTATCACAAAAAACTCAGAAATTCTGACGTAGATTTTATATATGCTAGGGAAAAAATAGATTTTCCATGGTTAAAGGCGAAATATTTGCTATTTTAAAACAAGTATATCTCTGACATTTTAACGTTAGAAATCTGGATCATCAATTGGACCAAATTTCGATCCAAACGAGATATCTCGTGCCCACCCTGGTGGTTCCCACAGCCACTTTGGGAACCCCTGGTGTAGATAGTTGCAAAGTTAGAAAAGGCCTGTAAATCACGAGATCTGCAAACAGTCAGGGTAAAATTTCCTTTAGTTTTACACACTGGCTCTTCGGGGAAGTACAGGCAACAAAACTATTTGGAAATGTTTAGGACAAATGTAGATTTTCTTGGGAGGGATTGAAAAACACCAAGGTGCAGTAAAAATACGATGTTTTCCATGTTCCTTCCTCAGTGCAAGTTAATTGTGTCCACATAGCAGCGAGCCTTCTCCCCACCTTGTTCTCTCCACCACGTCTCTGCTCAGCAGCCCAAAGGCACGGACCACAGCCTGGCTTTAAAACAGATCTTTCATGTTTTCCAAAGCTGCCACTTATTGGTTCTGGTCAGCTCTGTTACTAACATGGATCCTGGGTAAACTGAGAGTAAAGACAAACACGTGTGTGTGAACGCAATCAACTTAAATTGATGAAACATGCACAGCTGTTTTGTTTAAAACCGCTCATAACTAAAGAATGTTTACGTTTTCTCTAAGTGTCCAGAAAAACATTATTGACCGTCAGCTAATTGCAAATTATGCCAATTTGAAATATACTGTAGAAAATTGCAAATCTGTAAAGCTAGTAGTTTTTTGGTAAACTGAACTATGCAACCGCTTAGGGAAAATCTCCTGATTGCCTAAACTTTCCAAAGTTTGTTGTTGGAATAATAAAATACGACACTTGGACCATATCACAAAAATCTGAGCTTCTAAATAGTATCTCTAAAAGGAAACCAGCTGATGGCCTTTAAAAGAGCCTGTGTTTGTTGTTATCAACAGAACTACACCAATATTAAGCTCTGTACGGTTAAAAATAATGTACACCCATTTTCTTCTTTGTGCCTGTTAATTTCATACATGCCTAGCTAATTGTAGCTAAGCATGTATGGAAGGATTGATTGATAGCACTTTTAGACAGCGTATTACAGGATAAAATGTAAAACACAATAGTAAATAAGCATTTTTACACACTCCTGTTGTCTTTTTCCCATACTTCCCCAGACCTGGAAAACCTCAAACTTCACACTTTGTGGCACTGATTGAATATGTTGGAACCCCGACTACAAATGGAAGTACATCCTCTTTTCAGCAGGCTTCTCTCTCCTTGCAAATTTAACATGTCAACAAAAACATGTAAGGTATGGGCCAAGCAGTGAAAGAAAAGAAAAAGAGAGAAATGCACTCAAGAAAGTGAACCAGGGCTTTCTCATTTCCAGTTAACACATGTTTGTTGAGTTAAATTGATTATTTTCTAGTCAACATGACATCATCTGTTCATAACCCAGCAAACATCTTTATTTATGTGTTAACCAGAAATGAAATGTCAAGACAAAGCGGACATTGGTTCACTATTTTGAGTGTATTACTTACAATAAAGTAACATAGAAAACATAAAGAAATCAAACTTAATAGAGTGAATAAAATTATAATATCAAATCTTCAGAAAAATAAAACTCCAATAAAATGACAATGACAACTTTTTAATACTGAGCTGATCTGGTTGTCACAGAAAGTATTTTAGCTCTTAGCTTTTTATGGCCCTCTGCCATAAAAAGCTATTGCCACCGAGACTTTAGTGGCTTCCAACATTTTACCTAAAAAGAAAAAGAGACCTGGGGGGATTGTGTCTAGTCGTGTGTTTTCTTATTGTGCTGTCGCTCTCCATGAGGGTGAAACCTCCCCGCTCTGCTGCTGACTCACCTGTTTCTAAATGCTGATGGAGTCACAGTTTAAAAGGAGCATCAAGAGTCTCCAGCGGACCTGATTGTCTTTTATTCCCTCCTGAGTTTGGCTGTTGAATATCAACAATGCCTGGAGGGCTTTCGTTTGTTTCATTGTTTGTTCAGCGTGTTTATCTTTTGTTGCACTTACACTGTTTTTTTTTTGTTGGATTGATTAATGATTTTTGGTCAGTGGATATATGTCAGAGGTGAATGAATGGACTGATAGACGGCGAATGAAACGGCCATTGGGAATAATAAAGTTCTCTGAATATGAGCCTGGACATGGCTGCGCTAATCAAGCTTTTCCAGTTGTTCCTTACTTTCTGTGTCCATCCATCTATCTATCTATCTATCTATCTATCTATCTATCTATCTATCTATCTATCTATCTATCTATCTATCTATCTATCTATCTATCTATCTATCTATCTATCTATCTATCTATCTATCTATCTATCTATCTATCTATCTATCTATCCACCCACCCATCCATCCATCCATGCATTCATCCATCCATCCATCCATCCATCCATCCATCCATGCATTCATCCATCCATCCATCCATCCATCCATCCATCCATCCATCCATCCATCCATCCATCCATCCATCCATCCATCCACCCACCCATCCATCCATGCATTCATCCATCCATCCATCCATCCATCCATCCATCCATCCATCCATCCATCCATCCATCCATCCATGCATTCATCCATCCATCCATCCATCCATCCATCCATCCATCCATCCATCCATCCATCCATCCATCCATCCATCAGAGCTGCTTGTCCTGCAGGGCTGAGGGTTTTAGGACTGGCGGCCTGCCTCTAGGGCAGACCCAGGACAGGTTGCCAGTCAATCAAAGGGTTAACACAGAGACACACAGAACAAACCACCATGCAGACACATCATAGATATACAGAACAGTAAACTAGCATTTTCATTTGCTATTTTCTCAAAACATGACATGACAAAACATGACATCAATTCCAGTTTCAGTAGTTATGAGCAGGCCTGATCACTGCCAGACATGCAGAGCCAACGAAATCCCTTTCAGTAGAACCTATCTGACGGCATGAAGTAGGCCAAAAGATCTCAGAGAGCCATACACCATGTCCCAACCTTTAACAAGGAAAAACAAAGTCAGTGACATGCATTCACATTCAGAGCCACGTGTAAAGTTTTTATACTCTTTTGGTTCCCAGTTAGAGCTATCATTCACAAATGGAGAAAACAGAACAGTGGCCAAAACCTGACTTACATTTGCCAAAGAAAATGTTTTGACAAAGGCAAAGGTGGACATTTCTGCAAGGTGTGCATCCCATTACACCTGGCATAAAATCAACGCAACATTTCAGAGAAAACCTTCACAACAGCAAGACATGGTGGTTTGATGTTCCAGGTATGTTTTGCTTCTTCAGGACACCTTGTGGTAAATGATGAAACCGTTAATTTTGCTTTCTGCCAGACGTGCGGGTGGGACAATGCAGAGCAGCACGGCTCAACAGCATGGCAGCGTGCTGAATGGCTCAAAAAGTCAACAAAGGCTCTGGAGCTGACTAGCCAGAGCGTGGACCCAGGATTAATTTAGATGCTTTGCTGTTCTTCTAAGTCACACCCTTACCTGGAGTACCTACCTTCAGCCATGAAAGTCCATCACTGGTCCTTAAATCATGGCACCATGACGCACCTGCTGCTTGCTGTGTTCCAGCATCTCCAGAAGTCAGCAGGCCTAAACATGGAAACAGAGGAAAAACACTTTCCTCTACCTGCCTGTCACCCCTCAGATTTATATATTTCCCAATTTGAAGTATAAACTTAAAATAATCTTTTCGTATCACCATAAAAGTGTCTTACCTGACTCAACAGCAGCCAACATCCTCATTACACCTTTCCGGACCGCCGAAGACAACATTTTGGAACACAAAAGGTAAAAATCGGTGTGAACAAACAAAAACGAGGACCCCTCCTGTCACACATCTGCGAACGTTTAACCTGCAGAGGCCGGACGAATGACGACAGACAGATAAAGCAACTCGTCGGCGAGCTTTCCACTCGGGAACGGAGCGTTTTGGGTGAGACACCGTGCATTAAGGGCGAAACTTTAAACCACTACATTTTCCAGGGGAGGGGATTGGCTCGCAAACAGTGCTTGACCTCCTGTAAACATCGGCGTAATGATGGGGCAAGATGTTGAGCAACGGCAACCAGCAGCTGAATGTGTTTATAGATGTCTGACGGGGTGTGGGTACAGCGGAGAAACATTTCGGCTCTGAGATCAACACGAAACATGAGCACACACCGTGGAGGCACTCGAGTGTGACGATCGCATTTCCACCTGCCAGCAGGAGTAAGGCCCGCATTTACTCAGATTAAATGGAGAAGTTATTGATGAAACAGTGACGGGGTTTCGCCGCATTCATTTGAGACGCTTCTCAGGCAGATATGAGACATCACTGACCGCACAAGGTCATGCTCTGCCGTCTAAAGACTCTTTCTGGACAGTCCCGTACCTTAAAAAAAAAAACGCCTTTTTAAGAGGAGTAGCAGTTATCTCTTGGCTAGAAGTAGTGGTATACAGAAGGAGCAATGCTCTGATTTGGGTTTGGATTGCAAACAGTGTTTTACAGCGACAGTCGACGAGCACTCAGCACTGACACAGCACCGGAGGAATGTTTATTTGCTGCAGTTTGGGAGCCGAGTTGCTTTTAGCAAATGTGACACATTCCTGTGTCTTCGGCTCTGGGTGCAGCCAGACACACACATGCACACATGCTCAGACTGCTTCGTGTATCAGTTCACAGCAACACAGATACGCACAACTATTATTTTTTTTTAAATATGATGCTGAGATGTGCAGCACAGACGCCTTTGGATTTTAAAAGCATCTCCTATGTGAGTGAGGGGAACTTTTATATTGCAGCAAGGTGTCTTTGTACATAATTTGACTGGCTGGCACCACAGGTACACATGTGTAAAAGGGCTTAACACAAATTAAAGCTTATTTTCAAGTTCAAATGTCTTGATTTGATTACATGTATCGGGGTAATTCAATTCAATTCACTTAAATTTTTTTCATATAATTTTTTTCATTTGATTGCATCAAAGTCTTGACAAGCAGCATTCACTCCTGGAGAAGCATAGAGCCACAGGGAGAGTCGTCTGCATTGTCCATGGCTTTGCAGCAATCCCTCATACTGAGCAAGCATGGAGCGACAGTGGAAAGAAAAACTCCCCATTAACGGGAAGGAAAACCTCCAGCAGAACCGGGCTCAGTGTGAACCGTTATCTGCCTCGACCGACTGGGGTTACAGAAGACAGAGCAGAGACACAACAAGACAGACAAAAAGCACAGAAGCACACATTGATCCAGTAATCTGTTCTACATTAGATGGGTAAGGACAACACGCCCGGTGAGGAAGTCGTTTTAATCACATTATGGGGACACGGTCGCTTGTACCCTTCCCCTCCCTTTGAAATAAATGTAATGAAAGCATTTTTGAAACTTATCATTTAATTCAGAAGAGCTGCTTTCTGTTTCCCTCGGTTTATAAATATGACACGACACAGAGGCCTAGTTCTGCCAGGATGAGCAGAATGAGCAACTTCGCTGGTCTTGTCACTGTAACCAGTGAGCAGCGTGGCAAGAGAGGTAAAAGCCCAATCTCCCAATCCAACTGGGACAAAACAGCCAAGATCGCCATCTTGGGGTCACCAAAACACCATAACGCGAGACACTATCCATCTGCATGCTAATATGCTTTTCTGAGGCGTGATGTCTTGGGAAATCATTTGTTGATGTTGAGTTTGTGGACTCTATTTATAAATACGGCCACATTTTAAATGAAAATCAGATAAAATCCACTAGTAAAATATAAAAGGGTCGTCAGGTTTTTTTTTCAGTGCGATAATAATCCAAAACATGTAGGCAAATCAACACAGAAATTGTTCACCAGACACAAAAATCAACCTCCTTCTAAGGTCATCTCAGACCCCAGACCTAGAATATATAGAAAAGCTGCGGCCTGAAATGGACAGCGAAGGATCCAGGACTCTGGAAGAGCTAGAGAGATTATTCAAAGACGGATGGTCAAAGACACCTCCTCTCTGCATGCTCCCACCTTGTGACATATTATAGAAAGGGAATATCTGGAAGGATTGACAGCAGAGGCACCAATAATTGTGCCACCGTTGATTTTGTTGAAAATATTTATTTCCAAACATGTCTTTGTGTGCTAAAATTAAAGGTTGGCTTGATCCCAAGTTTTTATTTTGGAGTGAAGTGATTTTACTGCAATAGGAGATGAATTTGTCCGTTACATCTTTTAAGGCTGGCGATTGTAAGCAAATATGAAATGATTTCTTCAAAGGACCAGCACCAAACCTTGAGTTTTATTTGGGTTTACACAACGCAAATAGAAAGCTAAACATGGATCATCCCAAGGCTGGACTTGGCACCATTTTTTCACTCATTATGTTAAGTTCTTTTTGACCACATAGAAACTTTTTGTAAACACTTTTTGTTCTCTTTTTAATTTCCTCTAAAGTTTATACATTTACATTCAGCATCTGTATGCTGGAAGAGATGGTAATAAAGGCAAAATCCTAATTTCTGCACACATTCTGGGCCAGTGAAGCGGATTCTGATGGAAGACGGCGCGATACTCATGTAACCGTGGCTTCCTTGCCAGCGTAAAACCCCAATAGACTTTCTCTACGGATGTGAGAGGAAGAGCTCGTCTCCAGCTGTGATAAGGCTGAGGCTCACTCCTGGATCATCAAGGAAAGAGCTGGGTGTGTCCTCTGGTAAATTAGAGACTCCTGATTATTAATAGTCCTGTTTGGATGTGCCGGTCCTGCTAGGCTGCTTTGGTCATCATTAATCTCTGCAGGTCAGGCCTGTTGTTTGATGGTCAGCACAGATTTAGAAACGAACCCCTGCACAGATTTCGTTTAATTGCAGACCGATGCTGCTTTGCACAGCTCCTAGTGTTACACACGCCTAACAAGGCCTACTCCGTCTCTCGGTCTTTGTGTGCGTGTGGTAGGTTTACAGTGACTTGAAGATGAATTATTCACTTCTTCCTTCAGCACAACAGGGATCCCTGCCCACAGAGCGTGCAAACGCTCGCGCGTTGGTGCTCTCGTCCATGCGGCCGGTCCCATCTCTCCGTCTTTTTCCCCTGCAGTTCTGCCCATTATCCTCAGCATCTGGCAGCCAAAGCCCGTAAAGAAGACGTTTTTCTTGGCGAGCGTTTTTGTTTTAAAGGCAGTGACACAGGGGACAGCCAACCGCAGGAGCCACACATCTTCCAGTCTACATGCATGCAGAGAGCTGCTTGCACAGAAAAAGAAAAAAAAAAAAAAACACCACAGTATCCCTTTTGCCTGTCGTTCTCAAAACACAGCGTCTCCCGCTCAGACTCAGACGCGCTGCTTCCACCCACCCATTGTCTCTTTGCGCTTTGCTCACCCAAGCATTGAGGCCTAATTATTTCCAGAGACAGAGCTTTAATAATAATAATAGAAAAAAAAAATTTCCAGTAACGTTTATCCTCAAGAGGCTCCTCTTGGCTTCTAAACGAATATTGTCTTGTTTTTTTGCATCGAAAAAACAAATCCTCGGCTGCGCACATCTCAAACGTTGCGAGCACTTAGTTTTACGTAAAAAGATTTGATAGAATCAGTGAAATTACATGTTCAGCTCTGATTTTTCTTGTATATGTAATTATTTTGGCAATTATGCAGAAGATAATGTCCTGCGAGACTGCGTTACCTGAACGAAGAGCTCATTTAAGATGCTTGGTGTTCTTGCAGGGACCCAGGTGTTCCAGTACAGACGGCTCTCTGCTCACACCTGATAATGTCCTTGGTTGACACCCGGCGGGTGAACAGTCATCACATTCTTTGTATGGAAGCAAAAAAAAAAAAATGTCCCTCCAAGTGCATTAATTGATATCATGTGCATTTTATGAGCCTTTCGAGGGTGCAGCTGAAATCAGATTCTGTGAACAGCGAGCACGAAGGAAGACGCCTTGGCTGCAGCTCACGACATTTTCTGGCACCAGGATCCTCCTGAGCACACATGTGTCGGTCTTGATGGAATAATTGTTCAGATTTTAATAAGCTACCAGCCACGCATCTGACAGGCAGCCAGGCTGTCTCCATTATATTCCCTCTGAGAACGAAAAAAAAAAAAAAAAAAGATTCAGAGAGTGTTCGGTAGTAGGTGTGGAGGTGTGCGAACACTCACCTGTGTTGCTTTCAGCGTAAAGATTTCGGGCAGCTTGTCCTGCTCTTGATTCGGCGTCATTTTCTTAAATGGGATGTTGCAGTTGCTCCACTATACTTGGCATGGAGCAATTACTGCCGTCAACATTTGCCAAGTTAATAAAAACAGATAAAATAACCACCAAAATGTCCTTTCTGTGGTGTAAAGGCCTTCTATTGAGACGGCAGAGACAGCGCCGAAGCGAAAAGCTTTGTTTTAGCCGTGCAGAGCATATGGTGCCCTTCCCGTTGCTGTGCACTGCTGATCAGCTGGCTGAAAGAAGGCTTTAAAACTATTTCTAGGCTTACAACAAACCAGAATTTCAGCCCGACTTAACCACGGGGTTCATGTCAGCTCGTTAAGAATAGGTTTTGCTTTTTAAGACGCAGAACAGCAAAAAGGTCAAATTTTCATAAGCTGAAAGCTGTGAAGAAGTTAAGTTGGTATTTATTTAAGGATTTCACAAAAGTCAAACAAACAACCGATAAATACAGCAAATTGAACGGACCCATTGGGTTTAGTGCTGTGGAAAAAAATGTATCCCTTACTTCTTTGAATGTACTCTCTCTTACAGTGTTTGAAAGATGCTTTAAAAGGTTTCGTTTAGATCGTGGCTGCGTTAGTTGCTCATTTTCTACCAAACGGCTGAGAGTTTTCATTCAGTTTTCTGTTTTAAATGGGATCCTGGTGACAGTCTGTCACAAATGTTTGTGGCTTCTCTTGATTTTTTTTTATTTCCATTTTAAACTATTTTCATAATTTTTTTCAGTTTTGTTTCTGTGTGTGCAGTTTAGTAATGCGGGGATTTGTGCACTTTTTGCAACGCATTGCAGTAGCGTTTTGTAATAGAAAGGACACCGTATACAGAAATACGTCTGAAACTTGTCATCCTTGTGGATTGTCTTTACAAGGACGCTGGATCATTCAGGCCCTGTATGATGTCTTTTCTTAAAGACATTATTTTCAGACACTAGACATCTGCTTTATATAGATATTGTTTTGTTTTAGTTTTTGGCCCGACTCTTCTTCTTTTGTCCCTCACACATCCAATTTCCTCATTTTTCCACCGCATGCTACACACTGTTCAATAACCAGTCATACAATAAGATAAGATAAGATAAGATAAGATAAGATAAGATAAGATATACTTTATTGATCCCAGAATTGGGATATTACTGGGCAGCAGCAGCATAACTTACAGAAAACAGACAGCGACAACCTCAACAAAAGACCTAAAAGTATGAAGTAGAAAGGTATAATCTAAAAATGTCTACATATTTACATCACATGGCTGCATACATTAGTTGTAATTGGGAAGCAGAAATTAAAAGCAATTTGCCAGGTCAGGTATAAGAACTGCACAGAAAATCAGATTACTATAATAGAAAAAAAGGAACGCAATAATGCTCTCTGAAAGCAAAAACATAGCTCGCAGAATTGAAAAACACGGAAATATTGCCATCTAGTGAAATCTGGTGCAAATTGCAACCTTTTGATCAGACTGAACCCTATTAGGATCTCTTCTCTTATTACGGTTCATCAGGATAACTCCATTTATGAAAGATACGAACATTAATAATAATAATAATAATAATAATAATAATAATAATAATAATAATAATAATAATAATAATAATAATAATAATAATTATTATTATTATTATTATTATTGTTATTATTATTATTATTATTATTATTATTATTATTATTATTATTATTATTATTATTATTATTATATGGCTATGTGACTTATCTGCTTTGCAATAAATCAAATCTTATAATTTAAAACATATTTATAATTTACAGCTTTTTTTTTTTTGGTTGTTAGTTGTAAGTGTGAACTTCATCCAGGAAAACTGACATTGTTTCAACCACTGACTTCAAGACAGCCAATATGAAAAACAAATATAACCAAAAGTGAAATGAAATAATACAGATCCGTTTTTACTTGGGATAAAAACCAATACAAAAAACAAAACAAAACAAACAAAAAAACTGGTAAAAAAAATACAAATAAATAATAGTATGATTTATGGAATTTTAGGCACATTCAAAATGATTTGCCATTTGAAACTTCAAAATTACATCTAGGTGCCACAAAAAATGTCTGACAACCTGGACTCAAACAAGTAGGACTACATTACAGCCAATGGAAAGGCTCTATAAGCAGATAGTAAAGTAAAAGTAAATATAAGTTTCTGAGTTGAGACCATGGGATTAAATACTCAGATATCATATTCTTGTACAACGTGTTTCATGGATTGGCTCCACCGCCCCTAAAAGACTCAGTTAAATACAAAGACTCAATAAATACAAGAGCTGCTGGTAGGATAGACTGTAACAAATTCAGGAAAATATTTTTTGGTCAATCGGCTTCTTCAGTTTATCACGTTCTTGGAACGCGGTACCATTAGAAATGAGGAACATTTCATCACTGTGTGTTTTATGTAAATCCCTTAAACAGTGTTCTTTCAATAATGAAAACTGCAATCATGATGTAAATTAACATACTTTATGAATTAACAGACATCTTAACTTAATTGTTACTAATTGTTATGTATATGATGCTCTTTAGAGCAAACAGAATGTTTTTTTATAATTGTTAATCATTTTAATATTGAATAACCTATGTTTGGTAAATATTATGTCTTGGTACCTGTATTCATGTCCTTTTATTGTCTTTTTGTTCATTATCAACCTGCCATAGATGAATATTAGCCCTTGTGGCTAAATCTGTCATATTTACATGATAGTCGGATTTACCCAAGTTGATTATTATACACTGTAAATAAACAAACAAACTGCTATAGTTTCAAAAAATAGTAAACAAAACAGACATTTGTAAGACAAAACCTTACCTGTGGCGTTACAGGGGAACCAATTTGTTTAAATCTTTTTAATTTTGAAAATAGCAACATAAAATTAGACAAAGGAGGTAGGTAAGTACGTAAGTAAACTTTATATAGCACCTTTCACAGGATAAAAACAACAAAGTGCTTCACAATAAAACAACCATAAAACAACACAAAATAAAAAGATAAAGACAGCATAAATGCTACATCATAGCATAAAACAAGTGGGTCTTTAACAGCGTAAAGATAAAGGCAACGCATTCCACAATCTGGGGGCCACAGCTTCAAAAGTGTGTGATTGGAGCTGTGTACCTTGACCAAAGAAAAGCCTTTGATACGGTCAGTCATGATATTTTAATACCCAAATTATTCAAATTCAATTTTGCACCAAAAGTTATTTGGTGGATTAAAATGTGCTTATCAAACAGAAAGTAGGGGGCCTCCTGCTTTTAATAATGCAGGAGTGCATCAAGGTTCAACTTTGAGCCCCTTGCTATTTAGCCTATATATTTGTATAAATCTTTTGATTTTGAACCGCATAAATGAAAACAAATTTAAATCAATAAACCACTTAAATAGAAAGAAATTCTTCTCTGAGACGTTTTTAAAAATTCATTTATGGAAACCGGTGTTAAAAAAGTGCTTAAGCTGCATCAAATAATACGGACCAAAGAAAGCTTAACTGTATTGATATTCGTGATCATGCAATTAGATAGATAGATAGATAGATAGATAGATAGATAGATAGATAGATGTGTGTGTGAGTGTGTGTGTGTGTGTGTGTGTGTGTGTGTGTGTGTGTGTGTGTGTGTGTGTCTATCAGGGGAAAATGAGTTGTTGCTGTATGAAAGCTTCCTGTTGAAGACACGTAGCAGATCTTTGTACATTCACAACTAAAATAAAAACACTGAACATTTCACAGAAAGCTGGCAGCTGCAGCTGAGTATTTCCTCAGAATTGTAAAAGCGGCGCACACCAAAAGTTTCAGGGTTTCCCGAGCCGCACCAAGCCCTCAAATTAACAGTAATAGTCGTATGTGAACTCAGCTCTTTTTTTTTTTTAATCAAAGATTAAAAAAAGGCATCAGAAAGGGGATCTGTGCGGCTATATCTGACTGGGGTAATTGATGACACTGAGATTTTCTGATTAATGGACACGCCTACTTTATTTACGTCATTCCTAACAGCATAAGCAAAAGTTACAAAGCAGGGGAAGGTTAAAGCACACACATCTCATGTCTCATCATTTTAATGCAAAGGTTAAATGTCTTCTTTGGGCTGGTAATGATGGATGGAGTCACGCTTGTAAAAACAAGAATCAATGCTCACATGTATAATATCTGGATAAAAGAAAAGGACTTGTCTCTTTATGGAGGCTTATAATTCCCCAAAACGACTAAATCACAACACAACAGCTCTGATTGGAGCAACGAACCTCTGGATGAATACTCACCTGTCTCTATCCCCACAGTCAAGCAGTTGTCACCGTCAACAGACATTTAATGTCATGCTAAGTTAGACGCGTAGTATTTCATTAAATGGAAAAAAAAAAAAAATCACACATACTGAACCCCCCCCCCTCCTCTTCCTTTTGAAGCAAGAGAATGAAAGGTCTGGTTTAATTATATCTACTGTTTGAACTGCACCTGGAATCCCTATGTGGGATCTTCTAAACCAGATTTTCCACTGCAGAAGACAGTAAAAGGTCAGAGCTAACCTGACAAAAAAAAAAAAAAGGTACAACAAAAAGTCTGTCATGCAGGCATAAAGGTCACAAAAGGTTTAGGCAGTTAAGTTTTGGGTTTGTCCTATTTACTGCTAACACAAACACCTTTTTTTTTTTCCAGATAAGCTACTAAGAACTGAAAAGGCTGTTTGCCTCATTCTCTGAACTTTCACACTCACCGCCGATCATTAACCGAGGACGTTCTCTTGCACTACTTGTTAAAGATCTCCATCGTTCTGGATGATGATTAAAATAATAACAGGGAGAACGGCCTTGATAGCTGAGGTTACCCCTCTTTTTGTTCACCTACGTCAACTGTACAACAGGCGCAAAAAAAAAAAAATCTGACAACTGTGACCGTAAACACACAGGCACAGTAAATTCAAAAAGTTAAAAATATTTCTTTTTTTAGGTTCATCACACCCCTACGGAGCCCTAGAGGGGTCATCGCAAAAATGTTTTGCATGTTGAGAGAATGTGCGCTCGTTTTACTAAATCTTGTGCACAATTTACTATATTGTGTTCTCGTTTTACTATAGTGAACTCTCATTTTAAGCATAGTAAAACGAGGGCACAATTTATTAAACGAGCGCACTATTTATTCAAACGAGTGCACGATTTACTAAAACGAGAGCACCATTTAGTGAACATGGTTATAGAACATTGTGTGCACGATCTACTTAAACGTGGCCACAATATGTAAAACATGCACTCAATATTGTCTTGACACATGTAAACATGAGCACGTTATAGTATATTCAAGATCTCGATCTACCGAGGGCTCAATTAAATGAAAACATGCTCACGTTTTATTAATTCGAGGGCTTAATTAAAGGAAACATGCTCACAAATTATTACGACCTGAAAAAAACATATCACTTAAAGTGAGCTCTCCCGGGCTCCGTACACCCCTGATATGTGTTTAGCGTTTATTTCTGTTGATTTTCATAGCGAATCAAAACACCCAATTAAATTCAGAGGATTATTTTTAATTCACACAAAACATTTACACAAATCTATCCATACAGTCGGTGTGATGGCTGCCGTCTTGACATTTGCCAAGCACTAACACCAAGCCAGGAAAGGTCATAGCTTTAGACATCGGGTGCTCAATCACAGAGAGCTGTATCCCAAGCCCGGTGTTTGAAAGTTAGGCGAAAGGAAAAACTGCAGTCAGAAAAAGGTTCACATGTGGCAGGGATAACCAAACCCTTGAGTAGGTTGTGCAGTGAAGGACTGCAGCATTGTTTCAAGAGCCAGCACACACAAGTATTTCCAGGACATGGGTTACAAGCGCAGCATTCCTTGTTCTTTCAGAGTCAACACTGGAAGCGTCTTACGTAGAAAAAAGGACTGGATTGTTGCTCAGTGTTGCAAAGTCATCTTCTATGAGCCACCATTGATGCAGCTATTCCTGGAAAAAAAATGCCCTGACCAATTAACAGTCGGGCATTTCTGTATTAAAAGGCTCCTCCATCTATTTGGCTCATGCTATTTTCTAGTCAATCAGCAAAAAAGTTTTGTTTTGTAAAAATGTTTAGTAATGATTCTATATGAGTTTATCATTTTGAATTCAATTCCGTAACTGAATGAAATTTTTGATGACATCCTTATTTAATGAAATCCACCCGCAAAGTGCTGCTTAAAACCGAGTCATAGATGATGATTATTATTATATGTTTTAATAATGCGTAATATCTTGATACTAAATGTATATTTACTGCATTATGTAGCTATATTGATGGACTCGACTACACTGACAGAGAGCATTGACTGAGAGGACTGAAATATTTCCTCCAGCTGTTGCCAAAATAGCCGTTTCACAGCTCCGTGAGATTTTCTCCTTGTATGTGTCTCCTAGTAGCAGAGCGACACAGATGTTACTGCTTTAGCAAGTGATATCAGGTTCAAGAGCGAAGCCAAAACAGCAGTCATGGTAAAAGAAAATACAACTCTGGGGGGATAAAAGTTCCTGTTTGGCTTCCTCTTTCAGCGATAAATGACAACATGGTAGAACCTGTGATGTGTTTAAAATCACGGTTGAGCCTGGTGGATACCTGATTATTTAAACAATAAAGCTTGTTGTGGTTATTAACAAAAGCTTTGCCGTAGCAGGAAAAATTACCAAATGCTGCCTAATCAATCTAATAAGGAACACTGTTGAGCCACAAAATAGTCATAGCCCCGGCTGACGGAGGCTTAAAGTGTTCAATTTTACCAAAAAGTTTCCTCTGACTGGAATTAACATTTACTTGAATCTGAGGATCTGTAGAGGGAGCTGCTGATGATTAGGGTGATGGCGAGTAGGCCTTCCAACGTCAAAGTCTGGGAGATCACCTCCAAAGAAGGATCTTTCAAATACCAGTGGAAACATGCACCAAAAAAAAAAAAAAAAAAGAAGCTGGTCAGCAATTTTATGAAGGGCTTGATTGCTGCCAAGAGAATAAAGATTTTCCAACAATTATTGAGAAGACTACAAGAAATGTCTCACATGGCACTTTAAAAAATATAATAAATATAATATTTAAATTAAAAACAGAGAATTCCTTTTCAAATTGATACTCTTTTTACCTCTTTTGTTATCCTCAAAGAAACACTTGTCTCATTGTTGCTCAGAAACTTCATTGATGAGTGAAAATAAATTCTAATCTAAATCTGCCAAAATCATGAATAATTTTGTATGCAATTGTCGTTTGCAGGTCCCTTTAACGTGATGTATATGTGCCAACGCTGTTTGTTGCTCTGAACCATAATTCTTAATTATTCATGTGGTGGTTAAGCGCACGGACTCGGATGCAATCAGTCAAACTGAACAGAATCAACTTTTACAATAAATGCAACTTTATTGACAGTAAAAAGTTTTGAAAATATCAAGGAGCACGCAATCTGTAACCGCAAGAACATCTTGGAAAGCGACATAACCTTTTTTTTTTATCCTTTTGTTTTTTTTTCTTCTTCCTTTTTGTTTTATTGAACTAATGAGGCAGTTGTACATCTTAAAACATTTGAGGTAAAAGTGTTTTTGTTATGTTACATCCTTCACAAAGGTGTGTGTTTTTGTTGTTGTTGTTGTTGTAGACATTAAGTCAACGCGAGGAGGGGACAAATAAAAACCCATGCCTCGTTTTCACTTCACATTTCAAAAATAATTCACAATTCAGGTAAAAGCAGAAAAATGACAAGCACCCATGCTGTAGTCCATTCACACACACAAACACACGCCCACGCATACATATCAAACCCAAGTGCATTTTATATATATATATATATATATATATATATATATATATATATATATTAATTAATTAAACTGTTGTCAAGTACATTTTGCTTGCTAGTAAAAGAAACTCGAGTTAAACTATAAAGCAGCAAACCAACGATAATAAGTAAGAATACTGAGTTTGGTTTCATTCATGTTCCCGATGTTAACATCATCAAATCATTCACCACACTTGTAGCAATAAGGTATTTGGGTGCTATAAAGAAGCAGGAGGTAACATTTCATGGACTTTGAGGAATATGCTGGATAAGATTTGGAATATAGCTGATTAAATACACCAAGGCAGAAACAAACAACACTAAAAGTAGATAGTCACAAGTGAGATAATAACAGAAGAGATCCAAACTGATTTGCTAATAATTCCTCTTTTAAATAATCTCTGAAATCCCTTACATCGTGGAACCTGCTTAAAATCCCAGCTGCGGCTGCTGAGTGCAAAACCCACGAAGGGACTGTGGAAAAGGCGAGCTGACGGCTCACCCTCACCCAGTCCCCAAACCAAGGTGCAGAAGGCCGGCTCCAGTGAAAACACACCTCGTAAAAATCAGATGGTCGGTTAACATCACTGTTGTGTTTCGTCGCAGCGAGGCTGTAAAGCAGTGAAGTGCTTCGGTAAAGACGTTCATATATAAGCAGGGAACCTAGTCTAAAAAGTGCAATCCCGCAGAGAGGTAGAGCACCCTGGGTCCGTTCAATGAGGCTCTTTTATAAATGACAAAGCTCATGGTCTGATCTGCACCAGCATCCTAAAACTCCCTTTGAAATCCGTAAAAAATAAAATAAAAATAAAATAAAAACTACTTCGTTCTAATTTTACTCAATGAATTAGCTTCATCCTGAGGCTCTTGTTCCACGCAGTCGGCTTTGCGCTAGGCATGGGCCGGGTTTTCGGTGCCGAGATTTACGGTTTCAAAAGCGCTAACATTTTATCTCGTACTGGTTCCACGACTTAAAGTCCTTTTAATGACATCCCAGAGAAATGGTTGGGATTGACCGTCAGTACAAATCGTTGAATAGCCATCCCCTCCCCCACTTGTTTGCCTACTGCAGGTCAGATTGCTAAAAAAAAAAAAAATGCACCTCCATTTGCCCCCACTCGCTCACAACAACAATAAATTAGATAGTCTTAAAATATTTTCACTCATAAATAACGAGGACAAATACACACAGCTCAGCTTTTAAGGCAACGGCCCTTTTAGAACTACATTTCGCCCCTTCACCATTTCATATCTTTGCAGTTTTGGTCATTTGGTACCCAACTTTTTCTGGTATGAAATGGTACATTCAATGCTGTACACGCGTCTGTTCATACCTGCCTTTTGGATGTTTTGTACCCGCTTTTAAAAAAAAGTAATTTGCCATATGACCTACTCCCTGTCTTTGAGAAAATATAGTTATGCGATAAGTAATGTCTATTTCTATTCTACGCCGGGGTCAGAATCTGTCATGTTTTATGAGTCGGTGGGACAAGGTGAGTGTCAGAGTCAGAATAAATGGAAAAAGAATCTTACATAAAGTCTTCAGACAATGATGTACAATTTAATCAACTATACTGGCGATTTAAGCTGCTTTTATGAGCATTTCCCTCCGTAATCCACTTAACTTTAAAATAAAAACTCCCCCTGATTGGTAGTTTGGTTAAATTACATAGGATTTTTTCTTTACAGTTACCAAATGGAAGTCGGACAGGATGAAATAGTAATCTGCAGATTAGAGAAGAAAGTAACGGTGTTTCTTTTTAAGACGATTGTTAATTAAATCTAAGATCTACAAGAATCACCTAATAATTTTTTACTTAAGTCAGTTAAATATGACTTTTTCAACATATGCTTTATTTTTAAATAACAGCTTTGTAGCACGAGTGGCCTTTATTGATTAGTAGCAGGACATGAAGGAGGGGTTTGGGTTTTTATGGCTCTGGCGTGTGAGTCAGCTGCTTCACCTAATTTAAATGCCTTTTACACACCAGCCTACACAGCAAGCATCACGGTGGCTCTGGACAATATATTCCAGACAGCTAAGGAAATCTACGTTATTTAAGCTGGATCCTGTCAGATAAGGAGCTGGTAACAAGACTGTCGGGGTTTTAATTCCCAAAAATCACCGCAATAAGACGGCTTCATGCACAGATTTGTTTTCACACGTTTCAGTGAATCGCTAAATGGTGGGCGGTTAAAAGAAGGAAAAGATGGGGACGCAAAGAAATCGAAGATGTGGCCACATGTAAAGAGATGTGATGGAAAATCAATTTAAGACTTTTTGAAATTTTAAAACTGAGACGACCGGATTAAAGATCCTTTTTTTTATGCCTTTTAAACACCATGCAAGAAACCCTGTTTCAGAACCGAATGAACCAGGGAATAATAAGCCTGTTGTAGTTCAGTGGTACCCAATGAAAAGCAGGGGGCCAAAAAGAGAAAATGTTCTGCCGGCTCTCAGGAAGGACATCAACTGTACTCAAAAGTAACTGATTTTGCAGGAGTTCATTCAAAATTTCCTGCTTAAGTAAAATAAATAACTAACTAAATAAACCAATGGTTCAGATAACGTTATTACAACTGTAATAATTAATATTTCACCTTAGCAGCTGTAGGAATAATTGTTGCTTATCTGTTTCAAAGCAAAGAATTGAAACCTTTTCACACAACGCATCTTAGAATGTCTTCGTAAACGCCGCAACGCCACGAAACCCCCGGTATTTTATTTTCCAAACGAGACCGTGGAAACCTCACACCGGCCCATGCCTGCCTCGCACCCTGCTGAACTCTGCTGTAAACTATACGTGTTCCTACAACAGCTACCACTGTAAGAGTTAAGGCAATCCACGTCTGTGCTTCGTCTGTGACAAAAAAAAACAAAAAACACTCCCACACTAAGAGGCACACAGCTCTCGGTGCATACGTAGCTCCGCTGACACACTAAGCTGAAGCGAAAGCTCTTGGTGCGCGCAGAGTAAAGTATATTTTTGATAAGTGTTTAAATGCTTTCAGCGACTGCATGTCAACGTGGCCTCTTGGATGCGATCGCCTCGGGAATCACAGAGGAAAGGGATGGCTAGTCGGGTTTCTCGAGCACCAGCTTCTTTAGTGTGGGAGTGTGTTTGCGTGGCGTTAGAGTGTGTGTGTGTGTCTGTGTGTGTTCAGAGGAAATCCCCAATGAAGGCACTTCTGAGGCAAAACCTACAGTTTGCCAAGTGATTTGATAAGGGAGTGCAATCAGTTACATAATTGAATTTGTCTAAACTAATCTAACTGATGCGTTAAAACGATTTTTCACTCACCTGTGCCACGTCGGACACACCACCCGCAGTAAGCTCAGGATTCACTCGACTTAAACTACGGATCTAAAGCTGATCTGGTGCAGAACAAACGTGAGCCCCCCCCCCATTTTTACGTAACCATGTGACCGCCTGTCCTCAGCCCACCTGGTGCTCGCCGCGGCTGATGTGAGAGGAGAACTCGTAGCGGTCCTGGCTGGGGTGGCCGCAGATGTTGCACTCGAACGGCTGGCGGAAGCCGTGGCAGCCCATGTGGATGGTGTACATGACGTGGTCGAGGAAGAGGATGCAGCAGTGCCGGCAGTAGAAGGAGCGCACGGGCCTGCCAGCCCTGTCTAACACCTGCCAACTGTTTCTGGACGAGCGAGGCGAGCCCGGGTTCCTTTTTACGACGCCCGGAGGCACCGGACCCCCTCTCTCCCACTCTGCGTCCAAGTCTTTGGCCTGGCTGGGGCTGGCGGTGGGATGGGCGCGGGGCAGTGCTGGGGTCAGGTAGTGGAGGTGATGGTTGTTGGAGGTACTCGTAGGGGCCGTAGCCCTTGTGCTCTGCTCCTCCGCCGTGCTCTCTGTGTCCGTGGAGTCGGGGCAGCCGTTGGGCGAGGCGGTGTGGCTGTGGGCCGAGGGATGCTCGTCACGGCCTTCGCCGGCGTCCCGCCCGAGGAGGCCCAGCGGAATCGCCGCGAGCCCGACTCCGCTACTGGCCCGGGGGCCCTGAGGAGCCGCGCCGCTGTTGAGAGCACCCACAGCGGTCCGCAGGTCCGTCATGAAGCCGGCGTGGAGCTGAGGCAGCGAGGGCGGCTCGTGGTTCTCGACTTTGCCTCTCGCAAAGTGGAGGTGAGAGCTGACCAGACCGGACGGGTCTCCGGCAGAATGGGAGCTCAGGAGATCCCCTTCCTTTTCAGAGCCAGAGGACAGTTCGTAAGGTGCTTCTGGTGGTTCAAGGTGCATGTGCTTCTCTCCTGCAAAAGAAGCACATCACCAATAAATGCTATTTATGGACGAATTTCCCATAGAGTGACCATATTTGATGATTTAATTCAATTCAATTCAATTCAATTCAATTTTATTTATATAGCGCCAATTCATGAAACATGTTATCTCGAGGCACTTTACAAAGCCAAAATCAATCATATTATACAGATTGGTCAAAAATGTCCTATATAAAGGGATTGATAAGTTGGTTGCTTCAAAATCTCGACAAGCAGCATTCACTCCTGGAGAAGCATAGAGCCGCAGGGAGAGTCGTCTGCATTGTACATGGCTTTGCAGCAATCCCTCATTTAGCCCAGTGTATGTCCTCTAATGTCTTATATTTCCAATCCACAATATTTAAGAGCATATTATATGTAAAGAATCATGCATTCAGGCGCTGCGTATTATTATTTTATATGGGCAGCTGAGTGGACTTCAACTACCCTTACCGCCAACAACTGCTGTTTATTTTTAGTGGCTGAGATGCTAAAGGCCATGGCCTGTGGTGGTGACACTGTGCAAACAGCAAAGGGAGAAAAGACTCAAGAAAACGAGGGTTAATCCTGAAATATTCAGCAGTAGTATGACACACACATGTTTTCCATAAGGTTCGACTGCAGCTAAATGTCTTCCAAGGAACAAACATGTCGTCCTGTCTTAACTCTGGCTGGATAGTTGGCCTCTCTTCCTATCAGAGTCGACAGGCTCCTGTTAAATTCGTTGGCTTCCTGGCGTGGACCCTGCTTTGAAGCGTAGCCCCACATTTTTCAAGAAGCTTAACAGATTTCGTTTCAGAAGCAAAGTTTTTGACATTTGTCCTTTTTGGACCACCCAACTGTGTTCAGGCTCCATCTAAGCTGTCGATTTGAAGTGAGGCAATCCTACTTCTTTTTTAGCTGATACACCTTTTTTATGATGCACCAAGTCCACTGGCAGTGAAACAAATCCTTAGCATGATGCTGCCGCCACCATGCTTGACAGCTGCTATGGTGTTCTTAGGCTCAGTTACCTCTGTGGAGAGGAAATTGGTTAGAAGGGTCATGATCAGCCCAACAGCGACCGAGGCTGAAGCTGATCATAAATTAGAAAGTGCTTGGACACCACTGTCACCGTTTACATTAGAGCCCATTAACCATCAACACAGACTGAAAGACGGCTGACAGAGAAAGAAGAGAAGAGGTTACAAAATAAACACCACCAAGTTTAAGGGACGTCTACAGTACAGCTGCCTAGATGGACAAGCCAAATCTCTTCTGGAGAAAAGTTTTATCGTCAGCGGAGACAAAAGGATTGAGCGGTAGATCCTGAAGGCAAAGAGTGTGCTTGGTGGTGGCATCATTATGCTGCGGGCCTATTTCCCAACCAATAATACTGATGTATCCATCAAAGGGATTGAAATAATAAAGGAGGAGCACTACATATAAATTATACAGCTTCACTTCAGACAAACAGCAGTATGGTACATAAAGTGATTGTTCCAACAGGATGATCTAAAACACACATCGAAACTGATTTTGGATAAGATAAAGGAGGCTATCATAGTTTCTGAACCAGTCCTGAGCTGAGCCCCATTTTAAATGTGTGGTCTGTGCTTTAAAGCCAGGTCTGGAGCAGGAAACCAGCTTAAATGGGCTCTTCCTTTTCTGTCAAGAAGAATCACCAAATATTAAGTCAGAACTAAGCTATATGCTTGTTATTATATTGTAATTTTGGGGTGTATGCATATGTTTGAGCCCATATGTACAGTTATGACCCCTGTTGGACTAGGAAAAAAACACAATAAATGTAAACCAGTTATGGTCATTGTTTTTAAAATGAATAAAAGTAGTTTTTGTGAACTCTTCGATTGCATCATGAAAAGTAAATTAAGACCTTTTTGCATGTTTTTTTGTACTTCCACTTGGGTCTCTACTGCTTCTTGGAACAGTCCAATCGGCCGGGGTTTTTTTTGGCACTAAGTAAATGTTTAGTTGGTGTCTGGAAAATGGGCCGTTTCAAAAACCTCCCAATTGTTACTTCTCAATCGGCGGGCACTGCCCCTCACTTAGCAACCCAGGTGAGCTCCGCCCACTTCATCGGCTGGTTTTACAGCTGTAGGCGCAGTAAAAATGTCTGTTTGGCAGAAACATGGTTTGCTATTTAGCACAAGCTAACACTGAGTACGAGCTACTGATGAGTAACCATGTGTCCATTTGGAAACAATCCACTTCTTCCTGGTCTGACTCAGGGTCAAAGACATACTGCTGTACCACTGTGCATCTGTTGGCAGCCATTTTCATGTGTACAAAGTGCGGGTATAAACATTGAGTTAGGGGGTGTGGCCAGCTACAGCTAACTTGCACAAATGTGACAGAGCCCTCAAAACAGCTTGTTCCGAAAGGAGCTCAAAATAGGCAGAACTGAGGAGGGGAAATCTCATTATCTGAAAATGATTTTGTGCACAAAATGTAATGAACATGTGTTGTATAGCCTGCAGACCTGTGGTAACTTGTTTGAGAAGAAGCATAATAGATCCCCTTTAATATGATATCTGTGCGTTTAATCGGTGTATGTAAATACAGGCTGCTCTAGCTTCGAACCAACTCACCCAAAAACTTCTGTGGCGTCGACCTCTTGCGTTTGGTTATGCTGACAGTCAGTCTGTCCACAAACGGCCTTTTCTCGTTGGACGGCTGCAGCGCAGGTTTATTGATGGCCTCCAGATTCACCGACTCTTCGCCTTCACAGGGGGAGAACCCCAAACTTAATAACACTGACAAATGGCCTCATACGGAAGTTAATTCATTCAGGGTCTGGGTTTCATCTCCGTGCGGTGGTGTTACCCGGTGGCATCTGTGCAGAGTCCAGAGTCTTCATGTAACTATGGCAGCGCTCCAGATGTTCCTCCAGTGTGCTCTGTTGCTTATAGCTGCGACTGCAGTAGCTGCACTTGAAAGGCTTTCCCACCGTCGGAGAAGAAACTGAAATCAGAGGAAAAGCTTTTTAATGACTGTCTGTAGAACCAGAGGCATAATTACCCGATCCATACGGGACTATTCACGCCATAGAAAGTGAGAGATTTAATGCATTTGTTCATTGGAGGGGATTTTACAGAAGAATTCACACTAACGGCGTGGCTTGTGAGACTGGATTTTCCCTCTGATTAGGAATTCCTGAAATTGATTTTTGAAACCAGAAAGTGACGGTAAAGAAAACGCCTAACCCCGTCACCGCAACGCTCCAGTCTGGTAAGCCGTCGGAAGCGCTGACGTCAATTCGCCGAAATCCAGTTCGCAGTGATCGTTTCTCTGTAAATGAACCTGCTCGACCCGATCACATCCAGACCGACTGTATCAACACTCTATCTGAACACCTGCTGTTCACATGTATGGGCTCAAAAATTGAAAAAACACACACACACACACACACATGACTTCCTGTTTTTAAATCTGCTAAATGTCACGTTTTTTTTCTACATTTTTTTTTTCTTTGTTACAGAAAATTGTAATGAAGACCTACTTCCTTTGAGTTTCAAAGGAAATTTGAATTGGACCACTTTTAGTGCTCTCATATTTGAAATGAACACCAGCATCCATTACGTTCACTACAAAGAGGAACAAGGTGTAAAGGGGGAAGGAACGTGGTACATGGTAAAAACCAAAATCTGAAAGGCGTTGTGTGCATTTGCGTTCAGCCTCCTTTACTCTGATGCCCTGAAATATAATCCAGTGCAAAGACCAGCCTTCCAGAGTTTAGGTAGGAAAAACGGCTGACAGGATGACAATTAGTCATGCACACCAAAAATCTTATGAAAGTCTGGCATCGGAAAAGGAGATTGTTGAAAAGTCCAGTTTGCTTTTTGCCACAGCTAACCCTGAAACACGCCATTCTCACTATAAAACATGGTGGTGCAAGCATCAAGGTGTGGGGATGACAATGGCGGAAAAACCTGTGGGAGGTTGCCACAGATTCGAGACTGGAACGGACGTCTACCTCCCACTAGGACAGCAACCCTTAAACACACAACCAGAGCTACGACGTTTAAATCCGCAGGTCACCGACCATTTAGGACTGGAGTTCGAGACCGCTGGTTTAGATTAAATTGGCTCAGTCCAGACCTAAATCAGCTGAGAATCTGTTATCCAATCCGACAATAATGTCAGCCTCTACTTGAAAAGCTGGTAGAGGCATAGCCACAAAAAAACCTGCAGCTGTGATTGCAGGGAAAGATGGTCGTAAAAAGTCTTGGGAGGTGAATACTAACGCAGGCTAAGCTTTTGACTGATCTTAGCACGGTGGCTCCTTTTCTTTCCACCGTGTGTTGCTTTATGAATTCTTTCAGAAGACACTGAAGCAGCGAAACACTTTGCCTGTGAAACCTTTTCATCCTGACTCTGTGGATAGTTTTAAAAACACACCTAATGGATGGTTCACAAATTAGGTATTGTGCCGCTCTTAAAGCAAAATATACCAATTAGCCACAGGCTGATTCTGGCCCAAGTGTGGATATGGCACTTGAAAGCCATTATGTTTCTAGGCCAGGCTTGTATTACGATCAGAAGAATTACCTGCGTGAGTGCGCAGATGACCGGCGAGAGCGTCTCTCCGACGGCAGGCGTAGTTGCAAACGGGACACTTGAAAGGCTTTTCTCCTGAATGAAGTTTGATGTGGCGCAGCAGGTTGCCCTTCTGGGTGAAGGAGGCCCCGCACTGGTTGCACTGAAACGGACGCTCACCTGCAGACGCGTGCACGGATGTTTGGGCTTCATTAAGTCGTTTATTATGTGCTAATATCCGCGCGGCATTGGTGACGAGCGACCGCGGTCCCTGGCCCGTTTCTCACCTGTGTGGCTGCGCTTGTGGACCATCAGCACGTTGGGTCCGATGCAGACCATCCCGCACACCTCACACTGCAGCTTCCCGTTGGGCAGCCGGATAGGGCCGGGCGAGGCAGAGTTAGGAGTGGCCATCTCGTTGTAAATGTTTCCTGCGTCTCCTCCCGGTCCGGCAAACGGGGCGCCTCCTTCCTCGGCAGGGCCCACTTTGTCATCTCTCCCACCGTCGCTCCTCACGGCGTCTTTGTTCTCAGACTGTCGGGCACCTGAAGACTCTTCATCGCTGCACAGCTCAACCTTAATGGAGTCTTTTTTTTTTTTTTTTTTTTGAATTGAAAGTAGAGGAAATACATTTACTTGAATACATGCTTTGAACTAAAAAATGCGACATGCACTGTAAGGTTGAAATCATTGAAATTGGTATATTGGCTGACCACTTAGGGAGCGGTGTGGCGAGGACTGCTGGCTGTTAGGAGATCTTGCAGAAGTGGCCCGCAACCCAGCATAAAAATCCTGTTCTGCCAATGAATCTCCTCCATTACCTACAACACAAATACATCTTCATAAAGTGATCCTTAAAACGGCAAAGTGCACACAGGTTTGTCTTTCTCTCATGCAGAAAAATGTCCTTTATGTGAAATTGTATTCATAGAATAAATCTATTATGTTATTTTTCTTCCAAGGAGCCAAATCACAGAACATTCTTACTTTTATAAAAAAGGCCTTTCAAAGTATTTAAATGAATAATAGACCATTTGCTGTGTTTCTACTTCTATTTAGTTTGAACCTGACCATTTTTAGAGAAAAGTATTTTTGTTGTTGTTGTTGTCAGCTTGATCTATAAATCATTTAGCCATGATTAAAAGGGAACCACTGGACTTGGATTGGGCTTCCTTTGGTCTTGAATATTTAAAAAAATATCCATTTCTAATTCTTCTTATTTATATGTATGGTTGAATTAGTGTTTGGACTTGTTAATGATGTTTCATTTTCTATTTACTTTGTAATTTTTTTGTATTTGATTCTAAAGATGCTATATGAACAGAATGTACTTTTTCGCTCAAGAAAAGTCTTAAAAGTATAACAAGCAACTTTGCAAAGACCCAATTAATGTTTAATCTTTGCTAACTTTGTTACAATAGCCACTTACAAAGATAATTACTTCAGAATGTGAAAGGAAAATACAAAGCAATGGCATTTGTATGAACATAAAATAGTTTATGGCATATTAGCAGGAGTAAGATGATTCCTAAAACGAAAGCATCTTTTAGGTTCTGTGTTAAGTCTTTCCTGGATAATTTTCCCTACTTCTTAAAGACTTTCTAATACTGTCCATCCACTGTAGGTTTGCTTAATTCAGTTTATTTATATAGCACTAATTTACCACAAGTGTCATCTTAAGGCACTTCACAGAACAAACAGGTCCAGCTCATGTCTGACTTTATAAATCCTTGAACTTAGATAGGACATTTGATTGTTTTACACTTGTCCTTATGCCTATTTTTATTGTAAACAAAAAGAGAGAAACCTCTTTAAACTATTAATGAAAACAACTTTGAAAGATAACAAGAAAGTTTGGCTACTTATAATTTTCTTAAAGTTTTCTTAAAGTTTACCTATAAGTAAACTTTAAGAAAATTGAAGGGAGTGCAAAACTTTTTTTAGTGCAATATATATTTCTGAACAAATAAATATATATTTAAATTTACCTTGTGGATATGAGCGTCCATTACATTCATCAGCATTCATTCTCTCACCAGATGCCTGTAAAAAAATACAACACATTATTAGCTTCCATTCATAAAATTTTCTTTAAAAAAAAAAATACCCAGAAATATTAGATGTTAAAAACAGATACCTTTGGTTTTGTTAACATGAAATATGCTAATCAGCTGGTGAATGGTACAACCGCAGACCAATCTATGCTTTCAGTAACGATTATCTGAAACAAAATGTACTAAAGTAACACACTTTTTAAAGAAACCTGATATCTGTCTGACTGCCTCAGTATTCTGGAGATCCTCTTCTGTCTCACAAAGGAAAATGAGATGCTTGACATTTATACAAAACGTCTGGCAAAGAGTTTCAAAAGGAGGAGTTGAAACCAACATGAAAAAAGATTTGTGGGGTTAGGGGTTAAAGCTCAAAAAGAGCATTTTTCTGATGTGGAACATTTGATCGGTTTTGCTTTTGTCCTAACAATTGGAAAATATGATGTCAGCTGAGGATTTTTTTTTTTTTTTTACAATAAGTGTACTTAAAAGGTTTTAAAAAAATGAAGTTCTGGGCTTTATCAGACCTCATCAAACATGGATGCTTGGATTATTGGGAATTCCTGTATTCAAATTTCACTTGAGGTCACGAATGGATGGTAGGGAGGGGTAATTATCATCCCTTGGATTGTTATTTTATGAAAAAAAAGTAACCAGAAAATAAAAGAGTTAAAGAAACAGAAAAAGTATAATAATAATAACATAATAACAACAGAGATTTTGCACTTCTCACAACAAAAGCCCAAGATTGTGTTCAAAATGGGGCAGGAAGAAGTTTTAAATCCTACCCCAGTGCCTCAAAATAAAAACTGTCCTGGTCTCATTAAGTTGATGGATCCGTCTGTAGCCAATAGGCATTATAGTTATATTAAAACATTCCGCATTGGCCTTTAACTTAAGATAACACGAGTGCATTAAGAACCTACATTTGGCATTATATTGTGTTTTTACACATACACACACATGAATGCATGCACAGCTAAACAAAGCATACATGAATGCGAACATACATACAGCACATGAGATACAAGCACATTACATATTAATAAGCCATTCCCTCCTCAAATAAATACCATTAAAGTGAAATATGCTTAAATCTTTTTCTTTAAACTGGATGATGTTCAGACATTCCTGCATTTCTGCTCTGAGGCTGTTCCACGGTTTCACTCCACAGGTAAGAAACACAACAAGTTCACATGGTTGCTTCATTAACACTAAGGACCCTAGGTTTGTTTTTTTGTTTTTTCCATCTGTGATTATAGCCTCCATCTCTGTTTGAAAACACATTCTACATAATTACAGGGAGTTATTAGGTTGTGGTGATAAGAATTCGGATTTAGCAGGACGACGACACATTTGAATTGATGATGCTGGTGAAGCCCAACAGTGTTGTTGGGATTTTTACTTTCTCTGTTTGGGCGATATTTGTTTCCAATGTTGCTTTCATTAGAGAAACAATTAAATCCATATATTTGAAACTTTAACTCAAGGCCATTATTTGTACTGTTAGCAGTGCCATTGGACCCCTTTATGTCGCTGGTGTAGTAAAGCTGCCTGATTGATAATGGGTAAGGTTTTGCTTTTAGAGCAGTGTTTGACTGGATGCAGTGACAGATGTATTGCCAAAATATGATACTGATGCTTTTTGTTTTACATTTTAATCATCCCTTTTATATTTATCGCAATAAATGCCACAAATTATCGTGATCATTTTTTTAAAGTCCATATTGTCCATCCCCCATGGCCACAGTTTCATCTGGAGAATTTTCGGATAGAGAACAAGCTTGATGTTTCCGTCAATTATGACTAGTTGTCTGGGTCCTAAACCAGCAAAGCGGCCCCAGTCCATCACACCACCTCCACCTTGTTCCACTGTTTGTTATGGTGACAGACCGATCGATGTCAGTGACTTTGCTTCTGATCCGTTCTTGAATTCCTTTAAATGGGAGCATATGTTGCTTTTAAAGAGCTTTTTGCCTACTTCCTGTCAACGAACCTCTACTTGAATGATTTGCTGATGATTCAAGCCAGACAGTGGTCAGGGCAAGCTATGGGACTTGAATAAGGCTTTACAAAAAATAATTAGGGTTTATCATAATTAAGTGTTGAATCAACAAAAGGGGCAGGTGGTATTGGATAGCTTTATTACCTTAATAGATGAAATCATCATGTGAAACCACTTTTTGTATTTAGTCTGGTGATTTACGACCTGAAACATTTAGGTATGACATATCAATCATCACAGAAGAAATATAAGCAAAACCCTTTTCACAGCAGTGCAACATTAATAGCTAACCCAGTTAAATAGCTTGAGTCTATTAGCTATAAGTAGACACCATCATACCCTTGCAGGTTTCAGCTGTAAAAATGTCTTGCATGCTCATCAATCCAAGCTTGTATACTAGGTACTTAAAGGCAATTTTAAAAGACGGCTTTTCAGCCAAACAAAAGAAAATTCTTTAAATCTGTCATTTTTTGTGTCGACAATAAAAAAAGTGAAACAACATCCTCTTCAGAGTTTTACATGGAGGAAGGTATAGTACATTTCTGTTAGCAGTCCCAGATGAGTTGATGTCAATTTTTTTTTGTTTTTATTTCTTTGCTGTTTTCATACATAAAGTAAATAAATGTATTAAGATTGATTAAGCTGATTAAACTGCGTACTCAAACATAAACATTGCTCACGGACTAGTTTGCTACCCTTTGAAGTTTTAAATAGCCTCGTAATTCTAAATTAGATTCAGTTTTAAGTGTGTGTGTTTTACTAAAAAAGGGCTGCGGGCGTTTTTTAGTAAAACGCACAGACTTAAAATTTGATCAAGTGCACTTTATTTTTATTTATTTATTCAACTTTTAAAATGTACTCAGTGAAGATATTCACCTTGGGAGCTCAACATGTGAACCAGCCAGAGCTAAAATCCTGGTTGAAGGAAATCTGGCAAGACCAAAAAAGGAATGATCATTTAAAAAATAAATAATTATATGATTTCACTGGAATGGTTACTGTAAAAATAAAACAAAAAAAAACATGTACTGAAGGCCTAGGAAAACTGTCTACATATTTATTTTACAGAAATATTGTATTACCTTGTATTACTCAAGTCAGAAGTTGTGCTCCACTTAACTTAAGTAGTAGTAATAATAATAATAATAATAATAATAATAATAATAATAATAATAATAATAATAATAAGTTAAAAAAATGGAAATTAAGTGACAATTTGAATGGGCTTTTTTTAAGATTTAAGGGAAAACATCAAGCAAACTGACACTTCATATGAACACAACTTTCTTTCCCCCTCAACATTTAATTGAGTTATCCTGATTAAACATCTACTAATCAAGTCAAAAATCCTTATCACATTAACTTAAAAGCTATCAAATCTAAACTGCTATTATGATCGTATTATGACATTATGATGGTCCTAATTTTCAGCCTTTAATTGGATAATGTCAAACAGATTTATTTTTTTACTCATTCATAATTTATCCCTATTTACTTCATGCATCACTGCCAAGTAATTAACAATAAAGGGGCATATAGTGCACGTTACATAAAACAGTTATCCAATAACCAAGTGACACACATATAGATACACCAAGACCAGACACTTTCTCGCTGACTTACGTTGTCTTTAGACACAGCCGCCAACATGTTTATTTTTCACTGAGAGCAGACAGAGCTGTTCGCGTTAAGGGAACGGGGGGGAAAAAAGACCAAGACGTACAAGGCGGCTGCACCTCTCGCTGCTGGAATGGATGACAACAGTGGACATGGACTTTGGAGAGCGAAGGGGGAGGGAGGCGGAGACGGCTCATCTCAGGGAGAATTAATATCCTGGCATTGGCCGCGCATGGGGAGCAACAGGCGCTGATGCAGCCGGGAGACGCGCCAGCCGCACCGGGGCCACGGCGGCTGAACGTGAGACAGAAGGAGAGAAATAAAGAGCGGGGGGACGCGCGTCGGCGCCGACCCTCGCTTTACAGTCCTTCCCGGCCCTCGGGCTGTCGAGCGTGTACTGAATCATGCGTGTCTCCAGATGAGTGGCATGCCTCTGTCGCTCTCGATGAATCCGCAGCTACTTGTTGTAAAGCCCTCTCGGCGGATTTCTTTTTTTGTTTTGTTTTTTTTGTTTTTTTCTGTTGCTCCGATCGGCTCCAGACAGCGGCGAGACGCGGCGGCGGCGGCGGCAGGAGTTGCGACTGAGCGGATTGTCCGCATGAACGCAGCTGTCATCCAACACCGAGCGCGTCAAACCGACCTGGGCTGTATGTTTCTCACCAGCCGTTGCTATGGCACCCGACCACACGACAAACGGCATTCACCCGCAGCAACTATTCAAAAAAAAAAAAAAAAAAAAAGCACTCCGATCAAGCGGCGGCGGATGGGCGGCGGAGTCCTCCTCCTTACCTGGCGGCCTGATCGGTGCTCTTCTCTTTAGTCGTCTGCCTGGCTGTTTGTTTTCCCCAGCGACGGCAGCATCCCTTGGATCTTTTTTTTTTCCTTCTTCTTCTCTCTCCTCTTTCTGTCTTTGCTGCTTTCTTTCTTTCTTCCTTTTTTTTTTTTCCACCTGAAACCCAAACAACTTCCGGGCCCATGCTGGGATACAGACAGAGCTGTTGATCCAGTGATTGTCGAATGCATCGATACACATAAGAGACAAACATTTACATTTATGGCTTCGTAAATCAACACAGACTATTAGAAAAGAAAGGAGCCCGGTTGACAGTATGAGTCCCGGGACCTATCAGTCAAGCAGACCAGCAAAATACTAAAGGTCTGAAAGCATCTTTCTTTCTTTCTTTTTTTTTAATTTGCAGTCATCGTGATTACAATTCAAGCAAACACTTAGCCTATAAATGGGTTGACACATGTGGCACCTGCTGAAACGCCCGATAATGACAGCAGGGGGAAAAAAGAATTGTGATGACGTTGTTTCTCTTAATGTTACAGTTTTACCACAAGATGGCAGCACATTGTTGTTTTTGGTGAAATCAAACAGGTGGAAACGAAGTTTCATGGGCAAAAGTACAACCCTTGGCAAAATCTTATGGAAACAACTCTCTTGGACGATGGTCAGCTGTTGCCCTTTACATAAAATAAAATAAAATAAAAATGTTAAAAGCAGAAATTCATTTAATTTAAAAGCTAAACATCTGACTCAACATTAGCATCATCATGGCTTTGTTAGAACATCTCAAAAGTATATATATATATATATATATATATATATATATATATATATATATATATATATATATATATATATATATATACTAATACTGAATAAATGTACTCAAGCTAAAGGTTGGATTCTTCAATTGTTAAGTTAAGTAGAGCTATGTCACTGGATAAAAAAAATACATACTTACATGCTTATTACACGTCATCATATTTCTATTTCCATTAACATTTCCATCCGTTTTCTATACTCACTCAAAAGTCGCATAGTGGCTGCTGGTGCCTATATTCACCTGTCAATACTAAAGAAGACAGAGTACAAGTCGCCAGCCCCTCATAAGGCCAAATAGAAGACAGGTGACCCTAGTAGCCATTGATAGATACATAAACACATTATAATCTACATTTAACAACATGCATGGTTTTGGACTGTGGGAGGAAGGCAGATCACCAAAACAAGGCAAGATAGGTTGGTTGTTCTCATTCATGTATTCCTAAATTTTGGATAAAGCAGAAATAAAATGGGAAAGTTGTAAAAAAAGGAATTATTGAGGAAGACTATAAACCTCAGAGTGTTGGGACAGAAAATTCAAAGCAGTCTCCCTTGACAATAGAAAATGCCAGAATAAAAGCAAAGACATATGTGCATAAACATGAGTCAGAGAGGAACTGACTGGATGAAAAGAGATTTACATGCAGGAAGATTCAAACATGATCATCCAAACCAGGTCGCAAACAGGGCGAATCTGCATAAGCCAAGAAGATGGTGTTGGAAAATTGTTTACCGCCATCCCAATGAAACATGCGAAGCTGACTGCCTGATAATATCAACCAAATTTCCAAATGCACAGACCATATAGAGCAGCATGTCGGGTAAATGAGCCTGGATGGCAGCCAATGCTACATTAATATTTTAGACATTCTCGCTCCCAAAGGGTTCATGATGGTGAAGTATTTTTTTTTTGTCATGATCTGTCTTCCAAATGAACAAAGAGCATTCAAAGCTTTGTTTCTGGAATCCAGATCAACCTAATTACGTGTCCTGCAAACCCTCCCGATCTCAATCCAATTGATAATTTTATTGGAACTGAGGCGGTCCATGAACACGGTGCTCATCTCTACACATGTGATGTTAGAGAAACTCTGCAGGGGCCAATCTATAAGAAACGCGGTGCTACTATTTGAATCGCTGGGGTTTGTGCCACCGCATCAGGACGTCGTAAGCTTCCTGGACCTTCATGAACATCTTCTCAGCTTCATTGCTTGGGTTGTGGTCTGGATGCCATGTCTTGGCCAGCTCCCTGTAGCTCCGGGTTATCTCCTCCGGCGATGCTTCCGTCTCCAGTGACAATATCTTGAACACAAACATCCAAACACAGAGGCTGTAAAAAGATAGTCAACCAGAAACAGCGCATGGGCACGTTAACCCGTCACTCATAGCCTGCTCACCTTCAGCGCCTCTTTTTCTCTCTCTGTGTACTCTTTCAGCAGTATTTCCAGCACCTTCCTCCAAGCCTCTTCGTGGTACCCCCCTCCGGTCAGGGCGCACAGGATACGGTACGGCATTAAAAGAAAGTACTCCAGCACGCTCCTGAGCCAAGGCAGGAACCAGAAAATGTCCAGCAGCGCAGCTATTGTGTCGGACAGGTAATACAGCGTGGCTGTTGTGTTGTAGAAAAAACAGTAACCCAGTGGAGCGGAGAAGGCCAGCCAAGCTAAGCCAATCCTGTAAAGCCGTGGACCTGAATGAAAAGGTGAGGGGGGAAATAATGCAGTTGGGTTTTTATGAGCTCGATAAAGAATTCTGGATGTTTAGTCGAGCTCACCTAATTTCTGCTGGCTGCCGTGTGCTATTGGAGGTTTGAACCTGCGGTTCTGGGAGGCAGTGACGCTAGCAGCCAAGCTTATGGGTAGAGGCGACAGAGAGCTGCCGTAGAATATCGGGGATGTCACGAGACAGGCTGTCAGGGTTTTCTGGAGATCTGCGGTCTGTTGACCGACATTGGACACCAGGTGAACCCCGGCGCCCACGCTTAAGGGCAGAACGATCAAGTAAAAGAAGCTGAGGGAGTTCAGTCCAATCAGAGCCACCGTGCCAAAGTAGATCCCGACACACACCTGTCCGGCGAATCTGACGGGGCTGACAGGTGGGAGTCCCTCTCTGTGAGGTAGTCTCTCTTTTCCCGCGTCTCGATTGGCCTCGCCGACGTACGCCGGGATGCGTATGAACTCTCGGGCCCAGCCGAACCCGAAGCCCCCCAGGGTGAGCATCCACAGCAGAGCATGGCTGTCTCTCCCCAAGTAGAGATGGTGAAGACCCAGAGGACCACCCACAGCCCACAGGGCGTAGGCTACCAGTACTCGTTTCACCATGCTGTGGCCACGGTGGATCAGATTCAGGCCTAGTGAGCGGTCATCCTTGGTCAGTTCCTGCGACGGAGGGACACAAAGTTATGTTTGTTTTTTAGTTTCTTTTAGTCCAACTGAATTTATTACTTTTTTTAATCCAACATGAGCTACACTGAAACCACGTCGTGTTACACGCTGTGATTTACCGATCTGGTCTGCCAGCTGCTAGTGTCGTTTTGGGTAGAAAAGTCAAAGTGATTTTTAATCTCTGCGATTCACTTTCCTGCTTGGATTAATATGTTATATAAGTAGGATTTGTTTTAGCTCACAGTCTGTACTGCTGTCATTTAAATTTACTTATCCCCCGCAAATGATTGCCGTTGAAAAGAAAGATATCACACGCCTGTCTAAGAAGGCAGAAAAGTTAACAGATTTCAACCAGCTTTCCCCCTTCACAAAGCCCATCGGTCAGTTTTACATATTTAGCGTTTGGGTTTGTGTGATAAGGACTGTTTTACTTACTTAGTCTTCAATTTCCAATCCTTATCCGGAGAAATCCTTCACAGTGCTTTGCCCAGTTGAAGTTGGAGCATGTTGTTGCAACAGTTGGACTTTGGATCATGACAATGAAACTCAACTGCAGCCTCGATGCAGAACGTGCGCCGCCATGAGCTCCCCGATCTTCACAACTGATACAACTACACAAGACTGTGCCTTTGATGAGAACCTTTTTTAAAAAACAGGATGGTAATATCTTTAATGATTTCAAAACTATTTTTTTAATTTATTTTCCAGAAGCTTTCAAGTAAAAGTAGTCTTACCCTGCTGAAACAGTGATAGACACAATTCAGTACATTCAACAATAAGCACAAAGGTTGTCTTGACGGTAAAACTGAAAAACAGTTCTCAAAGAAGCCGATTGTTAATCAGCCACAATAAAGTGTTAAACATTTGAAAACCATGTATTTTTTTTATAATCACACATGTTCCTTTAATCCTAAGGCCCTGTTGGTAAAAAAAGAAAGAAAGAAAAAAGATTTTCTGTTGCATTTGCCCATCCTTTTCTCATCCAAACTGCATTTTTTAGGTGAAAAATAATCCTGACTGAGATCTTTAAAAATGCTTTTTAAAAGTAGAGATTTTTAAAAGCTTATTTTAGCATGTAAAAGTAGGAACTGGATGTCTCACAACTATTCAAAATGGTGACTTCGCCCATGCTCAGGCTTGCTTTTTGTGCCACAATCCACAGCAACAGAGGAGCCATTTAATAATGACTTTCCCCAGATCTCTTTGTGCTATTTCAATAAAACTGAAGGCTGAAGAAATGCAACAGCTAGCACTTTCAAAGAAAACATAAGTGTCAGCTGTTTTGAGAGAATTTTTAGCCTAGCACCACTTTATCTATACACTCCAAAAACATACCCTGTTTATAGCTTCAAAATAACTGACCTTAAAACATGGATGAACACCATTAAAATAAAAACTAGAAAAAACAGCAATAAATCCACCAAAATAATCTAATTACTTAATTATTTACACTTAGCAGACCTCTAGGTGTTGTTTGTTATGATTTCTTTAAATTGGGTAATTTAGTTCCAGACTGTTTTTCTAAGTTGTATGTCTTTCCACAACTTTTAATAAAGTGAAAAAAAAAACCTTAGCCACACTTAGATAGGACCATTTCCTTTTATGTTTTTTTTTTTATGTGAAGTAATTGCCACCTGCTGGTGCAGAAAAGGGTTTACAGCGTTTTTGATTGAAATTCCAAGTCTTGATGCAGAACCTTTTCAAACATTCGAGAGAAAAAAAATAATACATTTCAAAAATATCTGGAGTAGTGTACCTAGTGTACCTCTAGTTTACTTGTACTCAGAAGTTGAGATTTAAGAGTTCCCTGTCGGAAATACAAGAACAATGCTGAAATTCAAAATTCCAATGTTGTTGAGTAGTGAATGGTACAACGTTGAATACGGCTGCAGCACATTTACAAAGTAGTGAAAGCAGCAATGGAAACACTATTTTTAAAGCTTCTTATAGCTTATATCTCATTAAATCAAATACCAAATATTATTGAATGTAATCTATCAGTGAACAGGTTCCCATTCTGTTTGAACCCATTAAAAGGAGAGAAACACCATTTTTGCATTGCTAATTCTAGTTAGAACCATAACACATAGCCAATCCCACTTGTTTCCCAACAAACAACTATTGGTGTTTACTCTGTATTCTGAAATCCAATTCTCTGAGTTTCTATTTAGAAATCTCCCTAAAGTCCAAATTCTGACGCGGAATCCAGAGGCCTCTGATAAGCCACGACGTACCCTTCACATAATAACTACATATGTAAAATGTATTGAAAGTAGCTGGTCCAAACTATTTGGATCTTCTTAAACCCGTGGAACCCATAGTATTATGCAACGTCTATTTTAGAACACGTTTCTTTAGTGTTTGACGAGAAACATGAGAAACTTAGTGTGTGTTGTGACTAGTAGCACCACAATGATTGACATGCCACTGGTTTTCTCCCCTGCAACCAGAAAGGCCTTCAATTGGGTGTAACTGCATCTGTTGGGCTGTGAAGAAGATGCTCATGCTGTTGTTATGTTCTGTTCAGAGGCTCCAGAACAGTTCCTAGAATTCAAGCAGGCTTGTTTATCAGTATGTAAATAATGGAATATTATTATTATTATAAGATTGTAATTAATCTTTCTGCATGGAGTGTGCATGTCCCCCCCACGCGTGTGTGCTGGTTCTCATGTACTCTGGCTTCCTCCCATAGTCCAAAAACATGACTGTAAAATTAAATGCCCTTAGGTGTGAATGTGTGCGTCCGCCCCATCCCCCACCCTCGTTCAACGACCACTGTGGTACCAGCTCCCCCTCCTTATCCTGTGGACAAGCGGATGTAGAAAATGCAGGGATGGGCGGATGTAAGTGCACTGCAAAAAGGGAACTAAGAGTAAGTAAAATTTTCTTGATATTAGTATATTTTCCTTGATTTGAGCAGGTAAATAAGACTATTTGCCAATGGGATAAGATTTTTGCACTTAAAATAACAACAATTCATCTCCATCATCTTATTTCAAGAGCGGGTTATCTAATTATCATATTTTAGAGGTAAAAATACTCGTTCCATTGGCAAATTGTCTTATTTAGCTGCTCAAATCAAGGAAAATACACTAATTTCAAGAAAATTTCACCTACTTTTAGTTCCCTTTTTGTAGTGTGATGACATGGTGAATGTTTTCTCTCAAGGTAGCTGTAAAAAATATCACACTGGGTGTCAAAAATACCAAATCTGAGGAATATCAAACGTTATTGAGTATAGGCTTCTTCTTCTAATTACGATAGTGTAAGTAATTATGTATTTATTTATTTATTTATTTATTTATTTATTTATTTCAGACCCACATGTATATAATAACGACAGTATATGTCCATATATCCATATAACATAAATTAAAACAGTCTGAAAAAGGGTGTCTTGGCAGAAGCAATAAGCTTATAATGCCCACCCTGCAAAGCAAATTTACATTGGACTAGAAAGCAAAAGAAAAACAAAGAAAAAGATAAAAAAGATGGCTACTGTTTATAATACATACCAGCTTATGATTTTAGGAAAAGTATTATTCTACAATAATAGCATATTGCGAGAGAAAAAAAAAGGTAACGCACCCAGTATCTAAGCTCTTAACTGCATTCACATGATTCATAATTTTTTATCGTATTATTCTTAAATATGTTTTTAAACTTTTTTACTGTTGTACAGTCTTTTAGCTCCTGATCTAATTTGTTCCATACATCAACCCCAACAAAAGAAATACAATGTTGTTTTACAGTTGTTCTTGCTTTTGGTTTTCTGAGCATTTTATACCCTCTGAGATCATAAGCACTGTCCCTGATCGAAAACAGACCCTGAATGTGTGCTGGCAACAAATTATTTTTTACTTTGTACATAAATTGAGCAGTCTTAAAGTAAACCAAATTTTTTAATTTTAATGTTTTTAAATGTACAAAAAATTATGATTAATAAATTTGTGCTTTTTAAGACAAACATCATCTTACTAACAGACATGCGCTCGTTCATTGCTTGTCAGCGATAATATTTGATCTGTAAAGTAGTTTAGGCTTAGTTGTGATTGACAACTACATGGACCAATCAGCTACCTGCGTTCTGGTGTTAGGCCCCGCCCCCAATAGCCCCGCCCCGCCTGGTTTTGATCAGGGTGGCAGGAGGAGCAGCAGCCGTTTTTTAAAACTCAGCCTGTCCCGCTGCTGCTGCTGCTGCTAGCCAAGCGACACATCCGCTGCCGGACTGTGGAGATGCGCCCGGTTAAACTTTCTTAAATCAAACCGGCCCTCTCAGCGCCTTCAGGGCCGAGCATACCGGCATGGTTTGTAGAGGATGGAAACGGACGAAGTGTCGATTAGAGAGCAGCTTTTCCACAACCGCGTCCGGGAGGCGATAGTAAGTAAAGCTGGGGCTAAAAGTGAAGCAAGCCACGGGGTCTGTTGTCACGCACAACACGGCATGCTGCGTTTTTTTTACGTGCAAAAAGTCACTTTAAAAAAAAGTTTTTTTGTTTACCTCTGTAAACTACTTTTGTTTAAGTGATTTTTTTTCCTTTTTTTTTTAATCTTTGCTTATCCGTTCTAAATTATTACAAATCAAATGCAGCCACAGTAGTGTTGAATGTCTATTTTAGCACCGCTTTCTGTATAATTCTGTATAATTCTGTATAATTCAGTGTAACTGTGCTGCCTGACTCGGCTTTGTTGTTGAGAACCACGCGTCACGCTGAACTTCAGACTTTGCAGCCTGAGCTGCTCCGTTACAGCGAGGCAGGGAACTTTAACCCTGAATAAAACACACGGCAGCCTCCTTCCTGACAGCTAAGATGTTCTTGATTCACCACCGGTTCATTCCTAAGGAGGATGTTGAACTTTTTGTTTAGGTTTGCCCATTTCTTTGCAGCCCACAGCAGGATGCGCAAAACCCACGCAGTTGCAGTCCAGACAAATTTTAAATGGAAGCAAATCGTGTTTTTTTTGGAGATTATTTTGCTATGCATGGACCGATTAATTACATGTGTGACAACTGGGTGCTTATCCTGAGAAATGTGCATAATTCAAAGCTAGGGGGGACCCCACTGAAGCATCCAGTGTTGCTAGTTTTAAATAGTCTCATTCTGTTTACATCATTGCTGAGATATTAGTTGATCTGATTCAGAGTGATGCATAGAGATGCATTGATCAGAGATTTGTTTCTCCTAAGCATTCTGTGGTTTTAGCATTTTCTGTTTATGAACAGCATTGAAAATATTCCTGCTGTTGTCCATCATTATTTATTAATATCAGACAGAGGCAATGTTTCCGTGTGTGAGGCATTACTGTTAATCTACAATGTAAACAAAGTGATTTGAGGTGTACGTTTTAGGCTGTCCCTAGCATCTTAAATCACCAATCAGCATGATTGGGTAAGGTTGGCGTCAGTAGCTGTAAACTTTTCTTAGCGTCCTGAGATGTCCAGTAAAGCTGCCAACATTTACAAATCCAGCATGCCCTGTAACAGATCGAGGTTGACGGTTCAAAAAGGTAAAACAGAGCAGAGTCAAGCAAAAAGTTCAGCAATCAAAAGACTGTTGTTGGTATTTAGCTTGCATTAATTTATCAAAACATCGGGCGTTTTAACTTCACACCAACCGGTCAAGCTCAGAACCGTCTGATTCCACTTATCAGACAATGTAATTTTTTTTTGGGGGGGGGGTTGCACAAAAGCTGCACAGCACATCAAATCGCAGCCGTCGTCACAAAATTAAAAAAGCGTGCACTTTAAGTGATTCTTAGTATAAAAAAAGAAAACTGTTTCATGTCTTGATTTATAAACTAGGCTAATTTTGTACCCCATTCCAAGAAAAGGTCAGAATTATTATTAGGTTGGACCTAATAGAGAACTTGAAAGCCAGATTGGCGAGTATCTGCTCATCATAATAAATACACCAAAGGCAGGATAAGTTCAGACAAGCGTGAGGTGTTTTTTTTTTTTTTTTTTTTTTTTTTTTTTTTAACCCTTCTGTAAAAACATGAACCTCAAACTCTCTTGGGTTTTTTCGGGCTTTGTCGTGAACGGCCCGTGGTATTTGCATTCTAAAGGGGATTTGGGACATTTGCGCATAAAATGCAAAGATTGCTGTAAAGTGACGTGTGACGAGGCAGCCCATGTCTGTAGTGTGTGCTCCGTTGATAGGCGCCTCTCTGTTTGCTGCTTGGGCTTCACGCTGGGCTTTTGTCCTTGTTTGTCAGTGACCCTTTCCCCTCAGGACCTAATGCTATTAGCTGCTGGCGAGCCTTAAGTGTCTAGCTCACCACCTCCTGACCGCTCTCTCCCTCTCATGATGGTCAGCTCCCCCAGCACCTAACGGCATTAAGCCCGGTCTATGAGAGACAACCTAACGTTGAGACACTCGCAATAGCAAAGCTAGGTTTTATTGGTTTGGATGTTAGCCAACATTTGCACTTTCCTGGCGAAGTAGGAATCACTCAGATAAAGTCAAATAAAGATTTGACCATTCTCAATAACGGAGAGCAGTTGAAGTGTTTCTTATTTTCTTTAGCTTCTTCAGCAATGTAATATCTCAGTAAAAGTATTTGTCAATACATTTTATGTTTTTGATGGTTTCGGATTTTAGTTCTTTGCATCTTTTTTTTTTCTCTGAAAGTAACACTAAGCATCTTTAAAAAGTGTAATAGTCCAAACAAACAAACAGCAAGCCTGACATATTCAGTCCACTTTAAAAATCAACAACGTTATAGTTCTACTGCATCATTAGTAGCTGCTGAAATGTTCATTTAAATGATTTTGACCTTTTTGACATATGCCTGTGACCGTCACAGCTTTGATGATTACATCCTGTTGAAATGTAACATTACCGCCCAATAAGCTGCCCATAATGAAAGCTGCATACCAGTGTTCAGGTTAATATTTCCTTTTAAATCCTTGGGAAACTTTTGTTGCTGCCAAATATGTGTCTTCGCTTTGTCGTTGTAAATCATTCGGGCCAACAACAGCTGGCAAATTTATGCATAACTGACATGGCGGAAAAAAAACATCTTGTATAAAAGGGTGTTAATCCTAGGGTGGTTTTAGCTGGATTAAGGATAAAATGGTGGTGACTTAGAGCCCAGACTTGTGGTGCACCGGTATTGATGACGATGAAAGGAGATGTGGTAGAGCGGAATCTGACAGTCTGAAGTCTGTTGCTAAAAAAGTTTGTTTACAAGGTGGATAAGAGGAGAAGAGATATGGAGACTGTGGAGTTTATGGCTTAACAAATGTCGCTGAATTCTAGGGATGGGAATCGAAAACCGGTTCCTGTTCAGAACCGGTTCCGTGTGTTCCAACTCCATGGCACCATTTGGCAGCTCGCTTAACGATTCTCTAATCGATTCCAGGCAGCACCAGAGCCGGGCAGCACGACTTGCGTCACATTTTTTACGCAAGTTACGCACAGGGCATTCAGTGAGCAAGTACGGCGTGACCAGACGTAAGTCTAGAAAAGCAAAACAAAAAAAATGGCGCCCCATCGGGTAAAGCGATTGAAAGTCCGGTCAACAAGGAAAAATCAGTGGATCATTAGCTATACCTAAAACTAATACGTTTGTGGTGATTTAATGAATTTAGCGTTAATCAATAAGAAAATAAAAGCATAAATTGTCATCTTGATCACTGTGTATGGGGGCGGGCCGTTATTGCCCGACATCACATCCTGTGACGTAATGTCGCGGTAAGGCACTACGCTCTACAACAACAATTATTTTGAATTTCCAGAGGACTTCACCTTTGAAATTCGCAAGAGCTATTGTTGAAGCAACAATGTCCACGTCCATGGCCGTTGGATGTTCCAATACATTGGGTAAAAGTGAAAAAACATTCGTTTTTTTTCACCTTTCTGATTCACGATCCACCACGGGCTGTTTTGTTGGATTGCCAACTTACCATCGAACTTCTGGCCAGAGAGAAAACGTTGTCTGTAGCCAACATTTCGAAGAAAACACTTTTCGGTAGGTTTTTCTATCTTATAATGTAGAATTTGCCGGGACATTTGTTTCCTGACCAGAGGGGCGGAGTGATATGACACACTTCGATAGACTGCTCACTATTGTGAAGCCGACTTATTTTATGCGACTTTGGTCTTATTTTTTCTAAAGTCGCTTGTAAATTTCATGAGTTGCGGGTTGCAGTTTTTTGGGCTTGTTTCTAAAAGTGAAGTCGATAGTTTGGGCTCTAAACTAAGTGATGCCGAAATATCCCTCCGCCTCATAACGCACTGGAGCTCATCCTGACAGCAGAGAGTAAACTCAGAAGGAGCAGCTCTGGCCGTATTTTCTGCAGTTTACGATGCAATAACTGATAACTGCTGAAAGTAGATTAGGCGGTGCAGATCACCATTTTGAGCAGAGATTGGTTCTAAAGATGAGTTTTATACTCATCTTATAACATTGCAGAACCCAACCCATAAACGGTACTTTAATGTTTATTTGTTGTCTTTTTATGTCTTTAAAATGTGAAATTCGTTTTAATTTAAATGCTTAATACCATGTCTATTTTTAAGAGGTTAAAAAAATTTCCCCAAATTAGAATCGATAAGGGAATCGAATCGTTTCACACAATCGATAAGGAAATCGGAATCGTGAAAATCTTATCAATTCCCAACCCTACTGAATTCTATTAAAAGCAGAACCGAAATCTTTAGCATTTGATATTGGCAATTAGCACAATTTGTATTGCCTATTAAAAATATCTGTGTGTCTTCCTTTGAGAATCCAGATGGGAATAATTTAGATTTCTAAAAAGAAAAAAATGTCCAACCTTCACCCTATTCCTAACAGACAGAGGTTGAAACCTCATGAGAATAAAACAGAGTAGCGTTGCTTTGACACGTTCAGCTTTCCTACCGTCTACTTAAGTCTGCTCCACTTCAGGAGGTGAAACAAACATCACCCGTCAAAGTCTAGCGCCGTGCTACAGCAACCACCTTCCCACGGAGTAAAAACCATTTCCTCATGAATAGCTCCCTACCGCGTTGGAGATTCGCCCCAACCTCTTATTTTAAACACTTCCCTGATACCTAAAATGCAAAATCCAACTTTCTTACCGCATCAGCAACTTCCCCATCAAACTGTGTTGTTGTCAGAGTAACATCATAGCGTTTAGCTATGATGCATTTGCTGATCGGAAAGATTAGATTTTCAGTTTCTGGCTGGCAGTCCACCTGTTGGGGCTAGTCGGGTGGAAATTTGTCCTGCTGTCGTCATCAGCCAATATCTCTTTGCACTGCTACTAAAAATGTAAAATTTCACCAACGGGTGACAACTTTTATAACAATGTGTGACGAAGCATTTTTTAAAACGTGGTTTAGTTAAGATGCATGCTCAGGGCTTCCAGACAGCTCCATCAGTGGTATGCAGGTCTCATTTGACAGTTTTTCTGAGGTTTGACAATTTCCAACTTTGATCCTAACTTATCCTTGTTTTTCCATTAACAAATAGTTTTATTAGTTTCAAAAGCATGCGAGGTAGATCCTGTACCTCTATTCATCATGAAGGGGTCGTGTTCTGTCGGAGACCACTGGTGCGGTTAGTTGTCTGAGTGATTTTTGTCCAGGCTGTGTAAAACCATTGCATGAAACCGTACTTCATGAAGCAACCTGTTTTAGAGAGATAATACGAGTACAGTAGTCAGGAAATGTGAAAGGCAAAGTAGCTAAAAGAATAATATGATCGCACTGCTGCTGCTTTTCTCATATCAGTTTAAAGGCAAAGTTCATCTCCACAGATATGAGCAACTTCAGACCAGTGCTTTTAAATCCTAAATGTTTTAGTCTCTTACATGTTTCAGTTTTTTGAAAAGATCAGAAATGGTTAAATAAACTGAAAGTTTGTTCTAAATGGGAAAAGGTGTGCAGTAAATCCTAAATATTTAACATTCTCTAAACAGTTTAGTTCTCGAATCATTTCAGTTTTATCTTATCTGTGAGCCATGACGTGTTTAAGTGCCAGATGAGTTGTACTTGGTGAGATTCCATTAAAATATTCCAATATTTTTCGAAGTCTTCTCGTGCATCAGAACAAAATGTGAAAGTTCATCTGTAAAGTTCAAATTTGTCTGCACTGTGACTCGTGTACTCCCCGCCCCCTCTCCTAACAGCGGCTTGTGTCTCTACGCCATAGAAAGACGCGTGTTCTTACCAACATGGGCTAAAAGGGTGTTATTCTAGCTCACATCTTATTTCTAACCCAATACCCATCCTTTGTTCCCTGCTTTTCCTTTTGTTGGATTAGCCTCTTGCCAAATTAGACTGCATTGTTCAACAATTTGCAGGCCGAGCAGATTAGTTGCTGTATTGCGTGCTTTGTTGTTGGCATGCAGTTTGTACAGTGCCAAATATTTTCACCCCCCTTGGCTTTTTTTTTTTTTACATTCCAACCTGCCATTTAAATGCTTAAAAAGAAATTAAAAAACTGAAAATTACCATGTGCATGTGTATCTACCCCCCTTGCTATGAAGGTCTGGTTTCATCAGTTGCCTTCAAAAGTCCCAGGTTTAGTGAAATTTAAGGGTAACATAATCTGTCAGTATAGAAACACCTTTTCTGAAATGCCCCAGAGGCTGCAGCACCAGTAAGTAAGACGCATCGTACCATGAAGACCAAGAAGCTGACCAAACAAGTCAGGGAGAGTTGTTGAGAAGTACAAGTCAGGGTGGGGTTATGAAAAATATTCAACTCTTTAATGTTCACCTGGAGAATCATCAAATCCATCATCTTCAAATGAAAAGCACATGGTACCACAACAAATCTGCCAAGAGACGGCCACCCACCAAAACCCACAGACCGAGCCGGGTGGGGGGGGGGCATTACTGGTAATTAGAGAGGCAGCACAGAGACCAGAGCTCACTCTGAAGGAGCTATGGAGCTCCACAGCAGAGAGTGAACTACCTGTCAATACCACCACAATAAGTCATAGTCTCCATAGAGTTGGGTTAGGGAATGGTGGCCAGGATACACTGCAAAAGGGGAACTAAAAGTAAGTAAAACTTTCTTGAAATTAGTCTATTTTTCATTGATTGGAACAAGTAAATAAAACTATTTGCCAATGGGATTAGTAGTTCTAGCCTTAAAATAAGATAATTAGATATTCTGTACTTGAAAAATCATGATGGAGATGAATTGTCCCTACTTTAAGTGCAAAAATCTTATTCCATTGGCAAATAATCTTATTTTCCTGCTCAAATCAAGAAAAAATGCACTTATTTCAAGAAAAATGTACTTACCTTTAGTTACCTTTTTGCAGTGTAAAGCCATTACTTGGTGTTAAAAATAAGAAGTGATATTTCAAATTCACTAAAACATGTGTAGGTAACTCCATTAACCTATGGAAAAGGGGCCCTAGTCAGATGAGACTCAAAATCAGCTTTTCGGCCACCAAAGAAAATAGTATGGGCTCCAATCACCCCAAGAACACCATCCCCACAGTGAACTATAGGGGCGGCAGCATCCTACTGTGGTGATATTTTTCAGCAGCAGGGACTGGGAAAAGAGAATCTGTGGTTAGACTTGAAGATCACTGTTAACAAGCTAAAACCATTCAACATAAAGGAGCCAGAGCAGTTTAGCCCTGAGGAATGGGCAAAAATCCCAGTGGCACCAATTAAATACATTTGGGTCTCTTTGTGTGGCCAAGACAACTTACAGAAGTTTCTATAGGATCATCAGAATGAAGAAGAAACTGGATTTTAGTGAGTTTTAACGTGGTGTAAGTATTAGCGCCTGTCTGGTGAGAGTATTTCAGAAACTCCTGATCTGCTTGGTTTGTCTTAGGTGTCACGCACAACCAAGTTTTAGGATTAGAGGATGGTCTGAAACTGAGAAAACATCCGGTGAGTGACGGTGGTGCGGACGGCTAAGCCTTGTTTATGTCAGTGGAGAATAAGCCGACTGGTTTGAAATGATAGATAACAGTGGCGCGAATAACCTCTTGTTACAAGCAAGGTACATTGAATACGATCTCTGAACGTGCATTAAAGCTCGAAGTAGATGGACTAAAGCAGCAGAAGATCACAACGGGTGGCCCTACAGTCAGCTAAGAACCTCAATCTCCGCTCCGACGTTCAGGTTGTGGGGTCAGAATTTTAGGCAAATAATGAAACGTTTCAGGCTGCTGGTATAATAGCCTGGGATCTTGGTCTGTCTACTTCCAGCAGAATAAAACACAGTGTCCTAAACAGTCTTCAACATGTCTGTGTTTACTGCACTCCAATGACCTCCACATTCACCAAATCTAAGTCCAATAGATTTGGTGAATGTGTTGGAATGTGACATTCCCAGCTGATAAAACCTTTAACCATTGCGTGAAGCATTCACGTTGATGGGATCACAAATTAGGGAGGAATCTTTCCGACTCCTCGTTGGCTCTTTCACAGCAGATTAAGGCCGTTCTTGAAGGCAAAAACTGGTCCAGCCCCAAGCTAGCAATGTGCACCATGTAAGATTACTGGTTAGTGTATATCCTGAGTTTAGGGTTGGGGCAGCCATCTTGGCTTTATTTGTCACATTTATTCTGCAGCAGCTTATCTAACCCAGGGGAGTGTGTGTTTGTTGCTGCTGTTACCAGAGGGACCAACATGCAGAGCCTGCTCTGCGAGTTTTGCTCCTAAATGGAACCTGGTTGAAACATTACATCCTTTTTTATTTGTTCGGCGTGTTTCTACAAAGATTCGACTGATGGTTCTCAATGCTGGGGGTCAAAAATAGGAAAATGTGTCCGATGCAAACAATGCGATATAAAGGCAGTTGATGGCCTTGCTAATAATTCTTGTGTAGTCAATTGATAGTTGTGGATCAACAACCTCTTTTATGATTATTCTGTCACTATAAAAGGTTTGGGAGTCCTTGGTAAGATTGAGATTACAAACTGCTGGGTTGCTTTGTTTTCTTATAACTTGTATAACATTGAAACATTGCGCGCACATCTGAATAGTTGGGCAGACCCTGGTGGTTAAAACATGCTTAGAGCCTAGCCAGACGACAGATTAGTGGTTTAACCTATATTTGAATGAATGTGGCATTAGTTGATGACCTTTAGCGTCTGCAGAGCGGGGTGGGGCGCAGTGATCCTCACTGGTTTTAAACTGTCTATCCCCAACTCCCCCACCACCTCCCCAATCCATCCAAACAAAGGGGAACTATCACTTTTGAGCATTGGGACCTCCGTTCCCTTTGAGTGAAGCAGGCGATCTTTAGACCCCATCTGTCTTAATATCTTAGACAACACTGTTCATGTTTTGTTTTTTGTTTTTTTAGCTTTTGAGACCATGCCTCTTGTTTTCATTTCCCTGTCTGGTGCTTTACGTCTGCCTTTAGGGGCCTGAGCCAAACTAAATATTAGTGTTGCACTGATGCCAATACCTGGCTGTGCAGTATTGGCCGATAACCGATACCATCTGTTTTGAAATTGATGTGTGTATATAGATATATATCTATATATATATATATATATATATATATATATATTATATATATATATATATATATATATATATATATATATATATCTATATATTATCTCTATCTCATTCTCTATCTCTATCTCTATCTCTATCTCTTCTTCTCTATCTATCTCTGTCTCTCTCTCTCTCTGTAGCTCTCTCTCTCTGTCTCTGTGTGTGTCTCTCTCTCTCTCTGTGTGTGTGTCTCTCTCTCTCTCTCTCTCTCGCTCTCTCTCCTCGTCTCTCTCTCTCTCTGTCTCTTGTGTGTCTCTCTCTATCTGTGTGTGTGTCATCTGTCTCTCTCTCTCTCTCTCTCTCTCTCATTAGGGCTGGGCCACGTTCCCGCGTTCCTTTCGCGTTCACTTCCTTCGCCTCTTAACGGCGATATTTATTTTATCGCGCATTAACGCATGTTGCTCACATCATGCTTTCAGTCAGTGTCAGTCAGCACGCGCGCTGACTGCAGCGCGCTGTCACGGCAGCACTCTCCCCCTCCCCTCTCGTACATGGCTCAGCGGCGCCAGCCAATCAGCACGCAGGCTCAGCCTGGCCCGCGCACTCAGCTCTCACACAAACTTAATACACAAACAGCTGAGAGAGAACGCAGCAGCGAAAAAACATGAACAGAGGAAGTAGCACCGTTCGGCTTTATTTTAATACAGTAAATGAAATCAAGCTGTATGTTTTGTAAAAAGCCGGTTCATTTAAGTGGAAACACAACAAATTTATCTAAGCACGTGAAAAAACATGAAAACGTCGAGCCCCAGAAACGGAGAGAGGAGACGAAACTTCTCTCATTGCCCCGACAGACCCACAGACAGACGTCTCTGACTGAGGCGTTTCAGTCCTCCAGGGAACATCCAGGTAGATCAGTGGATGGATGGATGGATGGATGGATGTTACTGGAGCCCACACATAACATGTAATTAAGACCTTGAAAGAACCTAGTACATATATTAAAAAGTGTTATTTAAGATAAGATAACATTAGCTAATCCTTTTTTTATCCCACGACGGGGAAATTTATAGGATTAAAGCAACAGGCAGGTGCACACAACACAGACAAAATTACATAAGGATTGAAATATATAAGAGGTGGATTAGCGAAAAAACACTGAACATAACATTATTATTATTATTATTATTATTATTATTATTATTATTATTATTATTATTATTATTATTATTAAATTGTAATAATAAAATAAAAACCACAAAACCCAAAAGGTCAACAGTTTCATGATACATCAAGCTTAGGGACTGGCTAATATACAGCAGGTCAAAAAAGGCCATATTTTGGCTGCAGTGCTTGTTCTCTTATGAAGAAAAGATCAACTAGTGCACTAAATTCAATAGATGGGTTGAAAATATCCAGTATAAAATAAGTGCTACAAATGTTACAACACTTTTGTTCATATGGCAGCAGAACATTAAAATAAAAGTGCTCTTTACACTACTTTTGAATTCATTCTTGGAGTTTGTAAATACAATGCGATTAATCGCGATTAATCGCGATTAATCAGGGCGATTAATCGCGATTAAATATTTTAATCGTTGCCCAGCCCTAATATATATATATATATATATATATATATATATATATATATATATATATATATATATATATATATATATATATATATATATATGAAGAACTGCATACTACTTGGGGTAGTAGAACTTTTTATTGCCTACCTGGAATGGGTGACAATAGTTGAATAAACTTTTGGCTCTCGAAGGCCAAAATAGTTAACAGTCATGAACTTATATATACAGTATAATACTAGTCAAGAGAGAGAAGGCTGCGTTCAAGTGACATACAAACATCAAAATCGGTGCCCTATTTGTTGGTACTCGCCGATATCGATGGTATGACCAACCCACTCCAGTTTTTGAAATAAAAGGCAACTAGATGAAAATACACAAAGGTTCTTTGTGTCGGCCCAGTTTTACTTATCGCACCAATACTGATAAAAAAAATTTACTGACAGCGGCCGATACCGCTGTTAATGCCGATGTATGGTGCATCCCTAGTTCTGACAGATTATTGGGTGGGGGGGGGGGGGGTTATGTTTTCTCAACTTTGTAAATGTGTGCAGAAATGACAAACTCCTTTTTGTCCCTCCCGTGCAGATCTGTGTCCTCCTGTTTACGTGCCTGTACATGGTGTGCTACCTGGTCCTCACACACTTCAAAAAGGCTGCGGAGTTTGTCACGGGTGAGTTTGTGCGGTTCCTCGGTGTGAATGAGGACATCAGGAGGTGTTCTGTTAGAGAGCGCTCACTCAGCAGCTCACTGGGAACAGCCTTAAGGGACGCTGCCGATGCTGACGAGCCAGCTGATTACATTAAAGTTTTGGAATGTCTCTCAACTGTTGGCAGCACGTTTTTTTAAGGCTCACATAAACCCTACCGAGAAGTTTCCTGTGTTTTGCTTTTATTTTATTTTATTTTGTATTTTAGGTTTTCCTCGTTCGTTTTCTTTCGAACTGCATGCACACGCACACACTGAGAATAGGTGTGCTCCTGTGACGGAGGCTTCTTTTTTTATTACGTCAGACTCTCAGACTTTGATTTGAAAAGCCTGGAGATAAAGCGGAGACGTTGCTTAATGTGGACCGAGCGCGTTAAAAAGCAGGGGAGCGGTGAAAAAAACGCTACGAGATAAACGGCAGAGTTGGAGCTTAGACTCTGACGGGCACATATGTTGTTACTGTGAGGCTGACAACAGGAATATTGTTGGGTGTGTGTGTGTGTTTTGGTCAGGATATTGACATTTGTGTTCAGACGCGTCGTGTGACCGGGCTGATTAAACCGGGCTGCATCCAATAAAATGCGAGTCTATTGGAAGCAGATGTGGGGATTTCATCGCTCCGCTGCAGCCTCGTGGACGCTCATGTTTTTGTGCACGCTTGTCGCGCACACCCTCGCGGTTCAGCCTCCCCCCTGCTGCAGAGCACGGTTGTGCCCCGCAGCTACACGACAGTTGCGCAATCCCCGCTGCACGGAGAAGTTTGTGACATCCAGAACTGGTTCTTGCTCCTTTAGGCTTTTCTTTGGAACGTTGCAGCAGGGACAGCACTGCCACAAAGGACCTATTATTATTGAATACCTGACTAAGAACAGTACTTATTAGTACATCCCTTTCAGGTGCTTAGAGCAGTGAAAAGCTGTTAATTCTCTTTTTTTCTTTGCTTGCTTTTTTTGCAGCATTGGCCAAAAGTTTATAGCTGACAGAATGTTTTTCCCAAACTTCACCGCGTCAGTGTTTATAAGATCTTTTCGCCCGCTTTTAAGTAATTTACTTACTACTCGCTGGCTACATTATTAGATACACTCGGCTGGTATCATGTTGCTACCAGGACTGCCTTTTAATTTTGGTCAGTATTGGCGCGGTGGCCACAGATTCTTCAGGTGCACATTGAAGCGCAGGGTATGCATGGCTATGTCCACGACGTCCTTCTGAGATGATCTGAGCTTTGTGGCGTGGCGCGCTATCCTGCTGGAGGTTGCCATCAGAAGATGGGTACGCTGTGAACCGATTCATAGGACCGAACAGAACCGGTTTCCTGGCACCGGGTTTAGCCTTCTCCTGCTGGAGCTCGTCTGCTTCGATGAGAGGGGGAAATCCTTGATAAGACAAGAGCCGACCTGATTGGCTTAAGATTGGGGGAGCTTTCTGGCCGCAGGTCTGGAACTTCGGGGTTTTAATTTCTGGCTTTTTGGACCAATCCTGAATTGTTAGAAGTTTCGAGTCCTCTGGTTAATCATGGCGGTCTTTTTAGGTAAGACTGTCGGTGAGCCCCTTGGAGAAAAAGGCTGGTTCGCAGTCAGAATTACTCTGTACTCGTGGCAGCATTCATCTACCGCATCCTTTTTATCCAGATGGCTCAAACGGTCTATATAGGCAGCTTGATCTGCTCTCTGCAGTCTAATTATGAGTCTGCGCCTCACCGTGCGAGCAGACAGCAGCACTAAAGCCTGCCTGCTGCCATTCCAGAGCAAACTCTGCACTGGCGGCGACCTAATCCCTTAGGTTAGTCCCTTTAGGTGAGATGCAGCACGCCGGATCTTATCTCAGCAGCTTAACGTCTGTCCTTGAAGTTCTACACGGTTCTTTTGTCGGTTTATTTGAGTCCATTCTACGTAGCAGAAATCTTCTGGCATTGGAACCCTTTAGGGCGCCAAATGATGACAGGACATGCCGTTTTGGAGGCTACCAAAAGAGAAATGATTTCCGGCACCGCTTCCTTTCTATATCTGCTTTCCTGCTTTCAGAAAATGACATTTGAGCTACGATAAAAGAGATAAAACAGTCATTTTGTGGAAGTCCTGCATTTCACAGGATCATTCCTAATAGCAGCCGAGACTCGACGCTGCAAACTGCCGCCATAAGAAGCAGAGCAGTAGGATTCTTAGAAGATGCGACCCCTGTCAGTTTCAAACCTTTTGGCCGTGACGGTCGCAGCCTTATTCTCTTCTATACTTTGGTTTTGACGGGAGTCTCGGTCCAGAGAGAACAAAATGTTCTGAGCAGGCCTGACCCCTGCTCACGCCCCTCTCTTCGCTCACGGAGAGGTTTGCTTTCTTCAGCGTTTTGTATGCAGCACACTCACACCCTGCTCCAGGCATTTCTGTTTTACTCATTATATAAAAAAAAAAAAAGAGAAAAAAAACACATTTACATGTGTTTGATCCAAACTTCTAGTTTATACGGTTGAATTAGAGAAAAAAATACAGGGGGTAAAAAAAAAATGTTTTGCAAAAAGAGATGTTGATTTGTTTTTTCTCCTGTTCTTTCAGACGACATCGAAGATGCCACCGTCAACAAAATTGCGTAAGTCCAGACCTGTGATGATTAACTGGTCGACCGTTTAGGCAGATTACGCAGATACTAGTCAATGGCACATGATTAGTGACCAGAGGTCTTGCTTTTGATTTATTGCCCTGTTATGTAGTCGCCTGTGTGCTGTTGGCAGTGAATATCCCACTTCATTGTCACGCTGTACTTTGCACCTTCATGCTGGAGCCGTCTGTGTGCGTCCGGCTTTGGCTTTGCAGAGACTGATGTGCTCGGCTGGGGCCAAACACAAACGCACATGACTTGTCTTATTGTTCCTCCTCCCAGGCTCTGGTTGTGCACGTTCACTCTGTCTGTCGCGGCGTGCGCTGTGCTGCTTCTGCCCATCTCCATCCTGTCAAACGAGGTGCTGCTCACCTTCCCGCACAGCTACTACATGCAGTGGCTCAACGGATCCCTCATCCACGGTACACCTCACTGTTTTTTATCCGTCCGTGCCGCCGAGAGTAACGGCTTCCGTTAAGAGCGGTCCAGCGTCGCAGCGCGGGTGATAACGTCCAGATCGATACGGCACTGGCCTGTGTCCAAACCGATAATTGGGATGGACAGAACGAACGGCTTTGACCTTACAGGGTGCACAGCTGAGCTGTTACATAGAGGCAAAGTGTGATGTGCATTTCCTGCTTTTGTTTCATTGCTAGAATTATGTTTTGAATGATCCACATTGTTTTGTCACTGGACGTGATCATATGAGCATCCTTGGCATGCTGCAGTGTTTGACAGTACAGTGCCACACGGTGGTTGTTGGTGGGTACTACTACGGGGTTTCATCAGACTCTTTATCTAAAATGAAGGCTAACACACACACACGATGTTTAACAATCACCTATTTCTCTTGGCAGGGTTATGGAACGTAGTGTTTTTGTTCTCCAACCTGTCCCTCGTCTTCCTCATGCCTTTTGCATATTTCTTCACTGAGTCAGAGGGATTTGCTGGATCCAAAAAGGTATTAGGTCTTTTTTTTTTTCTTTTGTTTCCTCCCTTTCTCCTCTCCTTTCTTATGGCCTACCTCCCTTCCCTGTTTCCTTTCCTTTGTCGTACCTCCCTTCCCTGTGTCCTTTCCTGTGTCGTAACTCCCTTCCTTGTATCCTTTCTTCTGTCCTACGTCCCAACTTTCCTTTCTTGTGTCCTACTTCCCTTCCTTGTCTCCTTTCTTGTGTCCTACCTTCCTTCCTTGTCTCCTTTCTTGTGCCCTACCTTCCTTCCTTGTCTCCTTTCTTGTGCCCTACTTCACTTCCTTGTCTCATTTCTTGTGTCCTACCTCCTCTCTCTCCTTTCTTGTGCCCTACCTTCCTTCCTTGTCTCCTTTCCTGTGCCCTACCTCCTCTCTCTCCTTTCCTGTGCCCTACCTCCCTTCCTTGTCTCCTGTCTTGTGCCCTACTTCACTTCCTTGTCTCCTTTCTTGTGTCCTACCTCCTCTCTTTCCTTTCCTGTTCCCTATCTCCCTTCCTTGTCTCCTTTCTTGTGCCCTACTTTACTTCCTTGTCTCCTTTCTTGTGCCCTACCTCCCTTCCTTGTCCCTTTCTGGTGTCCTACCTCCTCTCTCTCCTTTCCTGTGCCCTACCTCCCTTCCTTGTCTCCTTTCTGGTGCCCTACCTCCTCTCTCTCCTTTCCTGTGCCCTACCTACCTTCTTTCCCGCTCTTCAATTTTTTCGTTGTGCCCTTCCACCTACCCTAAGTCCTCTCTTCTTTACCGGTGTCTTCCTTCCCTCCTTTCTTAGTCTTCCTTCCTTCACCTTGGTCTTTCTTTTCTTGCTCTCTGAGAACACTGGAAAGCTGAATCTGACAGACTATGTAATTGTTACATGGCAAATGCTTAAGGGATTCAATTCAATTCAATTCAATTTTATTTATATAGCGCCAAATCATGAAACATGTCATCTCAAGGCACTTTACAAAGTCAAGTTCAATCATATTATACAGATTGGGTCAGATTATACAGATTGGTCAAAAATGTCCTATATAAGGAAACCAGTTGATTGCATCAAAGTCCCGACAAGCAGCAGTCACTCCTGGGGAACCGTAGAGCCACAGGGAGAGTCATCTGCATTGTACATGGCTTTGCTGCAATCCCTCATACTGAGCAAGCATGAAGCGACAGTGGGAAGAAAAACCACCCATTAACGGGAAGGAAAAACCTCCGGCAGAACCGGGCTCAGTATGAACGGTCATCTGCCTCGACCGACTGGGGTTACAGAAGACAGAACAGAGACACAACAAGACAGACAAACAAGCACAGAAGCACACATTGATCTAGTAATCTGTTCTACATTAGATGGTAGTAGCGGGTGAGCCGTCTTCTCTGGATGATGTCACAGTTAACAGAACGCCAGACCAGGTGTACCTACTATGAAGAGAAAAGAGAGAGAACAAAAAGTTAAAAGCTGAAATGACGACAGTCATTTCAATGTAATACAATGCAAAACTGGAGAACAGTAGACTGAAGAACAGTAGAAATCAGTAGAGTGAGAAAATTAGACCCTGATGTCCTCCAGCAGCCTAGGCCTATCACAGCACAACTATAGAGATAGCTCAGGGTATGAGCCACTCTAACTATAAGCTTTGTCAAAAAGGAAAGTTTTAACATTAGTCTTAAAAATAGATAGGGTGTCTGCCTCACGGACCAAAACTGGGAGTTGGTTCCACAGGAGAGGAGCCTGATAGCTAAAGGATCTGCCTCCCATTCTACTTTTAGAGACTCTAGGAACCAGCAGCAGACCTGCAGTCTGAGAGCGAAGTGCTCTGTTAGGAACATACGGGGTAATCAGAGCTCTGATATATGGTGGAGCTTGATTATTAAGGGCTTTATACGTTAGAAGGAGAATTTTAAATTCTATTCTTGATTTAACAGGAAGCCAATGAAGGGAAGCTAAAATTGGAGAAATATGATCCCTCTTGTTGATTTTCATCAGAACTCTTGCCGCAGCATTTTGAATCAGCTGAAGACTTCGAACTGCATTTTGTGGACTTCCTGATAGTAAAGAATTACAATAGTCCAGCCTTGAAGTAACAAATGCATGGACTAGTTTTTCAGCATCACTCCTGGACAGAATGTTTCTAATTTTGGCGATATTCCGGAGGTGAAAAAAGGAAACTCTGGAAACCTGTTTAATATGGGATTTAAATGACATGTCTTGGTCGAAAACAACACCAAGATTTTTAACTTTATTACCAGAGGCCAAGTTAATGCCATCCAGATTAAGGGATTGATTAAGAACTTTATTTTTTGAAGACTCTGGCCCAAAGATTACAACTTCTGTCTTGTCAGAATTTAAATGCAGGAAATTTAAAGTCATCCAGCTTTTGATGTCATCAAGACATGACTGCAGTCGAAGTAACTGATTGGATTCATCAGGATTTATGGATAAATATAGCTGAGTGTCATCAGCATAACAGTGGAAATTAATCCCATGCTGTCTGATAATTTTGTCTATTATTTTGTTTACTTCACCTGATTAACAAACAGCTTTTGTCTCTGTGAAGGGAGTAATGGCGCGGGTTTACGAAGCTGTTGTCCTGCTGATCCTGTTGGCGCTCCTTGTGCTGGGCATTGTGTGGGTGGCATCAGCCCTCCTCCATGACAACATCGCCAGAAAGAGCCTCTACGGTGAGTCACTCTCATCATACCCTGGTACTCTTTGTGGACAGCACTGGCAGCGTTGCTAGTTATTATTCTCCCTTTTTACCCTGCAGACCTGTGGGAGTATTACTTGCCATACCTGTACTCGGGGATCTCTCTGTTCGGAGTGCTGCTGCTTTTGCGTTAGTATAAATGGATCACAAATGCGCGACTTGTAAAGACCGAGTTTTTATCAGCCTTGTGGATTAAGTTTGTGTTCTTGCTTTTCAGTGTGCACCCCGTTTGGGTTGTCTCGAATGTTCAGTGTTACCGGCAGCCTGCTGGTCAAACCTCGGGTAAGTCTACATAACTAGGCTCTGTCTAGGTTCCTAAAGGCTTGTGTCTTCACAAAAGAGAACAAAAGCGTGTACAGAAAGCAGGTTTTGCAGTATGCATCATTTTTGAAGTCCTACTTGTTTGCTCTCAGTTTTCGCAGGAAGAGAAGTAGATGGGATGCTCAGCTAAAAACAATCTTTTTGACTGTATTTGTTTAGATTTCTGAGTTCTTTAGCTGCTGCTCTCTGAAGTTGTTATACAAATGTATAACACAAGTACAAAAAAAATCTAAAAAATTAAAATGTGACAGAACACCAATTAGAAGTAGTATTTTTAACGCAGAAATGTTGCATGAGGGCTACACAATCACAACAAAGAGGCTGGCTGTATCCAAACATGTTGCTGGAAAGTTGAGTGGAAGGAAAAAGTGTGGGAGAAAAGCCACACAAAGAGCTTGGATAACTTCACCCATGAGAAGTTTGTGAAGCAAAGCTCATTCAAGGCTTTGGGTGAGATTAACAGCCTGTGGTTTAGGGGCCACACACAGAGACATATTCAGGACTTGAACTGTCACATTCCTTGTTTTAAGCCACTCCTGACACAGAGATGATATCAGAAGCATCTCACCTGGGTTAATGAGAAAAAGGACTGGACCACTGAGTGTTCAAAAGTCCTCTTTTCAGATTAAAGTAAGTTGTTCACGTCATTTGGAGATGAAGGTCACAGAGTCTAGGGTAAGAGAGAATCTGAGTTGCTTGAGGTCCAGAGTGAAGTTTCCGCAGTAGGTTGTAATGTGCGGATGCTTGGCATGCTGCGGGTAACCTTAAACCCCGTGGAGAGTCCATCTAGTATTGTCTAGCCAGGATTACTTAACACTGATTGTCCTCCCTGACTGATGCTGCTGTGTTTCAGCTCCTGGAGGACGTAGAAGACACGCTGAGCTGCACCGCGTTCGAAGAGGATTCGCTCCGCAGGAAGCTGAATTGTAAGCGTCGTGAAGGTGATCGCGCTTCTTCCTCGATTTTCTTATACGTTGCCTTTTTATAACACGTATTTCCTGCCTCTTGCACGTGTGATCGGAGGTGGCAGTCCATCCTGCTGGGTGAAGCTGAACATGGAGGCCATGAGAAAGGAGTACCAAACAGTGCAGAGCAGGCGTGTCGCCCTGGGTAAGACCGAGGAAGCGTCTCTTTGCTGTTTTTTTTTTTTTTTTTTTTTTCCCCCGAAGCGTCGACACCGCACAGTCTTTACGGTTTCTTCTTTCCTCCCTTTTTTTTTTTTTGTTTCCTCCAAAGAGATGCGGAGGAAGGCGTCGCCGTGGCAGCGCAACCTGGGCTACCCTTTGGCGATGCTAATGCTCCTCGCTCTGACGGTACGCGCAGAACGCCGGCGCTGCAGTCGCACATCCGGCTTCGGCTGCTCGTTAGGTGATGCCTTGTTTTGCTGCTCGTGCCCGCAGGTGATGTGCGTGCTGATGGTCTGCTTCAACGTGTTGGAGCTGCTGCTGGACGACACGGCCATGCCCCGCGGGATGGAGGTGAAGGCGCCGTTAACCGTTCTGGTTTTGTCTGTGGGGGGGGAAAAACATTCAGCGGCTTACGCTGAGTACGTTTGTGTTGTAGGACCCTCACCTGGGACTGGCCTCCTTCTCCATGTTCGGCTCACTGGGTGCTGCCGTTCAAGTAGTCCTCATCCTGTATCCTTTCGACTGAAACCTGAAGCTTTAGGACATCGACCCCGGCATGATGTCGCTGGCATATCAACATGTAGAATAAAAACAGGCCAATGGTGTCTGTTTCTGCCACTGAAACAGATTTTTTTTAATACTTGTGTGCACTGTTCACTCTTTTAACGAGCACATAGCGATGTAACCAATCGCCAGTGTTGGGCACGTTACTTTGAAAAAGTAATTAGTTATAGTTACTAGTTACTTCTCCCAAAAAGTAACTGAGTTACTGCACTATAAAAGTAACTAGTTACCAGTAAAAGTAACTATTGCGTTACTTTTTCGTTTTCTGAGAGGTTGTCTCATCCTCCCTTCTCTCATGACAACATGTGCACGAGTCCTATCATGAAATGGAAAAAAAAAAAAAAAGTTCATTGTGCGACTTGAGTAACGTGCAGTAACGGGGTGTCGGCAATGATAACGCCGTTATAGTGACAGTCAAAGTAATTAGTTTACTCGTTACTGAAAAACGTAACGCCATTAGTAACGCAGTTTATTTCAACGTCGTTGTTCCCATCACTGCCAATCGGGCGGTTCGCGCCTCTGCCTTACTCGTCCTGTCACCGTTGTCCTTAATGCAAAAACTGCAGCTACCTAATGGTGTCCTCAGTGGTGGGCTTTTACAGCTCCCCTCTCTTCTGTGGCCTCCTGCCTCGTGCAAAAGACACTAACCTCACACAGGTGAGCTGCTCCATGTGTCTGAGTTACACTAAGAGACCGGAGAGGTTTCCTGCTTACCGGCTGTTTAACCGAGAACGTGTGCTTCTTTCAGATCATCGCAAACTGTGTTTCGCTGCTGATTCTGAGCTCTGCACTGCCTGTTTTTTCACGCACACTAGGTAAGAACGTGTGTATATATATCTATAGATAGATAGATACATAGATAGATAAGATAGGCTTTATTGATCTCACATTGGAGAAATTGACTTTTCCCATCGGCTCGATAGTCAGAAGAAGGTGCCAAAAGTAGGAAAAGGTGTGTATATATATATATATATATATATATATATATATATATATATATATCTATATATATATATATATATATATATATATATATATATATATATATATATATATATATATATATATATATATATATTCATTCATTCACTTGGTGATATCAGGATTATTGCACATTAGTTATTACAGTTATGGTTATAGTGCAGCAGGAATGAATGATCTGCGGTAGCGCTCCTTTTTACAGAAAGGGTGTCTAAGTCTGGCACTAAAGGAGCTGCTCAGCTCCTCTACAGTCTGGTGCAGGGGGTGGAAGGTGTTGTTTTATATATAAATAAAAATAATATGAATGTCGTGGCCTTCCAACATTTCGGCTGAGCTCCCCTTTTGAACGGAACAACATTTCTGTGCCCTTTAAATTTCATTTTAGAAAAAAACAAATCTGCCATCAGCCTCAGAGCTATGTCGCGTCTCCTCTCCTGTTCCCATGGAAAAGCTGATTTGTTTCCTGTGTAACGCAGGACCGAGTCCGTTTGGCCACGTTGGAAGACCATAACATTAGTTCCAACTTGATTCAAACACATGAACAAATATTTCAACACAAATTTCAGAAGTTCAAGATCATCCACTTTACTTGCAGTTTTAATAGTGACCACAAGAGGGCGCATGTACTTCAGGGATCCTACCACTCCTTTGGTTTACTTTTATGTCGGCGCAGCATTTTATTCTACCTCTGCTCCCTTCCCGCAGGGATCACCCGCTTCGACTTGCTGGGAGACTTCGGGCGGTACAACTGGCTGGGGAACTTCTACGTTGTGTTCCTGTACAACATGCTGTTCGCTGGTCTCACCTCTGCCTCCCTCACAAAGACGGTCACCTGGGCGGTGCAGAGAGAGCTCATCCGTGCCTTTGGTTAGTCTTCGTCTGCTGTGGATCCTAATGTTAAGCTGCTTTTTTTAAACTGTTTTCACATTTTGTCACATAAAAAAAATGTCATTTAATCAGATTTTCTCTTTAGATCTGGACTTTAGTTGCGATATTCTGAGGCTTTGATCCAAACTCCACTACTGTAGCTCTGGCTTTATTCCAGGGTCATCATTTCCCCTGAGTTTAGCTCCATCATTAAACGCTATGAAGCTTCACTCTCCCTACAAGCCCACAGCATGATGCTGCCGCCGCCATCTTTTTCAATTCAATTTCAATTGAATTTTATTTATACAGCGCCAATTGATGAAACATGTCATCTCAAGGCACTTTCCAAAGTCAAGTTCAATCAGATTATTGATGCGTTTGCTGTGTCGCCTACAAACTAGTACGGTAAAAGATTAGTCCTTGTAATATGACAAAATGTGGATAAACTGTATGTGTGCACAGAGGTGGGGGGGGGTGTTAGTCCTGTACTTCACTCTAGGTGCTGCACTTTAATAGCTGCACCATAAGCTCCCCACCTTTGGCCCCATTTCCCGACGGGCTGTGCGCTCTTCCTCAGATAGAAAGAATACAATTCTTTCAGGAAATTGTAAAGGGACAAGAGGAGAGTCGGGTCCGTTGGGGACCTTCAGGCACACCGCCCTAGACCCCTTGCATTATACACACACACACACCCTCGAGATCTCCACCCAACACAAACAAGCACGCAGAGCACACACACACACACATGCACGCAGTCCCCTTCCTCACGGTGAAGATAGCATCTCTGCAGCACAGCAGTTCTGCCGCAGTTTTCCATTGCCTCCCAAAACTCTTCTGTTCTAAGCTCATCAGTTATTATTCTTGTTCTGCTTTGCTAATTTAGCGTGGTTTCTTTTCTTTCCTCGCAGGACTCGACAGGTTGCCTTTAACCGTGTCGCGGTCTACCATCCCGTTGAAGCTCCTCCTGGCCAGCGGGCTGTCTAAGATCCAGTGACCTCGCTTCTCACTCCTCGCCACTGGTTGTTCTAACCTTCTTTTTTAAAAAGGCCAAACCACTTTGAACGTGCACCAGCGATTCAGGCCTCCTCCCGGCTGTCAGAAAAGCCCGGGGACCTCCCCTCCCCGCCTTTTAAAGCGACGGGCGAAGACGCGCCCGCCTGCTGTGCGCCCATGTTGGCGTGCTTCGTGAACAATGCGTCCGGATCCGAAACTGTGCCGCTATGTGACCGCGAGCCGAGCCAAGTCATCGTGGGCAAGGAAAAAAAAAAAAAGGAATGGAGCCATAATGGGAGTCCTGCCTTTCTGAACAATAAAAAGTCACCGGTATTATTGTGAAACTTCACGTTTAAAGCTGTGTCGTTAATCCCTCTTCCTCCGGGCAGCGCTTCCTCGGTACTCAAGCGGATTCCTTGCATGTTGCACAACCGTTTGTAAGATCGTGAATCTTCGGCCTTCGGGCGTTTTGTGGGTCCGGTTCTCGACGTCTCTTTGAGATGCAGAGACTTTGCTGTACGTCTGTCTAGAGGTTACGCAGGGAATTATTCTAGTGAATGCCGCTTTTTTTCCTCGGCATATAGTAGCATTTCATGAGAGGATTTTTAAATGGCAGTAAGCCTACTTGTGATGAAAACTGTACTTTTTTTTTTTTTTTTTAGGAGGAAACAATGTCTTAACCTTTTTAATGTAAACTGTCCTTGTGAGGAACTGCTGCCTTGACCAATCAAACTGTGAATCATTACCATCCTGTGTGGGATTGTGCAATATTTACTGCATATAAGCACACTTTGGAACTTCACCAAAAAGTCCTGTTAGAACCTGCTTTACCAAATTCTTGTTTATCTTATACTTTTTTTTTATGTTTGAATTTTTTAGAAACATTTCTTAATAATAAAAAAAAAACACAATTTGACCCTCAGGGCTTTCAGTGTTTTCCAAACCGGGGTTTTGCCTTGCTGGTGCAAAACCCATAATCTCAGCATGATGTCACCATCGGCTGCGTCGTCGCTGCTTTTGCTCCTGCATCAGCAGCTTGTTTGCCGTCGGTTTCGACCAGCAGGGGTCGGTGCATCTCAGACAGGCTTCGTTATAGAAGACTGTCGACTTCTACCTGCTCCGTTAACGATTAATCTGAACTTTACGCACACGGGCCGCGACGTTTACCCACCGGTGTCGTTCGTACTGGGTCTCAGAAACAGGAAGTGTGCATTGTTTTCTATTTACGGGTCTTGTGGGTTTCATTTCGTCATGTTTTGTGACTGTAAATATTTAAAGTGATGCTGCAAGTTGAGGAAAAAAAAAAGTTTGTTTACTTTATAAACTTCTCTGGTGTTTCACATTTTCTGAACTTTGTTCTTTTTTTTTAAGTGTCGTGTTTTTTACAGTGTTATGAGCATAACGCAATAAAAACAATGTATGACTTTTTAACTTTTTTTTTCGTGTGTCCCTTTGGGAACACACGGAGACGCCTTTTTATTGTAAGCCGTGTCTTTGATGCTGTTACATTTTGTGAAGTGTATCGACGCTGTGAGCCTGTGCCGTGGGGGTGTGTGCCCTCCACCCTTTCGCTGCACCTCTTTAATCAGCAGCAGAAGAAAGCCATATTTTGGCCCGTCTGTCAGCGATGTCCACCCACGCCGCCGCCGTGGCCCAGGCTTTCCCCGCTCTGATGCAAGCGCCAGATAAAAACCCTGCAAATCAGGAGAGTCACAGTGGCTCACATTAACTCCTCGTCCTCCTCCTTTCCTCTTTTCCTCTTCCTTGCCTTTTGTTCATTTCCTGTCCTGCTTCTTTTTTTTTTTTCCTTCTTCTCCTTGAAGCCTGTTCAAGCAAACCCCAGGTCTGATTAATTTCTCCCTCTTTTTTTAGGTTGCGTTTGTTTTTCTTTGGTTGGACGTTTTAATTAAGCTTATTTGGATTAGCGCTTTTTGTTTTGCGCTCCGCTTCCTTTTCGTTTGAAGGAAATGTACTGAAATGTAACATCAGCGGCACATCTGGAGGCTGGCGGCCCTGTGGTGCAGCGACACGTAGGTCGGATCAAAGGTGTGAGCTTCGTCAGAGTCTAGAAGGAAAGGAGACGGACCGACTTCTTCAACTAAAGATGTACATTCTGGGGCTAAAGTTAATTAATTTCAGTAATTTAACCGAGAAACTTGTTTTACTTCGGTTTCAATGTTGCACCCTGTTCATGCGCCATGTTGACTTCTCATGCAGTTCCAGCTGAGGGCTCAACAGTGAGGAGTACTCGGCAGGGATTTCCAGCTTGGACCTTTACGTACTGAGGTTTCGTAAATCTTTTGGGGGGTGTTCATTACCGTTTCCCACAATTTCCTGATTTTGTACATTTTGGTCCTGTTTGCGAGTTTTAAAAAAAAAAATAACTTTGATTTCCGTGATTTGCTCGTGTTTTTTTTAGTGTGTCAGATTTTCTCCCACTTTGTGGATCATCACATCTGTTTTGCCCCCAGATTTGCTGCCTTGGCAGCTCTTGGAGTTGAATTTTTAGTTATGCCTAGTTGTGTTCTTGCCCACCTATGTCCTCGTTGTTTAGAGCGATTCATAATTTATTTTCAAAATCTATAAAAATCCACTATTTAAATTTCTAATTTTTATTTTATTTGAAATCTACTTGCACACGCATTTAGCTGAGTATGTATATGCTTTGAAAAAAAACACCCAGATCTCTATTGGGGAAAACATAAATACAAATCCTGCTGGGTATCCATGCTAATATGAAATGGGTGATCTTTCAGAAACAAAGGGCTGCCACATCATTTGGTGAGACTGATCAACCCACAGAGGGCTTAATCTGAAGTCACCAAGAAGTTGAAACTAAAAAAAATGATGCGGCAGGGTAGTACTACTGGCTGAAATGTCATTGCAGCAACCTGAAGTGGTACTCTGATTGTTTTGGCCCTACATATGTGTTTGCATGCATGCCTGACAACATCAGGGGTGGCTTCTTATGAGAAGATGGATGGTGCCCAGAAGGAATATCTCCTCCCAGATCCTGACCAGGGCATCACTGAGCTCCAGGACAGTCCGAGGTGCAACCCGTCGCTGTCTGACGGACCTAAACCTGATGTCCCTGAGATGTTCTGTTTGATTTAGGCCAAAGGAACACAGAGTCCAGCCAATTGTATAAATTTGTTCAGCCTCCAGGAACTGCCTGCATGCTCTTGCCACATGAAGTCGGGTATTATCATGCCAGGAGGAACCCAGGACCCACTGCACCAGCAAAGCGACTAGCAATGGGTCTAAGGATATGATAACAATACCTAATACCAGTAGTGGTGCCATCATTTATCCTGTTCAGGCCTGTGTGTTCCTCCGCGGTTCTGCCTCCCTACCACCAAACTGATCATGCTGAACAGTGTTGCAGGCAGCATAACGTTCACCGCGCCTTCTCCAGACCTTTTCATGTCTGTCACATGAGCTCAGAGTGGACCTGCTCTCATCTGTGTTGAAGAACAGGGCGCCAGTGCCGAACCTGCCAATTCTGCTGTTCTCTGGAAAATGCCAGTCCAGCTCCACAGGGTTGGGCAGTGACCACAGAGCCAGATACTTTTATACCAGCAGCTCTCTGGAGGTCACTTTGAATCATCCTGTTCCTCCTTGTACAAAGAAGCAAATACTGTCCAGCTGATGGGTCAAGGACCTCTGACAGCCCTGTCTAGCTCTCCCACAGTAACTACCTGTGTCCTAGAATCTCCTCCACGCTCAAGACTCTGCTGGGAGATCAGACCCACCAAACCTTCTGGCAACGGCCCTTATCGATGTGCCATCCTCATGGGATTGGACTGCCTGTGCGACCTCTGTAGGGTCCAGGTATCGCCTCATGCAACAAGCTTTGACACTGACTCTGGTCAAAGAAAGTTATGAAAAAATGTCTGTAGGCTCCACCTGCACAACCATTGCTGTCGTTGGGGTTGTCTCATTGTTGTCCCTTTAGTGCGCCTGTTGTTCATTTATATAACAGGTGCAAATAACATAACATATACTCACCGATTCATAACGAGTCTCCGCTAACTATGACTTAGGCTTAATGAAACAAATGAGCACATCTTTTTTGGACAGCTGAACCTTACTTTAAATTGATCAAATTTTCATGTAGTTGAAGGTAGGAGCGAACGCAACAAGGCTAACATAAACCCGAGGTGTTTCAATAAAGTAATGGTTTAAGGTTGTGCACACGTATGTGGCAACGTTGTTGCACCATTAACAAAAAAAAAAATTCAAACCTTATGTTTCAGTGTTACATGATGCATTGAAGGTGGAAAAAGTTTGGAAACAATTTATCATTATCTCAATTTTTTTATGTCTCAAAAAGACAGACTTTTAACAGGGCTGTGGACACTCATGAGAGCCGCCGCAATTTAGCACGTCAAAATAAAATAGCGAATAAAAATGTCTGTAAACAATCCACATCATTTGCACTCCTTCAAAAGCAGATGAGTCGGACTGCAGCAGAGTAAAACATGTTTCCATGCAGTTTAGCTCTGATGTGACCCAGACGCTCATTACCCTTAGCTACTCTTCAAAATGGGAAAGACAAGAGGACATGACATCCAAACAAGGCAGATTTGCGTTGAACTTTACGAGTCAGGAAAAAGAAAATAACAGACGATCTAAACTTTCTCACACAGAAATATTTTAATGAGGTTTATAACAGAGGCATGTGGTGGCTGCAGTGTGTGCAACCTAACACAAATCTAAACCTTGGATTTTTCAATAAAATGTTATTTATTTAGCGCCAAGTCACAACACATGGCATCTCAAGGCACTTTACAAAGTCAAATTCAATCAGATCAAACAGACAGATTGGTCAAAAAGTTTCCAATTTGACCAAACCTAACAGATTACATCAAGTCTTTACAAGCGGCATTCACTCCTCCTGAAAGAGCGTGGAGCCACAGGGAGAGTGGTCTGTATTGTCCATGGCTTTGCAGCAATCCCTCATACTGAGCAAGCATGAAGTGACAGTGGAGATGAAAACCTCCATCAGAACCAGGCTCGGAGTAAACGGTCAGCTGCCTCGACCGACTGGGGTTACAGAAGACAGAGCAGAGACACAACAAGACAGACAAAAAAGCACAGAAACACACATTGATCCAGGAATCCTTTCTATATTACATGGTAATAGCGGATGATATGTCTCCCTTGGATGATGTTACAGCTAACAACACCAGACCAGGTGTACCTACTATGAGGAAAAAAGGACAAAGAGAACAAAAAGTTAAAAGCTGAAATAACAAATAAATGCAAATTGGAGAACAGTAGGAGAACTCAGCAGAGTGAAAAAAATAGGCCCTGATGTCCTCCAGTAGCCTGAGCCTATAGCAGCACAACTATAGAGGTAGCTCAGGGTAACATGAGCGACTCTAACTATAAGCTTTGTAAAAAAGGAACATTTTAAGCCTAGTCTTAAAAGTAGACAGGGTGTCTGCCTCACGGACCAAAACTGGGAGTTGGTTCCATCCTGATAACTAAAAACTTAAACTGTGCACCACTACCAGATCACCTCTCCGTACAATATAAAGGTTACACACAGTTCAGTCCACAGGACCTGATGTCAGGCGTATCGGGAACAAGGCGGGAAACTGGCAGCTTGTAATGGGATGAGATAGGCTATCTTTATTGTCAAAACACGGGAATGAAGGGGGAAAAGAGGCACAGATTAGCTTTCCTGACACTCGCCCTTTTGAAGTTTGTGCCAGAGTGCATTAGCGGCTGTTATTCCCTCTTTTCTGCACTTGCTAACACAAAAAAACGGCCCAGGAAAAGGCGAGACTTGCTTGCTAATCAACAGATAATGGGCCACACTGTCCATTTGCCACAGCCGCCCGCCATCCTGTGTGCACGCTTGCGGCACACTCGCTTCACACGATCAGACGGTGCAGCGGCGCTTTTTTTTTTTTGTTTTGTTTTGTTTTTTTGTTTGTTTTGCCAGAAAAACTCTGCCGTGACACGAAGGGTGGCGGAGACAATGTCCCAATTTACTGTAATTCATCTCAGAGGAGACCAAAAAAAGCAAATGGTATGTTTTCTACGCAGCTTTACGCACAACCGTACGTCTTATCCAAACTTTGACCCGCATGTCTGCAGGAAGGACGTTCCAACCCTTATATTTTATTCTCCTTGTAAGTGCGGTTCATCGTATCCACTTCAGCTCAACGGTTCTAGTTTTCATTAAAGCCAAAGAGAACATGGCCTTAACAGGACAACAGCCGGACAGTGTTTATTTGCACTCTTTTTTTTTTTTTTTTTTTTTGTTAAAGATCACTTCACAATGCAAAACGCAACATGTCACGTTACCAAAAATACCCCGTCTTTATTGATGTGACACCCAATGCAAAACCGCAGTACAGAAGCCATGAATCACCCAGCGTGTGCAGCCACATCAGAATGCACCACCCTGCCTCTTCCTGCACTGATAACACGGTGAGAGACAGTGGAGAGGAGGGTGGTGTGGCCGTGAGCTGAGAGCAAGGATGTATGTGTGTGTGTGTGTGTGTGTGTGTGTGTGTGTGTGTGTGTGTGTGTGTGTGTGTGTGTGTGTGTGTGTGTGTGAGTGTGTGTGTGAGTGAGGGGAGACGTGTGGAATATGGCAGCTCCTTGACTGTCCTCTTCCACAACCCATAGAACGGCCTCCATCAGAGGAAGTTGCTCCTGCAGGATTGTCCATTCATCTCCGAGACAAAGACAAAACACTTGAAATATAACAGCCAGCAGATTTAGCAAATATAAGTTACTTTTTTTTTTTTTTTTTTGGTCATAAATGCTTCACGGATGAAAACTTGAAGCGGACGCGTCAAATGGAAGTCGTGGCCACCTGGTTTCATTCCCCTTTCCAAGTCGCTGAAAAGCCCAAACGCCGACCGGTTCAGGTGAACGCATTTGGAAAGAACAAAGCAGGGAAAAGCAAAACCCAAGCAGGAAAGATCTCGTTTTCTCTGCCACGGCTTGGCAGGAAACAAATCTATACACCCAGCCATTCACTCCCATCCTGAAATCTGGGAGTGAGACACTACAAGCCAAAGAGAGGCAGAGGGAGGCAGGAGGCAAAATAAAAACTCATAATAATAAGGACTTTATTTCCATCTCGAGCCCACAGATGTTTGCTTCCTTCCTTTCCCTTTCATGCCTGATGGAAATCGTCCCCCCCACCCCCCCCCCCCCCCCCACCACCACCCACCACCCCCACACCTCCTCGAACGGCTTTGAAGAGAAACGTTGCTGTGGGCGATTGTAGATACCAAGTGTTTGTTGCTTTTATTGATTGAGTCATTCTCTGCATTCGTTACAGAGGGTGAGATCTCTCATCTGCGGCGCTCAGGCCAGACTTCAGGCTTCCTCCGTGTTTACTGTAAGAGCAGGAAGATGCAGCTTCGCCTTTTGGCACCCCTCCCCACAACATCCTGGGATCATCTGGAAACTTCTCCCGCCGAGGATGCCTTTCCTGGATCTCAGTGACCGCAAAAAGAAGAAATAAAAAAAAAAAAAAGATGTTCTTTCAATCAGTTATTTTAAGGGCCTTCCTTGGATATTTGACCCTCATTTTCAGTCATAATAAAGTGCTGAGAGATAAAGGCGGCTTGCAAAATCACACCCATTAAATCTGTTCACACTTGTCGCATGCTATAACAACCACAAACTTCTATGTTTTTTTTTTTTTTGTTTTTTTTGAAGTAGTGCATTCTTATGAAGTGGAAAAAAAATGATGCTGTGGCATGCATTTGCGTTCGGTCCCCTTTACTCTGACACCCTGTAAATAAAGTCAAGACGGACCGATTGGTTTGATCTCCGTGTGAACACAGCTGTTCTGTGGAGGCCTCAGAGGTTCGGTGGAAAAATGTTAGTGAACAAACAGCGTCATAAAGGCCACGGCTGCTAACTTATGCTGACACACTGCAAAAATGGATCTAAAAATAAGTAACATTTTCTTTAAGTTAGTGTATTTGTCCTTGATTTGAGCAGGTAAAAAAGATGATTTGCCAATGGAATGAGATTTTTGCACTTAACATAGGAACAACTCATCTCCATCATCTTATTTCAAGTGCAGGATGTCTAATTATCTTATTTTAGGGGTTAACATACTCATTCCATTGGCAGATAATCTTATTTACCTGCTCAAATCAAGGACAAATACACTAACTTTAAGAACATTTTACTTATTTTTAGATCCATTTTTGCAGTGCACTGCCGTCTGGAAGAGCGTTTTTCAGGAATGCAAGCAGGAGGCCCATTGTTACTCTGGAGGAGCTGCACAGACCCACAACTCGGGTAGGAAAATCTGTCGGCAGCCCTGCTATTTATTGAGCTCTCCTCAGATCTGACCTTCGTTCAAAAAGTGGCAAGAAGAAAGGCGCTATCGAAAGAAATCCGTGAGAGGCTGCATTTAAGGTTTGCCAGAGGAAATTAAGGGGGGACGCAGAGCACCCCCGTGGTTAAAGCATCCTCATGGTGGCAGCATCATGCCGTGGGAGTGTTTTCCTTTGGTATAAAATAAACATTTTGAAACATATCAGTCCTGAATAAAAAAGAAGAGTTAGAGTCTGCATAAGACTCTAGATCTATTCTGTTGTGAATCTGTCATAAGTTTTTATTTGTTGTTTCTAAAACAGACTGTTTTTCTTGCACCCCAGAATAAGTTTTATTCTGGGCTACTTTGTGTTGATCTAGCATTTACAATCACAGTATAATGTGAAAGCGTCCAAAGGGGTGTGAATACGATCCCGAGGAGTTACACATGACCAGGTTATACTGCACAAAAAGAGATTAATTATTATTTTTTTTGTTTGTTTTAAAATGGGGCCATGTGTGTCTCAGGAAACCAGAGATAGCGCTTTGAGAAACTCTGACCTTTAATCTGCCATTAATTTCAGCTCCTCGTGTAACAGCAGATGTCACACACCCTTGGGACACAATGTTTGCTCTCTCGTTGGCCATTATCAGACAGATTTTATGAGGCTCCCACCTATTGTCTTGAGGATAAAATAAATAAGTTGGCAATCTGTCCACGGGGCGTTCCGGTGATGAGGCCCGGGGGGGGTTACTGGGTATCAGATGGGGTCAAGCCCCGCTCCCCGAACACAGGAAGGCAACACTGTAAGTCATGGTCAGGGGTATGAAGGCAGGACACTCGTGCTCCTTCTTCGGTCGTCTCACACCTTCACCTCAGTCTATTAATAAATTACCCCAGTGGGTGGGAATGAGCAAAGAAAAGCAAGGACATGTAAGCTCAAATGTTTTAAGGGCTTGTCTCTCCTGGATATCTCTCAAAAATGATAATGCAATGCTGGAACGTAAACCGTTGAGTCTATCTGGTTTAACTTTGCAGTTTCAGGTGTTTTTTAGTTTTTTATCTTTAGCGTTTTAATGTTTTCGTGCCCAGCGATGACTACAAAGGTGAAAATATATTTAAAAGCCTTTTTCTTTATGTGTGTGGGTGTTGATGGTAGGTGAATTTGCACATCAAGCCACTAATCTGTGGTCTAAAACACTGCCACCTACTGGCCAGGCATAACAAGTTTCCAGTTTTTTTTTTTTTTTTTTGCATTCACATGCCTAGCATTCTTTTATGTAATAAAAAAAAAATGTTCTTTTTAACATTTTGAGATCCTGATTCTACGTTTGCAATTAATGAATTCAATTATATTTATAAGGCGCCAATTCACAGCACATGTCATCTCATGGCACTTTAGTCTGTCTGTTAAAGTGGACATCAAATCATCTTTGGCTCTGAGAAACAAGAAACTTCTATACTTATCCACTTTCTTCCACCTCCTGATACCTTGATTTCCAAATAGTACATTTACTTTCATTGGGAAAGAGGACGTTGGACCACCAGGAAACCTTTCCTTGTCAGCCCAGGTAAGGTGCTTCTGGTGTCATCTCTGGCTCAGCAGTGGCTTGACCCAAGGAAAGTGAAAGTTGTAGCCCATGTGTGAGATTCGTCTGCATGCCAAGACTTTTTAACCACTGACTCCAGCAGCAGTCCTAGCCTTGTGACTCTCAACCTCACATTCAAATGTGGTTTGCTTCACAATCCCCCCAAGGCTGTAGCTTTTGCACCTCTCCACACTTTTTTCCTTCCACTCAACTTTCCAACAATATGCTTGGATACAGCCAGCCCCTTCAGCAAAGAGCTTTTTGCGGCTTACCGTCCTTATAGATCGTCTCAATGACTTTCAACTGGATAGTTGTCGAGTCAGTGGTTTTCCCATGATGACATGCCGTGAATATGACATAACATTTTTTGTTTTAAAACATATTTTGTTTATGGATCCTATGTCAGGGAAACTGAATTTCGAGTTTTCATTAGCTGTGAACCATTATCATCAAAGTTAACAGAAAAAATGTTTAAAATGTATCACTCTGTGAATGATAAATCTAAACAATGTGGGAGTTTCAGATTTTCAGTGGAACTACTGAAATAAAGTAACCTTTGAATGATATTCTGATTAACTGAGCTGCAGCTGTACATCTTTTAAAGCCTAAAAAAAACATTTGGAAAGCTGATATTAAAAATATTATCCTGGTCACACACAAAAAAAAAAAAAAAAAAAAAAAAAAAAAAAAAAGATGATTTGAAACCACAAATCCTGAGTGGGGCCATCATAACTCATCCGTGAAAGAGTTAACCATCCTGGGACGGTAATTGATGCGGAAGGGGCTTTGGGGTCATTGTGTTAACATCATATGTTCTTTGTATGGCTGAATTGGAGGCGTGTGCTGTGCGCGCAGAGGAAGGGAGGGCAATCTTGTCCGGATGCTAATAAGACCCAATGGCTGGCGCAAGGTGGCCAGGAGCGCCGAGACGCGACCGAGGAGGGTGCACGAAGGAGAGGGAAGCTCTTAAAAGAAGCGAGAAATTAGGACGCAAAAAGAGAAAGAGAGAGAAAAAAGGAGAGGATGACTGCGCCAGAGGAGGGTTTCATGGTCAGGGAGAGCGTCGGACTTTAGGTGTGTGCTTCCTTTAAGGGAAGCCGGAGAGGAGAGGGACGCGGTAAGTGAGCGAGAAACCCTCAAAACACCCTGCGTCAAGACAGGTTCCTGCAGAGGAAACCGAGACAGAGCGAGAGCGCGCGTCTGCTGAGACCCTTCTCCAGAAACCTCATGCTGCTTTGCTTCGAATAACTGATGCCAAACTTTAGAAATACTTCAACCAGTCAGAGTGGCAGAAAAAAATCTTCTTTTTTTTACCATAGGAGTGTCCACTTTGTGGTTTAAAATTCACTTTTGATCCAAGATTTATTAACCATAAAAAACGATCTAAACACCTCAGGTTTGTGCACTGTCAGTTCATTTTTAAATCTCAGCACCAGCAATCCATGATCTGGAATGGACCAAGATCTGACCCTCATTCAGCTGCTGTCATACACCTGGAACTGGGCCGTCACCTGCTGAGCCTCTGAGCTCGTCCCCTCACCAATGAAAGCAGTTCTGGTGGGCCACGCCTGCAACGCTCGGCTGCTCGTTGCCTGCACCTGCCTTGGCGTGGTACAGGGATGCGGACCGGGTCCCGGGTACGGCATACGCTCCAGGCCCAGGAAGCTCACGCCCATGCGCTACAAGCAGTTCTTCCCCACTTTCGAGAACACCCTCGGGGCGGAAGGCAGGGCCGAGGGCAAGATCTCCCGCAACTCTGAGCGCTTCAATCAGCTGGTGTGCAATACACCCAGACATCGTCTTCAAGGATGAGGAGAACACCCAGCGCAGGGGTCATGACCAAGTGGGGTGTGTTGTGGTTTTAGGTTTTCAATTTATCTCAGCCAGTTTA